>NW_026728050.1:0-338786 GCF_030684315.1 Stegostoma tigrinum
GAATTTGAGATTTTGGTGATCTGAAGTGCTTATCTCACTGAAATAAGCATTTGATTGTAACCAGCATGAAAAGTTGAGTCATTTGTTGAAGATGAGTTTTTGATCGTCTGCAGTGCTTATCTCACTGAAAAAAGCATTTCTATGAAACCTGCATCAACAGTTGATTCATTCGATGGAGTTCAGATTTTTGTCCTCTGAAGGGCTTATCTCACTGAAATAAGCACTTTTATGAAAACAGCATCAAACTTTGAGTCATTTGGTGAAGTTGAGATTTTGCTCATCTACAGTGCTTACATTACTGGAATAAGCATTTGAGTGTAACAACCATCAATACTTGAGTCATTTGGTGACGATTAGAGTTTGGTTATCTGAAGTGCTCATCTCACTGAAAAAAGCATTTCACCGAGACAAGCATCAAAAGCAGAGTCATTTGGTGAATTTGAGATTTTGGTGCTCTGAAGTGCTTATCTCACTGAAATAAGCATTTGATTGTAACCAGCATCAAAAGTTGAGTCATTTGTCATCTTTTGATGCTGGTTTCACACAGATGCTTATTTCAGTGAGATAAGCACTTTAGAAGACCAAAATCTTAATATTCACCAAATTACTCAAAATTTCATGCTTGTTTCACCGAAATGCTGAAATCTGTCTTATCAGCACTTATGTAGCCAAAAAACCACAACATCATCAAATGAATCACCTGTTGAGGCTGGTTTCACTGAAAAGCTTTTTACAGTGAGATAAGCACTTCAGAACACTTAAATCTGAAAGTCACCAAATGACTCAGCTTTTGAAGCTGTCTCACTGAAATGCTTATTTCAGTGAGATATGCACTTTAGTTGACCAAAATCTCATTTGCTTCAAATGAATCATCTGTTGATGCTGGGTTCACAGAAATGCTTATTTCATTGAGTTAAGCACTTCTGAAGACCAAAATCTCTAAGTCACCAAATGACTCAGCTTTTGATGCTGTTCTCGCTGAAATGCTTATTTCAGTGAGATAAGCACTGCAGATGATCAAAAACTCAACTTCAACAAATGTCTCAACTTTTGATTCTGGTTACAAACAAATGCTTATTTCAGTGAGATAAGCACTTCAGAACAACAAAATCTCAGATTAACCAAATGACTCAGGTTTTGATGCTGGTCTCGCTGAAATGCTTATTTCAGTGAGATAAGCACTTAAGAAGACCAGTATTTCAACTTCACCAAAATGACTCCAATTTTGATGCACGTTTCACAGATATGCTTATTTCAGTAATATAAGCACTTCAGAAGACCAAAATCATAAAATTCATCAAATGACTCAACATTTCATGCTGGTTTCACAGAAATGCTTAAATCTGTCTTATCAGCACTTATGTAGCGAAAAAACCACAATGTCATCAAATGAATCACCTGTTGATGATGGTTTCACTGAAAAGCTTATTTCAGTGAGATAAGCACTTCAGAACACTGAAATCTGAAAGTCACCAAATGACTCAACGTTTGAAGCTGGTCTCGCTGAAATGCTTATGTCAGTGAGATAAGCACTTCGGATGAACAAAATCTCATCGTCACCAAATGACTCAAGTATTGATGCTTGTTACACTCAAATGCTTATTCCAGTAAGGTAGGCACTGTAGATGAGCAAAATCGCAACTTCACCAAATGACTCAACGTTTGATGCTGTTTTCATAAAAATGCTTATTTCAGTGAGATACGACCTTCAGAAGAAGAAATTGTCAAATTCATCGAATGAATCAACTGTTGATGCAGATTTCAATGAAATGCTTTTTTCAGTGAGATAAGCACTGCAGATGATCAAAAACTCAACTTCTACAAATGTCTCAACTTTTGATTCTCGTTACAATCAAATGCTTATTTCAGTGAGATAAGCACTTCAGAACAACAAAATCTCAGATTAACCAAATGACACAGCTTTTGATGCTGGTCTCGCTGAAATGCTTATTTCAGTGAGATAAGCACTTTAGAAGGCCAATATCTCAACTTCACCAAACTGACTCAAATTTTGATGCCCGTTTCACAGATATGCTTATTTCAGTAAGATAAGCACTTCAGAAGACCAAAATCTTAACATTCACCAAATTACTCAACATTTCATGCTGGTTTCACCGAAATGCTTAAATCTGACTTATCAGCACTAATGTCGACAAAAAATCACAACTTCATCAAATGAATCACCTGTTGATGCTGGTTTCACAGAAATGCTTATTTCAGTGAGATAAGCACTTCAGAACACCAAAATCTGAAAATCACCAAATGACTCAACGTTTGAAGCTGGTCTCGCTGAAATGCTTATTTCAGTGAGATAAGCACTTTAGTAGACCAATTTCTCAATTGTTTCAAATGAATCATCTGTTGATGCTGGTTTCACAGAAATGCTTATTTCATTGAGTTCAGCACTTCTGAAGACCAAAACCTCTAAGTCACCAAATGACTCAGCGTTTGATGCTGGTCTCGCTGAAATGCTTTTTCAGTGAGATAAGCACTGCAGACGATCAAAACTCATCTTCAACAAATGACTCAACTTTTCATGCTGGTTACAATCAAATGCTTATTTCAGTGAGATAAGCACTGCAGATCACCAAAATCTCAAATTCACCAGTTGACTCAGCTTTTGATGCTGGTTTCACAGAAATGCTTCATTCAGTAAGATAAGCACTTCAGATGACCAAAATCTCATCATCAACGAATGACTCAAGTATTGATGCTTGTTACACTCAAATGCTTATTCCAGTAAGGTAAGCACTTTAGATGAGAAAAATCTCAACTTCACCAAATGACTCAACGTTTGATGCTGGTTTCACAAAAATGCTTATGTCAGTGAGATAAGCCTTTCTTTCAGAAGACAAAAATCTCAAATCCATAGAATGAATCACCTGTTGATGCAAGTTTCACAGAAATGCTTTTTTCAGTGAGATAAGCACGGCACACGATCAAAAACATATCTTCAACAAATGACTCAACTTTTCATGCTGGTTACAATCAAATGCTTATTTCAGTGAGATACGCACTTCAGATCACCAAAATCTCAAATTCACCAAATGACTCAGATTTTGATGCTGGTTTCACAGAAATGCTTCTTTCAGTAAGATAAGCACTTCAGATGACCAAAATCTCATCGTCACCAAATGACTCAAGTATTGCTGCTTGTTTCACTCAAATGCTTATTCCAGTATGGTAAGCACTGTAGATGAGAAAAAACCTCAACTTCACCAAATGACTCAACGTTTGAAGCTGGTCTCACTGAAATGCTTATGTCAGTGAGATAAGCACTTCAGATGAACAAAATCTCATCGTCACCAAATGACTCAAGTATTGATGCTTGTTACACTCAAATTCTTATTCCAGTAAGGGAGGCACTGTAGATGAGCAAAATCGCAACTTCACCAAATGACTCAACGTTTGATGCTGTTTTCATAAAAATGCTTATTTCAGTGAGATAAGACCTTCAGAAGAAGAAATTGTCAAATTCATCGAATGAATCACCTGTTGATGCAGGTTTCAAACAAATGTTTTTTTCTGTGAGATAAGCACTGCAGATGATCAAAAACTCAACTTCTACAAATGTCTCAACTTTTGATTCTCGTTACAATCAAATGCTTATTTCAGTGAGATAAGCACTTCAGAACAACAAAATCTCAGATTAACCAAATGACACAGCTTTTGATGCTGGTCTCGCTGAAATGCTTATTTCAGTGAGATAAGCACTGCAGACGATCAAAAACTCAACTGCAACAAATGACTCAACTTTTGATTCTGGTTACAATCAAATGCTTATTTCAGTGAGATAAGCGCTTCAGAACAATAAAATCTCAGATTCACCAAATGACACAACTTTTGATGCTCGTTTCACACATATGCTTATTTCAGTAAGATAAGCACTTCAGAAGACCAAAATTTTGAAATTCATCAAATTACTCAACATTTCATGCTGGTTTCACCGAAATGCTTAAATCTGCCTCATCAGCACTTACGTAGACAAAAAACCACAACTTCCTCAAATGAATCACCTCTTGATGCTGGTTTCACTGAAATGCTTATTTTAGTGAGATAAGCACTTCAGAACACCAAAATCTAAAATTCACAAAATGACTCAGCTTTTGATGCTGGTCTCGCTGAAATGCTTTTTTCTGTAAGATAAGCACTTTAGTAGACCAAAATCTCAATTGCTTCAAATGAATCATCTGTTGATGCTGGTTTCACAGAAATGCTAATTTCATTGAGTTAAGCACTTCTGAAGACCAAAAACTCTAATTCACCAAATGACTCAGCTTTTGATGCTTGTCTCGCTGAAATGCTTTTTTCAGTGAGATTAGCACTTCAGATGACCAAAATCTCATCCTCACCAAATGTCTCAAGTATTGATGCTTGTTACACTCAAATGCATATTCCAGTAAGGAAAAGGACTGCAGATGAGAAAAATCTGAACTTCACCAAATGACTCAACGTTTGATGCTGGTTTCACAGAAATGCTTATTTCAGTGAGATAAGCCCTTCAGAAGACAAAAATCTCAAATTCATCCAATGAATCACCTGTTGATGCAGCTTTCACAGAAATGCATGTTTCGGTGAGATAAGCACTTTAGAAGACCAAAATCTCAGTTGTTTCAAATGAATCATCTGTTGATGCTGGTTTCACAGAAATGCTTATTTCATTGAGTTAAGCACTTCAGAAGACCAAAATCTTAACATTCACCAAATTACTCAACATTTCACCGAAATGCTTCAATCTGTCTTATCAGCACTGATGTAGAAAAAAAATAACAACTTCATCAAATGAATCACCTGTTGATGCTGGTTTCACAGAAATGCTTATTTCATTGAGTTCAGCACTTCTGAAGACCAAAACCTCTAAGTCACCAAATGACTCAGCGTTTGATGCTGGTCTCGCTGAAATGCTTTTTTCAGTGAGATAAGCACTGCAGACGATCAAAACTCATCTTCAACAAATGACTCAACTTTTCATGCTGGTTACAATCAAATGCTTATTTCAGTGAGATAAGCACTGCAGATCACCAAAATCTCAAATTCACCAGTTGACTCAGCTTTTGATGCTGGTTTCACAGAAATGCTTCATTCAGTAAGATAAGCACTTCAGATGACCAAAATCTCATCATCAACGAATGACTCAAGTATTGATGCTTGTTACACTCAAATGCTTATTCCAGTAAGGTAAGCACTTTAGATGAGAAAAATCTCAACTTCACCAAATGACTCAACGTTTGATGCTGGTTTCACAAAAATGCTTATGTCAGTGAGATAAGCCTTTCTTTCAGAAGACAAAAATCTCAAATCCATAGAATGAATCACCTGTTGATGCAAGTTTCACAGAAATGCTTTTTTCAGTGAGATAAGCACTGCACACGATCAAAAACATATCTAAACAAATGACTCAACTTTTCATGCTGGTTACAATCAAATGCCTATTTCAGTGAGATACGCACTTCAGATCACCAAAATCTCAAATTCACACAAATGACTCAGCTTTTGATGCTGGTTTCACAGAAATGCTTCTTTCAGTAAGATAAGCACTTCAGATGACCAAAATCTCATCGTCACCAAATGACTCAAATATTGCTGCTTGTTTCACTCAAATGCTTATTCCAGTATGGTAAGCACTGTAGATGAGTAAAACCTCAACTTCACCAAATGACTCAACGTTTGAAGCTGGTCTCACTGAAATGCTTATGTCAGTGAGATAAGCACTACGGATGAACAAAATCTCATCGTCACCAAATGACTCAAGTATTGATGCTTGTTACACTCAAATGCTTATTCCAGTAAGGTAGGCACTGTAGATGAGCAAAATCGCAACTTCACCAAATGACTCAACGTTTGATGCTGTTTTCATAAAAATGCTAATTTCAGTGAGATAAGACCTTCAGAAGAAGAAATTGTCAAATTCATTGAATGAATCACCTGTTGATGCAGGTTTCAAACAAATGCTTTTTTCTGTGAGATAAGCACTGCAGATGATCAAAAACTCAACTTCTACAAATGTCTCAACTTTTGATTCTCGTTACAATCAAATGCTTATTTCAGTGAGATAAGCACTTCAGAACAACAAAATCTCAGATTAACCAAATGACACAGCTTTTGATGCTGGTCTCGCTGAAATGCTTATTTCAGTGAGATAAGCACTGCAGACGATCAAAAACTCAACTGCAACAAATGACTCAACTTTTGATTCTGGTTACAATCAAATGCTTATTTCAGTGAGATAAGCGCTTCAGAACAACAAAATCTCAGATTCACCAAATGACACAACTTTTGATGCTCGTTTCACACATATGCTTATTTCAGTAAGATAAGCACTTCAGAAGACCAAAATCTTGAAATTCATCAAATTACTCAACATTTCATGCTGGTTTCACCGAAATGCTTAAATCTGCCTCATCAGCACTTACGTAGACAAAAAACACAACTTCCTCAAATGAATCACCTCTTGATGCTGGTTTCACTGAAATGCTTATTTTAGTGAGATAAGCACTTCAGAACACCAAAATCTAAAATTCACAAAATGACTCAGCTTTTGATGCTGGTCTCGCTGAAATGCTTTTTTCTGTAAGATAAGCACTTTAGTAGACCAAAATCTCAATTGCTTCAAATGAATCATCTGTTGATGCTGGTTTCACAGAAATGCTAATTTCATTGAGTTAAGCACTTCTGAAGACCAAAAACTCTAATTCACCAAATGACTCAGCTTTTGATGCTTGTCTCGCTGAAATGCTTTTTTCAGTGAGATTAGCACTTCAGATGACCAAAATCTCATCCTCACCAAATGTCTCAAGTATTGATGCTTGTTACACTCAAATGCTTATTCCAGTAAGGAAAAGGACTGCAGATGAGAAAAATCTGAACTTCACCAAATGACTCAACGTTTGATGCTGGTTTCACAGAAATGCTTATTTCAGTGAGATAAGCACTTCAGAACACCAAAATCTGAAAATCACAAAATGACTCAACGTTTGAAGCTGGTCTCGCTGAAATGCTTATTTCAGTGAGATAAGCACTTTAGTAGACCAATTTCTCAATTGTTTCAAATGAATCATCTGTTGATGCTGGTTTCACAGAAATGCTTATTTCATTGAGTTCAGCACTTCTGAAGACCAAAACCTCTAAGTCACCAAATGACTCAGCGTTTGATGCTGGTCTCGCTGAAATGCTTTTTTCAGTGAGATAAGCACTGCAGACGATCAAAACTCATCTTCAACAAATGACTCAACTTTTCATGCTGGTTACAATCAAATGCTTATTTCAGTGAGATAAGCACTGCAGATCACCAAAATCTCAAATTCACCAGTTGACTCAGCTTTTGATGCTGGTTTCACAGAAATGCTTCATTCAGTAAGATAAGCACTTCAGATGACCAAAATCTCATCATCAACGAATGACTCAATTATTGATGCTTGTTACACTCAAATGCTTATTCCAGTAAGGTAAGCACTTTAGATGAGAAAAATCTCAACTTCACCAAATGACTCAACGTTTGATGCTGGTTTCACAAAAATGCTTATGTCAGTGAGATAAGCCTTTCTTTCAGAAGACAAAAATCTCAAATCCATAGAATGAATCACCTGTTGATGCAAGTTTCACAGAAATGCTTTTTTCAGTGAGATAAGCACTGCACACGATCAAAAACATATCTAAACAAATGACTCAACTTTTCATGCTGGTTACAATCAAATGCTTATTTCAGTGAGATACGCACTTCAGATCACCAAAATCTCAAATTCACCAAATGACTCAGCTTTTGATGCTGGTTTCACAGAAATGCTTCTTTCAGTAAGATAAGCACTTCAGATGACCAAAATCTCATCGTCACCAAATGACTCAAATATTGCTGCTTGTTTCACTCAAATGCTTATTCCAGTATGGTAAGCACTGTAGATGAGTAAAACCTCAACTTCACCAAATGACTCAACGTTTGAAGCTGGTCTCACTGAAATGCTTATGTCAGTGAGATAAGCACTTCGGATGAACAAAATCTCATCGTCACCAAATGACTCAAGTATTGATGCTTGTTACACTCAAATGCTTATTCCAGTAAGGTAGGCACTGTAGATGAGCAAAATCGCAACTTCACCAAATGACTCAACGTTTGATGCTGTTTTCATAAAAATGCTAATTTCAGTGAGATAAGACCTTCAGAAGAAGAAATTGTCAAATTCATTGAATGAATCACCTGTTGATGCAGGTTTCAAACAAATGCTTTTTTCTGTGAGATAAGCACTGCAGATGATCAAAAACTCAACTTCTACAAATGTCTCAACTTTTGATTCTCGTTACAATCAAATGCTTATTTCAGTGAGATAAGCACTTCAGAACAACAAAATCTCAGATTAACCAAATGACACAGCTTTTGATGCTGGTCTCGCTGAAATGCTTATTTCAGTGAGATAAGCACTGCAGACGATCAAAAACTCAACTGCAACAAATGACTCAACTTTTGATTCTGGTTACAATCAAATGCTTATTTCAGTGAGATAAGCGCTTCAGAACAACAAAATCTCAGATTCACCAAATGACACAATTTTTGATGCTCGTTTCACACATATGCTTATTTCAGTAAGATAAGCACTTCAGAAGACCAAAATCTTGAAATTCATCAAATTACTCAACATTTCATGCTGGTTTCACCGAAATGCTTAAATCTGCCTCATCAGCACTTACGTAGACAAAAAACACAACTTCCTCAAATGAATCACCTCTTGATGCTGGTTTCACTGAAATGCTTATTTTAGTGAGATAAGCACTTCAGAACACCAAAATCTAAAATTCACAAAATGACTCAGCTTTTGATGCTGGTCTCGCTGAAATGCTTTTTTCTGTAAGATAAGCACTTTAGTAGACCAAAATCTCAATTGCTTCAAATGAATCATCTGTTGATGCTGGTTTCACAGAAATGCTAATTTCATTGAGTTAAGCACTTCTGAAGACCAAAAACTCTAATTCACCAAATGACTCAGCTTTTGATGCTTGTCTCGCTGAAATGCTTTTTTCAGTGAGATTAGCACTTCAGATGACCAAAATCTCATCCTCACCAAATGTCTCAAGTATTGATGCTTGTTACACTCAAATGCTTATTCCAGTAAGGAAAAGGACTGCAGATGAGAAAAATCTGAACTTCACCAAATGACTCAACGTTTGATGCAGGTTTCACAGAAATGCTTATTTCAGTGAGATAAGCACTTCAGAACACCAAAATCTGAAAATCACAAAATGACTCAACGTTTGAAGCTGGTCTCGCTGAAATGCTTATTTCAGTGAGATAAGCACTTTAGTAGACCAATTTCTCAATTGTTTCAAATGAATCATCTGTTGATGCTGGTTTCACAGAAATGCTTATTTCATTGAGTTCAGCACTTCTGAAGACCAAAACCTCTAAGTCACCAAATGACTCAGCGTTTGATGCTGGTCTCGCTGAAATGCTTTTTTCAGTGAGATAAGCACTGCAGACGATCAAAACTCATCTTCAACAAATGACTCAACTTTTCATGCTGGTTACAATCAAATGCTTATTTCAGTGAGATAAGCACTGCAGATCACCAAAATCTCAAATTCACCAGTTGACTCAGCTTTTGATGCTGGTTTCACAGAAATGCTTCATTCAGTAAGATAAGCACTTCAGATGACCAAAATCTCATCATCAACGAATGACTCAATTATTGATGCTTGTTACACTCAAATGCTTATTCCAGTAAGGTAAGCACTTTAGATGAGAAAAATCTCAACTTCACCAAATGACTCAACGTTTGATGCTGGTTTCACAAAAATGCTTATGTCAGTGAGATAAGCCTTTCTTTCAGAAGACAAAAATCTCAAATCCATAGAATGAATCACCTGTTGATGCAAGTTTCACAGAAATGCTTTTTTCAGTGAGATAAGCACTGCACACGATCAAAAACATATCTAAACAAATGACTCAACTTTTCATGCTGGTTACAATCAAATGCTTATTTCAGTGAGATACGCACTTCAGATCACCAAAATCTCAAATTCACCAAATGACTCAGCTTTTGATGCTGGTTTCACAGAAATGCTTCTTTCAGTAAGATAAGCACTTCAGATGACCAAAATCTCATCGTCACCAAATGACTCAAATATTGCTGCTTGTTTCACTCAAATGCTTATTCCAGTATGGTAAGCACTGTAGATGAGTAAAACCTCAACTTCACCAAATGACTCAACGTTTGAAGCTGGTCTCACTGAAATGCTTATGTCAGTGAGATAAGCACTTCGGATGAACAAAATCTCATCGTCACCAAATGACTCAAGTATTGATGCTTGTTACACTCAAATGCTTATTCCAGTAAGGTAGGCACTGTAGATGAGCAAAATCGCAACTTCACCAAATGACTCAACGTTTGATGCTGTTTTCATAAAAATGCTAATTTCAGTGAGATAAGACCTTCAGAAGAAGAAATTGTCAAATTCATTGAATGAATCACCTGTTGATGCAGGTTTCAAACAAATGCTTTTTTCTGTGAGATAAGCACTGCAGATGATCAAAAACTCAACTTCTACAAATGTCTCAACTTTTGATTCTCGTTACAATCAAATGCTTATTTCAGTGAGATAAGCACTTCAGAACAACAAAATCTCAGATTAACCAAATGACACAGCTTTTGATGCTGGTCTCGCTGAAATGCTTATTTCAGTGAGATAAGCACTGCAGACGATCAAAAACTCAACTGCAACAAATGACTCAACTTTTGATTCTGGTTACAATCAAATGCTTATTTCAGTGAGATAAGCGCTTCAGAACAACAAAATCTCAGATTCACCAAATGACACAACTTTTGATGCTCGTTTCACACATATGCTTATTTCAGTAAGATAAGCACTTCAGAAGACCAAAATCTTGAAATTCATCAAATTACTCAACATTTCATGCTGGTTTCACCGAAATGCTTAAATCTGCCTCATCAGCACTTACGTAGACAAAAAACACAACTTCCTCAAATGAATCACCTCTTGATGCTGGTTTCACTGAAATGCTTATTTTAGTGAGATAAGCACTTCAGAACACCAAAATCTAAAATTCACAAAATGACTCAGCTTTTGATGCTGGTCTCGCTGAAATGCTTTTTTCTGTAAGATAAGCACTTTAGTAGACCAAAATCTCAATTGCTTCAAATGAATCATCTGTTGATGCTGGTTTCACAGAAATGCTAATTTCATTGAGTTAAGCACTTCTGAAGACCAAAAACTCTAATTCACCAAATGACTCAGCTTTTGATGCTTGTCTCGCTGAAATGCTTTTTTCAGTGAGATTAGCACTTCAGATGACCAAAATCTCATCCTCACCAAATGTCTCAAGTATTGATGCTTGTTACACTCAAATGCTTATTCCAGTAAGGAAAAGGACTGCAGATGAGAAAAATCTGAACTTCACCAAATGACTCAACGTTTGATGCAGGTTTCACAGAAATGCTTATTTCAGTGAGATAAGCACTTCAGAACACCAAAATCTGAAAATCACAAAATGACTCAACGTTTGAAGCTGGTCTCGCTGAAATGCTTATTTCAGTGAGATAAGCACTTTAGTAGACCAATTTCTCAATTGTTTCAAATGAATCATCTGTTGATGCTGGTTTCACAGAAATGCTTATTTCATTGAGTTCAGCACTTCTGAAGACCAAAACCTCTAAGTCACCAAATGACTCAGCGTTTGATGCTGGTCTCGCTGAAATGCTTTTTTCAGTGAGATAAGCACTGCAGACGATCAAAACTCATCTTCAACAAATGACTCAACTTTTCATGCTGGTTACAATCAAATGCTTATTTCAGTGAGATAAGCACTGCAGATCACCAAAATCTCAAATTCACCAGTTGACTCAGCTTTTGATGCTGGTTTCACAGAAATGCTTCATTCAGTAAGATAAGCACTTCAGATGACCAAAATCTCATCATCAACGAATGACTCAATTATTGATGCTTGTTACACTCAAATGCTTATTCCAGTAAGGTAAGCACTTTAGATGAGAAAAATCTCAACTTCACCAAATGACTCAACGTTTGATGCTGGTTTCACAAAAATGCTTATGTCAGTGAGATAAGCCTTTCTTTCAGAAGACAAAAATCTCAAATCCATAGAATGAATCACCTGTTGATGCAAGTTTCACAGAAATGCTTTTTTCAGTGAGATAAGCACTGCACACGATCAAAAACATATCTAAACAAATGACTCAACTTTTCATGCTGGTTACAATCAAATGCTTATTTCAGTGAGATACGCACTTCAGATCACCAAAATCTCAAATTCACCAAATGACTCAGCTTTTGATGCTGGTTTCACAGAAATGCTTCTTTCAGTAAGATAAGCACTTCAGATGACCAAAATCTCATCGTCACCAAATGACTCAAATATTGCTGCTTGTTTCACTCAAATGCTTATTCCAGTATGGTAAGCACTGTAGATGAGTAAAACCTCAACTTCACCAAATGACTCAACGTTTGAAGCTGGTCTCACTGAAATGCTTATGTCAGTGAGATAAGCACTTCGGATGAACAAAATCTCATCGTCACCAAATGACTCAAGTATTGATGCTTGTTACACTCAAATGCTTATTCCAGTAAGGTAGGCACTGTAGATGAGCAAAATCGCAACTTCACCAAATGACTCAACGTTTGATGCTGTTTTCATAAAAATGCTAATTTCAGTGAGATAAGACCTTCAGAAGAAGAAATTGTCAAATTCATTGAATGAATCACCTGTTGATGCAGGTTTCAAACAAATGCTTTTTTCTGTGAGATAAGCACTGCAGATGATCAAAAACTCAACTTCTACAAATGTCTCAACTTTTGATTCTCGTTACAATCAAATGCTTATTTCAGTGAGATAAGCACTTCAGAACAACAAAATCTCAGATTAACCAAATGACACAGCTTTTGATGCTGGTCTCGCTGAAATGCTTATTTCAGTGAGATAAGCACTGCAGACGATCAAAAACTCAACTGCAACAAATGACTCAACTTTTGATTCTGGTTACAATCAAATGCTTATTTCAGTGAGATAAGCGCTTCAGAACAACAAAATCTCAGATTCACCAAATGACACAACTTTTGATGCTCGTTTCACACATATGCTTATTTCAGTAAGATAAGCACTTCAGAAGACCAAAATCTTGAAATTCATCAAATTACTCAACATTTCATGCTGGTTTCACCGAAATGCTTAAATCTGCCTCATCAGCACTTACGTAGACAAAAAACACAACTTCCTCAAATGAATCACCTCTTGATGCTGGTTTCACTGAAATGCTTATTTTAGTGAGATAAGCACTTCAGAACACCAAAATCTAAAATTCACAAAATGACTCAGCTTTTGATGCTGGTCTCGCTGAAATGCTTTTTTCTGTAAGATAAGCACTTTAGTAGACCAAAATCTCAATTGCTTCAAATGAATCATCTGTTGATGCTGGTTTCACAGAAATGCTAATTTCATTGAGTTAAGCACTTCTGAAGACCAAAAACTCTAATTCACCAAATGACTCAGCTTTTGATGCTTGTCTCGCTGAAATGCTTTTTTCAGTGAGATTAGCACTTCAGATGACCAAAATCTCATCCTCACCAAATGTCTCAAGTATTGATGCTTGTTACACTCAAATGCTTATTCCAGTAAGGAAAAGGACTGCAGATGAGAAAAATCTGAACTTCACCAAATGACTCAACGTTTGATGCAGGTTTCACAGAAATGCTTATTTCAGTGAGATAAGCCCTTCAGAAGACAAAAATCTCAAATTCATCCAATGAATCACCTGTTGATGCAGCTTTCACAGAAATGCATGTTTCGGTGAGATAAGCACTTTAGAAGACCAAAATCTCAGTTGTTTCAAATGAATCATCTGTTGATGCTGGTTTCACAGAAATGCATATTTCATTGAGTTAAGCACTTCTGAAGACCAAAATCTCTAACTCACCAGATGACTAAGCTTTTGATGCTTGTCTCGCTGAAATGCTGATTTCAGTGAGATAAGCACTGCAGATGATCAAATACTCAATTTCAACAAATGACTCAACTTTTGATGCTGGTTACAATCAAATGCTTATTTCAGTGAGATAACACTTCAGAACACAAATATCTCAAATTCACCAAATGACTCAGCGTTTGATGCTGGTCTCGCTGAAATGATTTTTTCAGTGATATAAGCACTTCAGATGACCAAGTCTCATCGCCACCGAAAGACTCAAGTATTGATGCTTGTTACACTCAAATGCTTCTTCCAGTAAGGTCGGCGCTGTAGATGAGCAAAATCGCAACTTCACCAAATGATTCAACGTTTGATGCTGTTTTCATAAAAATGCTTATTTCAGTGAGATAAGCCCTTCAGAAGACAAATATCTCAAATTCATCGAATGAATCACCTGTTGATGCAGGTTTAACACAAATGCTTGTTTCGGTGAGATAAGCACTGCAGACGATCAAAAACTCATCTTCAACAAATGACTCAACTTTTCATGCTGGTTACAATCAAATGCTTATTTCAGTGAGATAAGCACTTCAGATCACCAAAATCTCAAATTCACCAAATGACTCAGCTTTTGATGCTGGTATCACAGAAATGCTTCTTTCAGTGAGATAAGCACTGCAGACAATCAAAAACTCATCTTCAACAAATGACTCAACTTTTCATGCTGGTTACACTCAAAAGCTTATTCCAGTAAGGTAAGCACTGTAGATGAGCAAAATCTCAACTTCACCAAATGACTCAACGTTTGATGCTGGTTTCACAGAAATGCTTATTTCAGTGAGATAAGCCCTTCGGAAGATAGAAATCGCAAATTCATCGAATGAATCACCTGTTGATGCAGGTTTCACAGAAATGCTTGTTTCGGTGAGATATGCACTTTAGAAGACCAAAATCTCAATTGTTTCAAATGAATCATCTGTTGATGCTGGTTTCACAGAAATGCTTATTTCATTGAGTTAAGCACTTCAGAAGACCAAAATCTTAACATTCACCAAATTACTCAACATTTCACCGAAATGCTTCAATCTGTCTTATCAGCACTGATGTAGAAAAAAAATAACAACTTCATCAAATGAATCACCTGTTGATGCTGGTTTCACAGAAATGCTTATTTCAGTGAGATAAGCACTTCAGAACACCAAAATCTGAAAATCACAAAATGACTCAACGTTTGAAGCTGGTCTCGCTGAAATGCTTATTTCAGTGAGATAAGCACTTTAGTAGACCAATTTCTCAATTGTTTCAAATGAATCATCTGTTGATGCTGGTTTCACAGAAATGCTTATTTCATTGAGTTCAGCACTTCTGAAGACCAAAACCTCTAAGTCACCAAATGACTCAGCGTTTGATGCTGGTCTCGCTGAAATGCTTTTTTCAGTGAGATAAGCACTGCAGACGATCAAAACGCATCTTCAACAAATGACTCAACTTTTCATGCTGGTTACAATCAAATGCTTATTTCAGTGAGATAAGCACTGCAGATCACCAAAATCTCAAATTCACCAGTTGACTCAGCTTTTGATGCTGGTTTCACAGAAATGCTTCATTCAGTAAGATAAGCACTTCAGATGACCAAAATCTCATCATCAACGAATGACTCAAGTATTGATGCTTGTTACACTCAAATGCTTATTCCAGTAAGGTAAGCACTTTAGATGAGAAAAATCTCAACTTCACCAAATGACTCAACGTTTGATGCTGGTTTCACAAAAATGCTTATGTCAGTGAGATAAGCCTTTCAGAAGACAAAAATCTCAAATCCATAGAATGAATCACCTGTTGATGCAAGTTTCACAGAAATGCTTTTTTCAGTGAGATAAGCACTGCACACGATCAAAAACATATCTAAACAAATGACTCAACTTTTCATGCTGGTTACAATCAAATGCTTATTTCAGTGAGATACGCACTTCAGATCACCAAAATCTCAAATTCACCAAATGACTCAGCTTTTGATGCTGGTTTCACAGAAATGCTTCTTTCAGTAAGATAAGCACTTCAGATGACCAAAATCTCATCGTCACCAAATGACTCAAATATTGCTGCTTGTTTCACTCAAATGCTTATTCCAGTATGGTAAGCACTGTAGATGAGTAAAACCTCAACTTCACCAAATGACTCAACGTTTGAAGCTGGTCTCACTGGAATGCTTATGTCAGTGAGATAAGCACTTCGGATGAACAAAATCTCATCGTCACCAAATGACTCAAGTATTGATGCTTGTTACACTCAAATGCTTATTCCAGTAAGGTAGGCACTGTAGATGAGCAAAATCGCAACTTCACCAAATGACTCAACGTTTGATGCTGTTTTCATAAAAATGCTAATTTCAGTGAGATAAGACCTTCAGAAGAAGAAATTGTCAAATTCATTGAATGAATCACCTGTTGATGCAGGTTTCAAACAAATGCTTTTTTCTGTGAGATAAGCACTGCAGATGATCAAAAACCCAACTTCTACAAATGTCTCAACTTTTGATTCTCGTTACAATCAAATGCTTATTTCAGTGAGATAAGCACTTCAGAACAACAAAATCTCAGATTAACCAAATGACACAGCTTTTGATGCTGGTCTCGCTGAAATGCTTATTTCAGTGAGATAAGCACTGCAGACGATCAAAAACTCAACTGCAACAAATGACTCAACTTTTGATTCTGGTTACAATCAAATGCTTATTTCAGTGAGATAAGCGCTTCAGAACAACAAAATCTCAGATTCACCAAATGACACAACTTTTGATGCTCGTTTCACACATATGCTTATTTCAGTAAGATAAGCACTTCAGAAGACCAAAATCTTGAAATTCATCAAATTACTCAACATTTCATGCTGGTTTCACCGAAATGCTTAAATCTGCCTCATCAGCACTTACGTAGACAAAAAACACAACTTCCTCAAATGAATCACCTCTTGATGCTGGTTTCACTGAAATGCTTATTTTAGTGAGATAAGCACTTCAGAACACCAAAATCTAAAATTCACAAAATGACTCAGCTTTTGATGCTGGTCTCGCTGAAATGCTTTTTTCTGTAAGATAAGCACTTTAGTAGACCAAAATCTCAATTGCTTCAAATGAATCATCTGTTGATGCTGGTTTCACAGAAATGCTAATTTCATTGAGTTAAGCACTTCTGAAGACCAAAAACTCTAATTCACCAAACGACTCAGCTTTTGATGCTTGTCTCGCTGAAATGCTTTTTTCAGTGAGATTAGCACTTCAGATGACCAAAATCTCATCCTCACCAAATGTCTCAAGTATTGATGCTTGTTACACTCAAATGCTTATTCCAGTAAGGAAAAGGACTGCAGATGAGAAAAATCTGAACTTCACCAAATGACTCAACGTTTGATGCTGGTTTCACAGAAATGCTTATTTCAGTGAGATAAGCCCTTCAGAAGACAAAAATCTCAAATTCATCCAATGAATCACCTGTTGATGCAGCTTTCACAGAAATGCATGTTTCGGTGAGATAAGCACTTTAGAAGACCAAAATCTCAGTTGTTTCAAATGAATCATCTGTTGATGCTGGTTTCACAGAAATGCTTATTTCATTGAGTTAAGCACTTCTGAAGACCAAAATCTCTAACTCACCAGATGACTCAGCTTTTGATGCTTGTCTCGCTGAAATGCTGATTTCAGTGAGATAAGCACTGCAGATGATCAAATACTCAATTTCAACAAATGACTCAACTTTTGATGCTGGTTACAATCAAATGCTTATTTCAGTGAGATAACACTTCAGAACACAAATATCTCAAATTCACCAAATGACTCAGCGTTTGATGCAGGTCTCGATGAAATGATTTTTTCAGTGAGATAAGCACTTCAGATGACCAAGTCTCATCGCCACCGAAAGACTCAAGTATTGATGCTTGTTACACTCAAATGCTTCTTCCAGTAAGGTCGGCGCTGTAGATGAGCAAAATCGCAACTTCACCAAATGATTCAACGTTTGATGCTGTTTTCATAAAAATGCTTATTTCAGTGAGATAAGCCCTTCAGAAGACAAATATCTCAAATTCATCGAATGAATCACCTGTTGATGCAGGTTTAACACAAATGCTTGTTTCGGTGAGATAAGCACTGCAGACGATCAAAAACTCATCTTCAACAAATGACTCAACTTTTCATGCTGGTTACAATCAAATGCTTATTTCAGTGAGATGAGCACTTCAGAACAACAAAATCTCAAATTCACCAAATGACTCAGCTTTTGATGCTGGTATCACAGAAATGCTTCTTTCAGTGAGATAAGCACTGCAGACAATCAAAAACTCATCTTCAACAAATGACTCAACTTTTCATGCTGGTTACACTCAAAAGCTTATTCCAGTAAGGTAAGCACTGTAGATGAGCAAAATCTCAACTTCACCAAATGACTCAACTTTTGATGCTGGTTTCACAGAAATGCTTATTTCAGTGAGATAAGCCCTTCGGAAGATAGAAATCGCAAATTCATCGAATGAATCACCTGTTGATGCAGGTTTCACAGAAATGCTTGTTTCGGTGAGATATGCACTTTAGAAGACCAAAATCTCAGTTGTTTCAAATGAATCATCTGTTGATGCTGGTTTCACAGAAATGCTTATTTCATTGAGTTAAGCACTTCAGAAGGCCAAAATCTTAACATTCACCAAATTACTCAACATTTCACCGAAATGCTTCAATCTGTCTTATCAGCACTGATGGAGAAAAAAAATAACAACTTCATCAAATGAATCACCTGTTGATGCTGGTTTCACAGAAATGCTTATTTCAGTGAGATAAGCACTTCAGAACACCAAAATCTGAAAATCACAAAATGACTCAACGTTTGAAGCTGGTCTCGCTGAAATGCTTATTTCAGTGAGATAAGCACTTTAGTAGACCAATTTCTCAATTGTTTCAAATGAATCATCTGTTGATGCTGGTTTCACAGAAATGCTTATTTCATTGAGTTCAGCACTTCTGAAGACCAAAACCTCTAAGTCACCAAATGACTCAGCGTTTGATGCTGGTCTCGCTGAAATGCTTTTTTCAGTGAGATAAGCACTGCAGACGATCAAAACTCATCTTCAACAAATGACTCAACTTTTCATGCTGGTTACAATCAAATGCTTATTTCAGTGAGATAAGCACTGCAGATCACCAAAATCTCAAATTCACCAGTTGACTCAGCTTTTGATGCTGGTTTCACAGAAATGCTTCATTCAGTAAGATAAGCACTTCAGATGACCAAAATCTCATCATCAACGAATGACTCAAGTATTGATGCTTGTTACACTCAAATGCTTATTCCAGTAAGGTAAGCACTTTAGATGAGAAAAATCTCAACTTCACCAAATGACTCAACGTTTGATGCTGGTTTCACAAAAATGCTTATGTCAGTGAGAAAAGCCTTTCAGAAGACAAAAATCTCAAATCCATAGAATGAATCACCTGTTGATGCAAGTTTCACAGAAATGCTTTTTTCAGTGAGATAAGCACTGCACACGATCAAAAACATATCTAAACAAATGACTCAACTTTTCATGCTGGTTACAATCAAATGCTTATTTCAGTGAGATACGCACTTCAGATCACCAAAATCTCAAATTCACCAAATGACTCAGCTTTTGATGCTGGTTTCACAGAAATGCTTCTTTCAGTAAGATAAGCACTTCAGATGACCAAAATCTCATCGTCACCAAATGACTCAAATATTGCTGCTTGTTTCACTCAAATGCTTATTCCAGTATGGTAAGCACTGTAGATGAGTAAAACCTCAACTTCACCAAATGACTCAACGTTTGAAGCTGGTCTCACTGGAATGCTTATGTCAGTGACTTAAGCACTTCGGATGAACAAAATCTCATCGTCACCAAATGACTCAAGTATTGATGCTTGTTACACTCAAATGCTTATTCCAGTAAGGTAGGCACTGTAGATGAGCAAAATCGCAACTTCACCAAATGACTCAACGTTTGATGCTGTTTTCATAAAAATGCTAATTTCAGTGAGATAAGACCTTCAGAAGAAGAAATTGTCAAATTCATTGAATGAATCACCTGTTGATGCAGGTTTCAAACAAATGCTTTTTTCTGTGAGATAAGCACTGCAGATGATCAAAAACTCAACTTCTACAAATGTCTCAACTTTTGATTCTCGTTACAATCAAATGCTTATTTCAGTGAGATAAGCACTTCAGAACAACAAAATCTCAGATTAACCAAATGACACAGCTTTTGATGCTGGTCTCGCTGAAATGCTTATTTCAGTGAGATAAGCACTGCAGACGATCAAAAACTCAACTGCAACAAATGACTCAACTTTTGATTCTGGTTACAATCAAATGCTTATTTCAGTGAGATAAGCGCTTCAGAACAACAAAATCTCAGATTCACCAAATGACACAACTTTTGATGCTCGTTTCACACATATGCTTATTTCAGTAAGATAAGCACTTCAGAAGACCAAAATCTTGAAATTCATCAAATTACTCAACATTTCATGCTGGTTTCACCGAAATGCTTAAATCTGCCTCATCAGCACTTACGTAGACAAAAAACACAACTTCCTCAAATGAATCACCTCTTGATGCTGGTTTCACTGAAATGCTTATTTTAGTGAGATAAGCACTTCAGAACACCAAAATCTAAAATTCACAAAATGACTCAGCTTTTGATGCTGGTCTCGCTGAAATGCTTTTTTCTGTAAGATAAGCACTTTAGTAGACCAAAATCTCAATTGCTTCAAATGAATCATCTGTTGATGCTGGTTTCACAGAAATGCTAATTTCATTGAGTTAAGCACTTCTGAAGACCAAAAACTCTAATTCACCAAATGACTCAGCTTTTGATGCTTGTCTCGCTGAAATGCTTTTTTCAGTGAGATTAGCACTTCAGATGACCAAAATCTCATCCTCACCAAATGTCTCAAGTATTGATGCTTGTTACACTCAAATGCTTATTCCAGTAAGGAAAAGGACTGCAGATGAGAAAAATCTGAACTTCACCAAATGACTCAACGTTTGATGCTGGTTTCACAGAAATGCTTATTTCAGTGAGATAAGCCCTTCAGAAGACAAAAATCTCAAATTCATCCAATGAATCACCTGTTGATGCAGCTTTCACAGAAATGCATGTTTCGGTGAGATAAGCACTTTAGAAGACCAAAATCTCAGTTGTTTCAAATGAATCATCTGTTCATGCTGGTTTCACAGAAATGCTTATTTCATTGAGTTAAGCACTTCTGAAGACCAAAATCTCTAACTCACCAGATGACTCAGCTTTTGATGCTTGTCTCGCTGAAATGCTGATTTCAGTGAGATAAGCACTGCAGATGATCAAATACTCAATTTCAACAAATGACTCAACTTTTGATGCTGGTTACAATCAAATGCTTATTTCAGTGAGATAACACTTCAGAACACAAATATCTCAAATTCACCAAATGACTCAGCGTTTGATGCAGGTCTCGATGAAATGATTTTTTCAGTGAGATAAGCACTTCAGATGACCAAGTCTCATCGCCACCGAAAGACTCAAGTATTGATGCTTGTTACACTCAAATGCTTCTTCCAGTAAGGTCGGCGCTGTAGATGAGCAAAATCGCAACTTCACCAAATGATTCAACGTTTGATGCTGTTTTCATAAAAATGCTTATTTCAGTGAGATAAGCCCTTCAGAAGACAAATATCTCAAATTCATCGAATGAATCACCTGTTGATGCAGGTTTAACACAAATGCTTGTTTCGGTGAGATGAGCACTGCAGACGATCAAAAACTCATCTTCAACAAATGACTCAACTTTTCATGCTGGTTACAATCAAATGCTTATTTCAGTGAGATGAGCACTTCAGATCACCAAAATCTCAAATTCACCAAATGACTCAGCTTTTGATGCTGGTATCACAGAAATGCTTCTTTCAGTGAGATAAGCACTGCAGACAATCAAAAACTCATCTTCAACAAATGACTCAACTTTTCATGCTGGTTACACTCAAAAGCTTATTCCAGTAAGGTAAGCACTGTAGATGAGCAAAATTTCAACTTCACCAAATGACTCAACGTTTGATGCTGGTTTCACAGAAATGCTTATTTCAGTGAGATAAGCCCTTCGGAAGATAGAAATCGCAAATTCATCGAATGAATCACCTGTTGATGCAGGTTTCACAGAAATGCTTGTTTCGGTGAGATATGCACTTTAGAAGACCAAAATCTCAGTTGTTTCAAATGAATCATCTGTTGATGCTGGTTTCACAGAAATGCTTATTTCAGTGAGATAAGCACTTCAGAACACCAAAATCTGAAAATCACAAAATGACTCAACGTTTGAAGCTGGTCTCGCTGAAATGCTTATTTCAGTGAGATAAGCACTTTAGTAGACCAATTTCTCAATTGTTTCAAATGAATCATCTGTTGATGCTGGTTTCACAGAAATGCTTATTTCATTGAGTTCAGCACTTCTGAAGACCAAAACCTCTAAGTCACCAAATGACTCAGCGTTTGATGCTGGTCTCGCTGAAATGCTTTTTTCAGTGAGATAAGCACTGCAGACGATCAAAACTCATCTTCAACAAATGACTCAACTTTTCATGCTGGTTACAATCAAATGCTTATTTCAGTGAGATAAGCACTGCAGATCACCAAAATCTCAAGTTCACCAGTTGACTCAGCTTTTGATGCTGGTTTCACAGAAATGCTTCATTCAGTAAGATAAGCACTTCAGATGACCAAAATCTCATCATCAACGAATGACTCAAGTATTGATGCTTGTTACACTCAAATGCTTATTCCAGTAAGGTAAGCACTTTAGATGAGAAAAATCTCAACTTCACCAAATGACTCAACGTTTGATGCTGGTTTCACAAAAATGCTTATGTCAGTGAGATAAGCCTTTCAGAAGACAAAAATCTCAAATCCATAGAATGAATCACCTGTTGATGCAAGTTTCACAGAAATGCTTTTTTCAGTGAGATAAGCACTGCACACGATCAAAAACATATCTAAACAAATGACTCAACTTTTCATGCTGGTTACAATCAAATGCTTATTTCAGTGAGATACGCACTTCAGATCACCAAAATCTCAAATTCACCAAATGACTCAGCTTTTGATGCTGGTTTCACAGAAATGCTTCTTTCAGTAAGATAAGCACTTCAGATGACCAAAATCTCATCGTTACCAAATGACTCAAATATTGCTGCTTGTTTCACTCAAATGCTTATTCCAGTATGGTAAGCACTGTAGATGAGTAAAACCTCAACTTCACCAAATGACTCAACGTTTGAAGCTGGTCTCACTGGAATGCTTATGTCAGTGACTTAAGCACTTCGGATGAACAAAATCTCATCGTCACCAAATGACTCAAGTATTGATGCTTGTTACACTCAAATGCTTATTCCAGTAAGGTAGGCACTGTAGATGAGCAAAATCGCAACTTCACCAAATGACTCAACGTTTGATGCTGTTTTCATAAAAATGCTAATTTCAGTGAGATAAGACCTTCAGAAGAAGAAATTGTCAAATTCATTGAATGAATCACCTGTTGATGCAGGTTTCAAACAAATGCTTTTTTCTGTGAGATAAGCACTGCAGATGATCAAAAACTCAACTTCTACAAATGTCTCAACTTTTGATTCTCGTTACAATCAAATGCTTATTTCAGTGAGATAAGCACTTCAGAACAACAAAATCTCAGATTAACCAAATGACACAGCTTTTGATGCTGGTCTCGCTGAAATGCTTATTTCAGTGAGATAAGCACTGCAGACGATCAAAAACTCAACTGCAACAAATGACTCAACTTTTGATTCTGGTTACAATCAAATGCTTATTTCAGTGAGATAAGCGCTTCAGAACAACAAAATCTCAGATTCACCAAATGACACAACTTTTGATGCTCGTTTCACACATATGCTTATTTCAGTAAGATAAGCACTTCAGAAGACCAAAATCTTGAAATTCATCAAATTACTCAACATTTCATGCTGGTTTCACCGAAATGCTTAAATCTGCCTCATCAGCACTTACGTAGACAAAAAACACAACTTCCTCAAATGAATCACCTCTTGATGCTGTTTTCACTGAAATGCTTATTTTAGTGAGATAAGCACTTCAGAACACCAAAATCTAAAATTCACAAAATGACTCAGCTTTTGATGCTGGTCTCGCTGAAATGCTTTTTTCTGTAAGATAAGCACTTTAGTAGACCAAAATCTCAATTGCTTCAAATGAATCATCTGTTGATGCTGGTTTCACAGAAATGCTAATTTCATTGAGTTAAGCACTTCTGAAGACCAAAAACTCTAATTCACCAAATGACTCAGCTTTTGATGCTTGTCTCGCTGAAATGCTTTTTTCAGTGAGATTAGCACTTCAGATGACCAAAATCTCATCCTCACCAAATGTCTCAAGTATTGATGCTTGTTACACTCAAATGCTTATTCCAGTAAGGAAAAGGACTGCAGATGAGAAAAATCTGAACTTCACCAAATGACTCAACGTTTGATGCTGGTTTCACAGAAATGCTTATTTCAGTGAGATAAGCCCTTCAGAAGACAAAAATCTCAAATGCATCCAATGAATCACCTGTTGATGCAGCTTTCACAGAAATGCATGTTTCAGTGAGATAAGCACTTTAGAAGACCAAAATCTCAGTTGTTTCAAATGAATCATCTGTTCATGCTGGTTTCACAGAAATGCTTATTTCATTGAGTTAAGCACTTCTGAAGACCAAAATCTCTAACTCACCAGATGACTCAGCTTTTGATGCTTGTCTCGCTGAAATGCTGATTTCAGTGAGATAAGCACAGCAGATGATCAAATACTCAATTTCAACAAATGACTCAACTTTTGATGCTGGTTACAATCAAATGCTTATTTCAGTGAGATAACACTTCAGAACACAAATATCTCAAATTCACCAAATGACTCAGCGTTTGATGCTGGTCTCGCTGAAATGATTTTTTCAGTGAGATAAGCACTTCAGATGACCAAGTCTCATCGCCACCGAAAGACTCAAGTATTGATGCTTGTTACACTCAAATGCTTCTTCCAGTAAGGTCGGCGCTGTAGATGAGCAAAATCGCAACTTCACCAAATGATTCAACGTTTGATGCTGTTTTCATAAAAATGCTTATTTCAGTGAGATAAGCCCTTCAGAAGACAAAAATCTCAAATTCATCGAATGAATCACCTGTTGATGCAGGTTTAACACAAATGCTTGTTTCGGTGAGATGAGCACTGCAGACGATCAAAAACTCATCTTCAACAAATGACTCAACTTTTCATGCTGGTTACAATCAAATGCTTATTTCAGTGAGATGAGCACTTCAGATCACCAAAATCTCAAATTCACCAAATGACTCAGCTTTTGATGCTGGTATCACAGAAATGCTTCTTTCAGTGAGAGAAGCACTGCAGACAATCAAAAACTCATCTTCAACAAATGACTCAACTTTTCATGCTGGTTACACTCAAAAGCTTGTTCCAGTAAGGTAAGCACTGTAGATGAGCAAAATCTCAACTTCACCAAATGACTCAACGTTTGATGCTGGTTTCACAGAAATGCTTGTTTCGGTGAGATACGCACTTTAGAAGACCAAAATCTCAGTTGTTTCAAATGAATCATCTGTTGATGCTGGTTTCACAGAAATGCTTATTTCATTGAGTTAAGCACTTCAGAAGACCAAAATCTTAACATTCACCAAATTACTCAACATTTCACCGAAATGCTTCAATCTGTCTTATCAGCACTGATGGAGAAAAAAAATAAAAACTTCATCAAATGAATCACCTGTTGATGCTGGTTTCACAGAAATGCTTATTTCAGTGAGATAAGCACTTCAGAACACCAAAATCTGAAAGTCACCAAATGACTCAACGTTTGAAGCTGGTCTCGCTGAAATGCTTATTTCAGTGAGAAAAGCACTTCAGTAGACCAAATTCTCATTTGCTTCGAATGAATCATCTGTTGATGTTGGTTTCACAGAAATGCTTATTTCATTGAGTTAAGCACTTCTGAAGTCCAAAATCTCTAAGTCACCAAATGACTCAGCGTTTGATGCTGGTCTCGCTGAAATGCTCTATTCAGTGAGATAAGCACTGCAGACGATCAAAACTCATCTTCAACAAATGACTCAACTTTTCATGCTGGTTACAATCAAATGCTTATTTCAGTGAGATAAGCACTGCAGATCACCAAAATCTCAAATTCACCAGTTGACTCAGCTTTTGATGCTGGTTTCACAGAAATGCTTCATTCAGTAAGATAAGCACTTCAGATGACCAAAATCTCATCATCAACGAATGACTCAAGTATTGATGCTTGTTACACTCAAATGCTTATTCCAGTAAGGTAAGCACTTCAGATGAGAAAAATCTCAACTTCACCAAATGACTCAACGTTTGATGCTGGTTTCACAAAAATGCTTATGTCAGTGAGATAAGCCTTTCTTTCAGAAGACAAAAATCTCAAATCCATAGAATGAATCACCTGTTGATGCTGGTTTCACAGAAATGCTTTTTTCAGTGAGATAAGCACTGCACACGATCAAAAACATATCTTCAACAAATGACTCAACTTTTCATGCTGGTTACAATCAAATGCTTATTTCAGTGAGATACGCACTTCAGATCACCAAAATCTCAAATTCACCAAATGACTCAGCTTTTGATGCTGGTTTCACAGAAATGCTTCTTTCAGTAAGATAAGCACTTCAGATGACCAAAATCTCATCCTCACCAAATGACTCAAGTATTGCTGCTTGTTTCACTCAAATGCTTATTCCAGTATGGTAAGCACCGTAGATGAGAAAAACCTCAACTTCACCAAATGACTCAACGTTTGAAGCTGGTTTCACAGAAATGCTTATTTCAGTGAGATAAGCCCATCAGAAGACAAAAATCTCAAATTCATCCAATGAATCACCTGTTGATGCAGCTTTCACAGAAATGCATGTTTCGGTGAGATAAGCACTTTAGAAGACCAAAATCTCAGTTGTTTCAAATGAATCATCTGTTGATGCTGGTTTCACAGAAATGCTTATTTCATTGAGTTAAGCACTTCTGAAGACCAAAATCTCTAACTCACCAGATGACTCAGCTTTTGATGCTTGTCTCGCTGAAATGCTGATTTCAGTGAGATAAGCACTGCAGATGATCAAATACTCAATTTCAACAAATGACTCAACTTTTGATGCTGGTTACAATCA
Organism: Stegostoma tigrinum; assembly: GCF_030684315.1. Classification (NCBI taxonomy): domain Eukaryota; kingdom Metazoa; phylum Chordata; class Chondrichthyes; order Orectolobiformes; family Stegostomatidae; genus Stegostoma; species Stegostoma tigrinum. The sequence continues at coordinate 27,158 of NW_026728050.1, forward strand.
AATGCTTATTTCAGTGAGATAACACTTCAGAACACAAATATCTCAAATTCACCAAATGACTCAGCGTTTGATGCTGGTCTCGCTGAAATGATTTTTTCAGTGAGATAAGCACTTCAGATGACCAAGTCTCATCGCCACCGAAAGACTCAAGTATTGATGCTTGTTACACTCAAATGCTTCTTCCAGTAAGGTCGGCGCTGTAGATGAGCAAAATCGCAACTTCACCAAATGATTCAACGTTTGATGCTGTTTTCATTAAAATGCTTATTTCAGTGAGATAAGCCCTTCAGAAGACAAAAATCTCAAATTCATCGAATGAATCACCTGTTCATGCAGGTTTAACAGAAATGCTTGTTTCGGTGAGATAAGCACTGCAGACGATCAAAAACTCATCTTCAACAAATGACTCAACTTTTCATGCTGGTTACAATCAAATGCTTATTTCAGTGAGATAAGCACTTCAGATCACCAAAATCTCAAATTCACCAAATGACTCAGCTTTTGATGCTGGTATCACAGAAATGCTTCTTTCAGTGAGATAAGCACTGGAGACAGTCAAAAACTCATCTTCAACAAATGACTCAACTTTTCATGCTGGTTACACTCAAACTCTTATTCCAGTAAGGTAAGCACTGTAGATGAGCAAAATCTCAACTTCACCAAATGACTCAACGTTTGATGCTGGTTTCACAGAAATGCTTATTTCAGTGAGATAAGCCCTTCGGAAGATAGAAATCGCAAATTCATCCAATGAATCACCTGTTGATGCTGGTTTCACAGAAATGCTTATTTCAGTGAGATAAGCACTTCAGAACACCAAAATCTGAAAGTCACAAAATGACTCAACGTTTGAAGCTGGTCTCGCTGAAATGCTTATTTCAGTGAGAAAAGCACTTCAGTAGACCAAATTCTCATTTGCTTCGAATGAATCATCTGTTGATGCTGGTTTCACAGAAATGCTTATTTCATTGAGTTAAGCACTTCTGAAGACCAAAATCTCTAAGTAACCAAATGACTCAGCGTTTGATGCTGGTCTCGCTGAAATGCTTTTTTCAGTGAGATAAGCACTGCAGACGATCAAAACTCATCTTCAACAAATGACTCAACTTTTCATGCTGGTTACAATCAAATGCTTATTTCAGTGAGATAAGCACTGCAGATCACCAAAATCTCAAGTTCACCAGTTGACTCAGCTTTTGATGCTGGTTTCACAGAAATGCTTCATTCAGTAAGATAAGCACTTCAGATGACCAAAATCTCATCATCAACGAATGACTCAAGTATTGATGCTTGTTACACTCAAATGCTTATTCCAGTAAGGTAAGCACTTTAGATGAGAAAAATCTCAACTTCACCAAATGACTCAACGTTTGATGCTGGTTTCACAAAAATGCTTATGTCAGTGAGATAAGCCTTTCTTTCAGAAGACAAAAATCTCAAATCCATAGAATGAATCACCTGTTGATGCAAATTTCACAGAAATGCTTTTTTCAGTGAGATAAGCACTGCACACGATCAAAAACATATCTTCAACAAATGACTCAACTTTTCATGCTGGTTACAATCAAATGCTTATTTCAGTGAGATACGCACTTCAGATCACCAAAATCTCAAATTCACCAAATGACTCAGCTTTTGATGCTGGTTTCACAGAAATGCTTCTTTCAGTAAGATAAGCACTTCAGATGACCAAAATCTCATCGTCACCAAATGACTCAAGTATTGCTGCTTGTTACACTCAAATGCTTATTCCAGTATGGTAAGCACTGTAGATGAGAAAAACCTCAACTTCACCAAATGACTCAACGTTTGAAGCTGGTCTCACTGAAATGCTTATGTCAGTGAGATAAGCACTTTGGATGAACAAAATCTCATCGTCACCAAATGACTCAAGTATTGATGCTTGTTACACTCAAATGCTTATTCCAGTAAGGTAGGCACTGTAGATGAGCAAAATCGCAACTTCACCAAATGACTCAACGTTTGATGCTGTTTTCATAAAAATGCTTATTTCAGTGAGATAAGACATTCAGAAGAAGAAATTGTAAAATTCATCGAATGAATCACCTGATGATGCAGGTTTCAAAGAAATGCTTTTTTCAGTGAGATAAGCACTGCAGATGATCAAAAACTCAACTTCTACAAATGTCACAACTTTTGATTCTCGTTACAATCAAATTCTTATTTCAGTGAGATAAGCACTTCAGAACAACAAAATCTCAGATTAACCAAATGACACAGCTTTTGATGCTGGTCTCGCTGAAATGCTTATTTCAGTGAAATAAGCACTTTAGAAGACCAATATCTCAACTTCACCAAACTGACTCAAATTTTGATGCTCGCTTCACAGATATCCTTATTTCAGTAAGATAAGCACTTCAGATGACCAAAATCTTAACATTCACGAAATTACTCAACATTTCATGCTGGTTTCACCGAAATGCTTAAATCTGCCTTATCAGCACTAATGTCGACAAAAAACCACAACTTCCTCAAATGAATCACCTCTTGATGCTGGTTTCTCTGAAATGCTTATTTCAGTGAGATAAGCACTTCAGAACACCAAAATCTAAAATTCACAAAATGACTCAGCTTTTGATGCTGGTCTCGCTGAAATGCTTTTTCTTGTAAGATAAGCACTTTAGTAGACCAAAATCTCAATTGCTTCAAATGAATCATCTGTTGATGCTGGTTTCACAGAAATGCTAATTTCATTGAGTTAAGCACTTCTGAAGACCAAAAACTCTAATTCACCAAATGACTCAGCTTTTGATGCTTGTCTCGCTGAAATGCTTTTTTCAGTGAGATTAGCACTTCAGATGACCAAAATCTCATCCTCACCAAATGTCTCAAGTATTGATGCTTGTTACACTCAAATGCTTATTCCAGTAAGGAAAAGGACTGCAGATGAGAAAAATCTGAACTTCACCAAATGACTCAACGTTTGATGCTGGTTTCACAGAAATGCTTATTTCAGTGAGATAAGCCCTTCAGAAGACAAAAATCTCAAATTCATCGAATGAATCACCTGTTGATGCAGCTTTCACAGAAATGCATGTTTTGGTGAGATCAGCACTTTAGAAGACCAAAATCTCAGTTGTTTCAAATGAATCGTCTGTTGATGCTGGTTTCACAGAAATTCTTATTTCATTGAGTTAAGCACTTCTGAAGACCCAAATCTCTAGGTCACCAAATGACTCAAGCTTTTGATGCTGGTCTCGCTGAAATGCTGATTTCAGTGAGAGAAGCACTGCAGACGATCAAAAACTCATTTTCAACAAATGACTCAATTTTTGATTCTGGTTACAATCAAATGCTTATTTCAGTGAGATAAGCGCTTCAGAACAACAAAATCTCAGATTCAACAAATGACACAGCTTTTGATGCTGGTCTCGCTGAAATGCTTATTTCAGTGAGATAAGCACTTTAGAAGACCAATGTCTCAACTTCACCAAAATGACTCAGCTTTTGATGCTCGTTTCACACATATGCTTATTTCAGTAAGATAAGCACTTCAGAAGACCAAAATCTTAAAATTCATCAAATTACTCAACGTTTCATACTTGTTTCACCGAAATGCTTAAATCTGTCTTATCAGCACTTATGTAGACAAAAAACAACAACATCATCAAATGAATCACCTGTTGATGCTGGTTTCACTGAAAAGCTTATTTCAGTGAGATAAGCACTTCAGAACACTTAAATCTGAAAGTCACCAAATGACTCAGCTTTTGAAGCTGGTCTTGCTGAAATGCTTATTTCAGTGAGATATGCACTTTAGTAGACCAAAATCTCAGTTGTTTCAAATGAATCATCTGTTGATGCTGGTTTCACAGAAATGCTTATTTCATTGAGTTAAGCACTTCAGAAGACCAAAATCTTAACATTCACCAAATTACTCAACATTTCACCGAAATGCTTCAATCTGTCTTATCAGCACTGATGTAGAAAAAAAAATAACAACTTCATCAAATGAATCACCTGTTGATGCTGGTTTCACAGAAATGCTTATTTCAGTTAGATAAGCACTTCAGAACACCAAAATCTGAAAGTCACCAAATGACTCAACGTTTGAAGCTGGTCTCGCTGAAATGCTTATTTCAGTGAGAAAAGCACTTCAGTAGACCAAATTCTCATTTGCTTCGAATGAATCATCTGTTGATGTTGGTTTCAGAGAAATGCTTATTTCATTGAGTTAAGCACTTTTGAAGACGAAAACCTCTAAGTCACCAAATGACTCAGCGTTTGATGCTGGTCTCGCTGAAATGCTTTTTTCAGTGAGATAAGCACTGCAGACGATCAAAACTCATCTTCAACAAATGACTCAACTTTTCATGCTGGTTACAATCAAATGCTTATTTCAGTGAGATAAGCACTGCAGATCACCAAAATCTCAAATTCACCAGTTGACTCAGCTTTTGATGCTGGTTTCACAGAAATGCTTCTTTCAGTAAGATAAGCACTTTCAGATGACCAAAATCTCATCGTCACCAAATGACTCAAGTATTGCTGCTTGTTACACTCAAATGCTTATTCCAGTATGGTAAGCACTGTAGATGAGAAAAACCTCAACTTCACCAAATGACTCAACGTTTGAAGCTGGTGTCGCTGAAATGCTTATGTCAGTGAGATAAGCACTTCGGATGAACAAAATCTCATCGTCACCAAATGACTCAAGTATTGATGCTTGTTACACTCAAATGCTTATTCCAGGAAGGTAGGCACTGTAGATGAGCAAAATCGCAACTTCACCAAATGACTCAACGTTTGATGCTGTTTTCATAAAAATGCTTATTTCAGTGAGATAAGACCTTCAGAAGAAGAAATTGTCAAATTCATCGAATGAATCACCTGTTGATGCAGGTTTCAAACAAATGCTTTTTTCAGTGAGATAAGCATTGCAGATGATCAAAAACTCAACTTCTACAAATGTCTCAACTTTTGATTCTCGTTACAATCAAATGCTTATTTCAGTGAGATAAGCACTTCAGAACAACAAAATCTCAGATTAACCAAATGACACAGCTTTTGATGCTGGTCTCGCTGAAATGCTTATTTCAGTGAGATAAGCACTGCAGACGATCAAAAACTCAACTGCAACAAATGACTCAACTTTTGATTCTGGTTACAATCAAATGCTTATTTCAGTGAGATAAGCGCTTCAGAACAACAAAATCTCAGATTCACCAAATGACACAACTTTTGATGCTCGTTTCACACATATGCTTATTTCAGTAAGATAAGCACTTCAGAAGACCAAAATCTTGAAATTCATCAAATTACTCAACATTTCATGCTGGTTTCACCGAAATGCTTAAATCTGCCTCATCAGCACTTACGTAGACAAAAAACCACAACTTCCTCAAATGAATCACCTCTTGATGCTGGTTTCACTGAAATGCTTATTTTAGTGAGATAAGCACTTCAGAACACCAAAATCTAAAATTCACAAAATGACTCAGCTTTTGATGCTGGTCTCGCTGAAATGCTTTTTTCTGTAAGATAAGCACTTTAGTAGACCAAAATCTCAATTGCTTCAAATGAATCATCTGTTGATGCTGGTTTCACAGAAATGCTAATTTCATTGAGTTAAGCACTTCTGAAGACCAAAAACTCTAATTCACCAAATGACTCAGCTTTTGATGCTTGTCTCGCTGAAATGCTTTTTTCAGTGAGATTAGCACTTCAGATGACCAAAATCTCATCCTCACCAAATGTCTCAAGTATTGATGCTTGTTACACTCAAATGCTTATTCCAGTAAGGAAAAGGACTGCAGATGAGAAAAATCTGAACTTCACCAAATGACTCAACGTTTGATGCTGGTTTCACAGAAATGCTTATTTCAGTGAGATAAGCCCTTCAGAAGACAAAAATCTCAAATTCATCCAATGTTGATGCAGCTTTCACAGAAATGCATGTTTCGGTGAGATAAGCACTTTAGAAGACCAAAATCTCAGTTGTTTCAAATGAATCATCTGTTGATGCTGGTTTCACAGAAATGCTTATTTCATTGAGTTAAGCACTTCTGAAGACCAAAATCTCTAACTCACCAGATGACTCAGCTTTTGATGCTTGTCTCGCTGAAATGCTGATTTCAGTGAGATAAGCACTGCAGATGATCAAATACTCAGTTTCAACAAATGACTCAACTTTTGATGCTGGTTACAATCAAATGCTTATTTCAGTGAGATAACACTTCAGAACACAAATATCTCAAATTCACCAAATGACTCAGCGTTTGATGCTGGTCTCGCTGAAATGATTTTTTCAGTGAGATAAGCACTTCAGATGACCAAGTCTCATCGCCACCGAAAGACTCAAGTATTGATGCTTGTTACACTCAAATGCTTCTTCCAGTAAGGTCGGCGCTGTAGATGAGCAAAATCGCAACTTCACCAAATGATTCAACGTTTGATGCTGTTTTCATAAAAATGCTTATTTCAGTGAGATAAGCCCTTCAGAAGACAAATATCTCAAATTCATCGAATGAATCACCTGTTCATGCAGGTTTAACAGAAATGCTTGTTTCGGTGAGATAAGCACTGCAGACGATCAAAAACTCATCTTCAACAAATGACTCAACTTTTCATGCTGGTTACAATCAAATGCTTATTTCAGTGAGATAAGCACTTCAGATCACCAAAATCTCAAATTCACCAAATGACTCAGCTTTTGATGCTGGTATCACAGAAATGCTTCTTTCAGTGAGATAAGCACTGGAGACAGTCAAAAACTCATCTTCAACAAATGACTCAACTTTTCATGCTGGTTACACTCAAACTCTTATTCCAGTAAGGTAAGCACTGTAGATGAGCAAAATCTCAACTTCACCAAATGACTCAACGTTTGATGCTGGTTTCACAGAAATGCTTATTTCAGTGAGATAAGCCCTTCGGAAGATAGAAATCGCAAATTCATCCAATGAATCACCTGTTGATGCAGGTTTCACAGAAATGCTTGTTTCGGTGAGATATGCACTTTAGAAGACCAAAATCTCAGTTGTTTCAAATGAATCATCTGTTGATGCTGGTTTCACAGAAATGCTTATTTCATTGAGTTAAGCACTTCAGAAGACCAAGATCTTAACATTCACCAAATTACTCAACATTTCACCGAAATGCTTCAATCTGTCTTATCAGCACTGATGTAGAAAAAAAATAACAACTTCATCAAATGAATCACCTGTTGATGCTGGTTTCACAGAAATGCTTATTTCAGTGAGATAAGCACTTCAGAACACCAAAATCTGAAAGTCACAAAATGACTCAACGTTTGAAGCTGGTCTCGCTGAAATGCTTATTTCAGTGAGAAAAGCACTTCAGTAGACCAAATTCTCATTTGCTTCGAATGAATCATCTGTTGATGCTGGTTTCACAGAAATGCTTATTTCATTGAGTTAAGCACTTCTGAAGACCAAAATCTCTAAGTAACCAAATGACTCAGCGTTTGATGCTGGTCTCGCTGAAATGCTTTTTTCAGTGAGATAAGCACTGCAGACGATCAAAACTCATCTTCAACAAATGACTCAACTTTTCATGCTGGTTACAATCAAATGCTTATTTCAGTGAGATAAGCACTGCAGATCACCAAAATCTCAAGTTCACCAGTTGACTCAGCTTTTGATGCTGGTTTCACAGAAATGCTTCATTCAGTAAGATAAGCACTTCAGATGACCAAAATCTCATCATCAACGAATGACTCAAGTATTGATGCTTGTTACACTCAAATGCTTATTCCAGTAAGGTAAGCACTTTAGATGAGAAAAATCTCAACTTCACCAAATGACTCAACGTTTGATGCTGGTTTCACAAAAATGCTTATGTCAGTGAGATAAGCCTTTCTTTCAGAAGACAAAAATCTCAAATCCATAGAATGAATCACCTGTTGATGCAAGTTTCACAGAAATGCTTATTTCAGTGAGATAAGACCTTCAGAAGAAGAAATTGTCAAATTCATCGAATGAATCACCTGTTGATGCAGGTTTCAAACAAACGCTTTTTTCAGTGAGATAAGCACTGCAGATGATCAAAAACTCAACTTCGACAAATGTCTCAACTTTTGATTCTCGTTACAATCAAATGCTTATTTCAGTGAGATAAGCACTTCAGAACAACAAAATCTCAGATTAACCAAATGACACAGCTTTTGATGCTGGTCTCGCTGAAATGCTTATTTCAGTGAGATAAGCACTGCAGACGATCCAAAACTCAACTGCAACAAATGACTCAACTTTTGATTCTGGTTACAATCAAATGCTTATTTCAGTGAGATAAGCGCTTCAGAACAACAAAATCTCAGATTCATCAAATGACACAACTTTTGATGCTCGTTTCACACATATGCTTATTTCAGTAAGATAAGCACTTCAGAAGACCAAAATCTTGAAATTCATCAAATTACTCAACATTTCATGCTGGTTTCACCGAAATGCTTAAATCTGCCTCATCAGCACTTACGTAGACAAAAAACCACAACTTCCTCAAATGAATCACCTCTTGATGCTGGTTTCACTGAAATGCTTATTTTAGTGAGATAAGCACTTCAGAACACCAAAATCTAAAGTTCACAAAATGACTCAGCTTTTGATGCTGGTCTCGCTGAAATGCTTTTTTCTGTAAGATAAGCACTTTAGTAGACCAAAATCTCAATTGCTTCAAATGAATCATCTGTTGATGCTGGTTTCACAGAAATGCTAATTTCATTGAGTTAAGCACTTCTGAAGACCAAAAACTCTAATTCACCAAATGACTCAGCTTTTGATGCTTGTCTCACTGAAATGCTTTTTTCAGTGAGATTAGCACTTCAGATGACCAAAATCTCATCCTCACCAAATGTCTCAAGTATTGATGCTTGTTACACTCAAATGCTTATTCCAGTAAGGAAAAGGACTGCAGATGAGAAAAATCTGAACTTCACCAAATGACTCAACGTTTGATGCTGGTTTCACAGAAATGCTTATTTCAGTGAGATAAGCCCATCAGAAGACAAAAATCTCAAATTCATCCAATGAATCACCTGTTGATGCAGCTTTCACAGAAATGCATGTTTCGGTGAGATAAGCACTTTAGAAGACCAAAATCTCAGTTGTTTCAAATGAATCATCTGTTCATGCTGGTTTCACACAAATGCTTATTTCATTGAGTTAAGCACTTCTGAAGACCAAAATCTCTAACTCACCAGATGACTCAGCTTTTGATGCTTGTCTCGCTGAAATGCTGATTTCAGTGAGATAAGCACAGCAGATGATCAAATACTCAATTTCAACAAATGACTCAACTTTTGATGCTGGTTACAGTCAAATGCTTATTTCAGTGAGATAACACTTCAGAACACAAATATCTCAAATTCACCAAATGACTCAGCGTTTGATGCTGGTCTCGCTGAAATGATTTTTTCAGTGAGATAAGCACTTCAGATGTCCAAGTCTCATCGCCACCGAAAGACTCAAGTATTGATGCTTGTTACACTCAAATGCTTCTTCCAGTAAGGTCGGCGCTGTAGATGAGCAAAATCGCAACTTCACCAAATGATTCAACGTTTGATGCTGTTTTCATAAAAATGCTTATTTCAGTGAGATAAGCACTTCAGAAGACAAATATCTCAAATTCATCGAATGAATCACCTGTTCATGCAGGTTTAACACAAATGCTTGTTTCGGTGAGATAAGCACTGCAGACGATCAAAAACTCACCTTCAACAAATGACTCAACTTTTCATGCTGGTTACAATCAAATGCTTATTTCAGTGAGATACGCACTTCAGATCACCAAAATCTCAAATTCACCAAATCACTCAGCTTTTGATGCTGGTTTCACAGAAATGCTTCTTTCAGTAAGATAAGCACTTCAGATGACCAAAATCTCATCGTCACCAAATGACTCAAGTATTGATACTTGTTACACTCAAATGCTTATTCCAGTAAGGTAGGCACTGTAGATGAGCAAAATCGCAACTTCACCAAATGACTCAACGTTTGATGCTGTTTTCATAAAAATGCTTATTTCAGTGAGATAAGACATTCAGAAGAAGAAATTGTCAAATTCATCGAATGAATCACCTGATGATGCAGGTTTCAAAGAAATGCTTTTTTCAGTGAGATAAGCACTGCAGATGATCAAAAACTCAACTTCTACAAACGTCACAACTTTTGATTCTCGTTTCAATCAAATTCTTATTTCAGTGAGATAAGCACTTCAGAACAACAAAATCTCAGATTAACCAAATGACACAGCTTTTGATGCTGGTCTCGCTGAAATGCTTATTTCAGTAAGATAAGCACTTTAGAAGACCAATATCTCAACTTCACCAAACTGACTCAAATTTTGATTCTCGTTTCACAGATATGCTTATTTCAGTAAGATAAGCACTTCAGATGACCAAAATCTTAACATTCACGAAATTACTCAACATTTCATGCTGGTTTCACCGAAATGCTTAAATCTGCCTTATCGGCACTAATGTCGACAAAAAACCACAACTTCCTCAAATGAATCACCTCTTGATGCTGGTTTCACTGAAATGCTTATTTCAGTGAGATAAGCACTTCAGAACACCAAAATCTAAAATTCACAAAATGACTCAGCTTTTGATGCTGGTCTCGCTGAAATGCTTTTTCTGTAAGATAAGCACTTTCGTAGACCAAAATCACAATTGCTTCAAATGAATCATCTGTTGATGCTGGTTTCACAGAAATGCTAATTTCATTGAGTTAAGCACTTCTGAAGACCAAAAACTCTAATTCACCAAATGACTCAGCTTTTGATGCTTGTCTCGCCGAAATGCTTTTTTCAGTGAGATTAGCACTTCAGATGACCAAAATCTCATCCTCACCAAATGTCTCAAGTATTGATGCTTGTTACACTCATTGCTTATTCCAGTAAGGAAAAGGACTGTAGATGAGAAAAATCGCAACTTCACCAAATGACTCAACGTTTGATGCTGGTTTCACAGAAATGCTTATTTCAGTGAGATAAGACCTTCAGAAGAAGAAATTGTCAAATTCATCGAATGAATCACCTGTTGATGCAGGTTTCAAACAAACGCTTTTTTCAGTGAGATAAGCACTGCAGATGATCAAAAACTCAACTTCGACAAATGTCTCAACTTTTGATTCTCGTTACAATCAAATGCTTATTTCAGTGAGATAAGCACTTCAGAACAACAAAATCTCAGATTAACCAAATGACACAGCTTTTGATGCTGGTCTCGCTGAAATGCTTATTTCAGTGAGATAAACACTGCAGACGATCAAAAACTCAACTGCAACAAATGACTCAACTTTTGATTCTGGTTACAATCAAATGCTTATTTCAGTGAGATAAGCGCTTCAGAACAACAAAATCTCAGATTCACCAAATGACACAACTTTTGATGCTCGTTTCACACATATGCTTATTTCAGTAAGATAAGCACTTCAGAAGACCAAAATCTTGAAATTCATCAAATTACTCAACATTTCATGCTGGTTTCACCGAAATGCTTAAATCTGCCTCATCAGCACTTACGTAGACAAAAAACCACAACTTCCTCAAATGAATCACCTCTTGATGCTGGTTTCACTGAAATGCTTATTTTAGTGAGATAAGCACTTCAGAACACCAAAATCTAAAATTCACAAAATGACTCAGCTTTTGATGCTGGTCTCGCTGAAATGCTTTTTTCTGTAAGATAAGCACTTTAGTAGACCAAAATCTCAATTGCTTCAAATGAATCATCTGTTGATGCTGGTTTCACAGAAATGCTAATTTCATTGAGTTAAGCACTTCTGAAGACCAAAAACTCTAATTCACCAAATGACTCAGCTTTTGATGCTTGTCTCGCTGAAATGCTTTTTTCAGTGAGATTAGCACTTCAGATGACCAAAATCTCATCCTCACCAAATGTCTCAAGTATTGATGCTTGTTACACTCAAATGCTTATTCCAGTAAGGAAAAGGACTGCAGATGAGAAAAATCTGAACTTCACCAAATGACTCAACGTTTGATGCTGGTTTCACAGAAATGCTTATTTCAGTGAGATAAGCCCTTCAGAAGACAAAAATCTCAAATTCATCCAATGAATCACCTGTTGATGCAGCTTTCACAGAAATGCATGTTTCGGTGAGATAAGCACTTTAGAAGACCAAAATCTCAGTTGTTTCAAATGAATCATCTGTTGATGCTGGTTTCACAGAAATGCTTATTTCATTGAGTTAAGCACTTCTGAAGACCAAAATCTCTAACTCACCAGATGACTCAGCTTTTGATGCTTGTCTCGCTGAAATGCTGATTTCAGTGAGATAAGCACTGCAGATGATCAAATACTCAATTTCAACAAATGACTCAACTTTTGATGCTGGTTACAATCAAATGCTTATTTCAGTGAGATAACACTTCAGAACACAAATATCTCAAATTCACCAAATGACTCAGCGTTTGATGCTGGTCTCGCTGAAATGATTTTTTCAGTGAGATAAGCACTTCAGATGACCAAGTCTCATCGCCACCGAAAGACTCAAGTATTGATGCTTGTTACACTCAAATGCTTCTTCCAGTAAGGACGGCGCTGTAGATGAGCAAAATCGCAACTTAACCAATGATTCAACGTTTGATGCTGTTTTCATAAAAATGCTTATTTCAGTGAGATAAGCCCTTCAGAAGACAAATATCTCAAATTCATCGAATGAATCACCTGTTCATGCAGGTTTAACACAAATGCTTGTTTCGGTGAGATAAGCACTGCACACGATCAAAAACTCATCTTCAACAAATGACTCAACTTTTCATGCTGGTTACAATCAAATGCTTATTTCAGTGAGATGAGCACTTCAGATCACCAAAATCTCAAATTCACCAAATGACTCAGCTTTTGATGCTGGTATCACAGAAATGCTTCTTTCAGTGAGATAAGCACTGCAGACAATCAAAAACTCATCTTCAACAAATGACTCAACTTTTCATGCTGGTTACACTCAAAAGCTTGTTCCAGTAAGGTAAGCACTGTAGATGAGCAAAATCTCAACTTCACCAAATGACTCAACGTTTGATGCTGGTTTCACAGAAATGCTTGTTTCGGTGAGATATGCACTTTAGAAGACCAAAATCTCAGTTGCTTCAAATGAATCATCTGTTGATGCTGGTTTCACAGAAATGCTTATTTCATTGAGTTAAGCACTTCAGAAGACCAAAATCTTAACATTCACCAAATTACTCAACATTTCACCGAAATGCTTCAATCTGTCTTATCGGCACTGATGTAGAAAAAAAATAACAACTTCATCAAATGAATCACCTGTTGATGCTGGTTTCACAGAAATGCTTATTTCAGTGAGATAAGCACTTCAGAACACCAAAATCTGAAAGTCACCAAATGACTCAACGTTTGAAGCTGGTCTCGCTGAAATGCTTATTTCAGTGAGAAAAGCACTTCAGTAGACCAAATTCTCATTTGCTTCGAATGAATCATCTGTTGATGCTGGTTTCACAGAAATGCTTATTTCATTGAGTTCAGCACTTCTGAAGACCAAAATCTCTAAGTCACCAAATGACTCAGCGTTTGATGCTGGTCTCGCTGAAATGCTTTTTTCAGTGAGATAAGCACTGCAGACGATCAAAACTCATCTTCAACAAATGACTCAACTTTTCATGCTGGTTACAATCAAATGCTTATTTCAGTGAGATAAGCACTGCAGATCACCAAAATCTCAAATTCACCAGTTGACTCAGCTTTTGATGCTGGTTTCACAGAAATGCTTCATTCAGTAAGATAAGCACTTCAGATGACCAAAATCTCATCATCAACGAATGACTCAAGTATTGATGCTTGTTACACTCAAATGCTTATTCCAATAAGGTAAGCACTTTAGATGAGAAAAATCTCAACTTCACCAAATGACTCAACGTTTGATGCTGGTTTCACAAAAATGCTTATGTCAGTGAGATAAGCCTTTCTTTCAGAGACAAAATCTCAAATCCATAGAATGAATCACCTGTTGCTGCAAGCTTCATAGAAATGCTTTTTTCAGTGAGATAAGCACTGCACACGATCAAAAACATATCTTCAACAAATGACTCAACTTTTCAAGCTGGTTACAATCAAATGCTTATTTCAGTGAGATACGCACTTCAGATCACCAAAATCTCAAATTCACTCAATGACTCAGCTTTTGATGCTGGTTTCACAGAAATGCTTCTTTCAGTAAGATAAGCACTTCGGATGAACAAAATCTCATCGTCACCAAGTGACTCAAGTATTGATGCTTGTTACACTCAAATGCTTATTCCAGGAAGGTAGGCACTGCAGATGAGCAAAATCGCAACTTCACCAAATGACTCAACGTTTGATGCTGTTTTCATAAAAATGCTTATTTCAGTGAGATAAGACCTTCAGAAGAAGAAATTGTCAAATTCATTGAATGAATCACCTGTTGATGCAGGTTTCAAACAAATGCTTTTTTCTGTGAGATAAGCACTGCAGATGATCAAAAACTCAACTTCTACAAATGTCTCAACTTTTGATTCTCGTTACAATCAAATGCTTATTTCAGTGAGATAAGCACTTCAGAACAACAAAATCTCAGATTAACCAAATGACACAGCTTTTGATGCTGGTCTCGCTGAAATGCTTATTTCAGTGAGATAAGCACTGCAGACGATCAAAAACTCAACTGCAACAAATGACTCAACTTTTGATTCTGGTTACAATCAAATGCTTATTTCAGTGAGATAAGCGCTTCAGAACAACAAAATCTCAGATTCACCAAATGACACAACTTTTGATGCTCGTTTCACACATATGCTTATTTCAGTAAGATAAGCACTTCAGAAGACCAAAATCTTGAAATTCATCAAATTACTCAACATTTCATGCTGGTTTCACCGAAATGCTTAAATCTGCCTCATCAGCACTTACGTAGACAAAAAACCACAACTTCCTCAAATGAATCACCTCTTGATGCTGGTTTCACTGAAATGCTTATTTTAGTGAGATAAGCACTTCAGAACACCAAAATCTAAAATTCACAAAATGACTCAGCTTTTGATGCTGGTCTCGCTGAAATGCTTTTTTCTGTAAGATAAGCACTTTAGTAGACCAAAATCTCAATTGCTTCAAATGAATCATCTGTTGATGCTGGTTTCACAGAAATGCTAATTTCATTGAGTTAAGCACTTCTGAAGACCAAAAACTCTAATTCACCAAATGACTCAGCTTTTGATGCTTGTCTCGCTGAAATGCTTTTTTCAGTGAGATTAGCACTTCAGATGACCAAAATCTCATCCTCACCAAATGTCTCAAGTATTGATGCTTGTTACACTCAAATGCTTATTCCAGTAAGGAAAAGGACTGCAGATGAGAAAAATCTGAACTTCACCAAATGACTCAACGTTTGATGCTGGTTTCACAGAAATGCTTATTTCAGTGAGATAAGCCCTTCAGAAGACAAAAATCTCAAATTCATCCAATGAATCACCTGTTGATGCAGCTTTCACAGAAATGCATGTTTCGGTGAGATAAGCACTTTAGAAGACCAAAATCTCAGTTGTTTCAAATGAATCATCTGTTGATGCTGGTTTCACAGAAATGCTTATTTCATTGAGTTAAGCACTTCTGAAGACCAAAATCTCTAACTCACCAGATGACTCAGCTTTTGATGTTTGTCTCGCTGAAATGCTGATTTCAGTGAGATAAGCACTGCAGACGATCAAAAACTCATCTTCAACAAATGACTCAACTTTTCATGCTGGTTACAATCAAATGCTTATTTCAGTGAGATGAGCACTTCAGATCACCAAAATCTCAAATTCACCAAATGACTCAGCTTTTGATGCTGGTATCACAGAAATGCTTCTTTCAGTAAGATAAGCACTGCAGACAATCAAAAACTCATCTTCAACAAATGACTCAACTTTTCATGCTGGTTACACTCAAAAGCTTGTTCCAGTAAGGTAAGCACTGTAGATGAGCAAAATCTCAACTTCACCAAATGACTCAACGTTTGATGCTGGTTTCACAGAAATGATTGTTTCGGTGAGATATGCACTTTAGAAGACCAAAATCTCAGTTGCTTCAAATGAATCATCTGTTGATGCTGGTTTCACAGAAATGCTTATTTCATTGAGTTAAGCACTTCAGAAGAACAAAATCTTAACATTCACCAAATTACTCAACATTTCACCGAAATGCTTCAATCTGTCTTATCAGCACTGATGTAGAAAAAAAATAACAACTTCATCAAATGAATCACCTGTTGATGCTGGTTTCACAGAAATGCTTATTTCAGTGAGATAAGCACTTCAGAACACCAAATTCTGAAAGTCACCAAATGACTCAACGTTTGAAGCTGGTCTCGCTGAAATGCTTATTTCAGTGAGAAAAGCACTTCAGTAGACCAAATTCTCATTTGCTTCGAATGAATCATCTGTTGATGCTGGTTTCACAGAAATGCTTATTTCATTGAGTTAAGCACTTCTGAAGACCAAAATCTCTAAGTAACCAAATGACTCAGCGTTTGATGCTGGTCTCGCTGAAATGCTTTTTTCAGTGAGATAAGCACTGCAGACGATCAAAACTCATCTTCAACAAATGACTCAACTTTTCATGCTGGTTACAATCAAATGCTTATTTCAGTGAGATAAGCACTGCAGATCACCAAAATCTCAAATTCACCAGTTGACTCAGCTTTTGATGCTGGTTTCACAGAAATGCTTCATTCAGTAAGATAAGCACTTCAGATGACCAAAATCTCATCATCAACGAATGACTCAAGTATTGATGCTTGTTACACTCAAATGCTTATTCCAGTAAGGTAAGCACTTTAGATGAGAAAAATCTCAACTTCACCAAATGACTCAACGTTTGATGCTGGTTTCACAAAAATGCTTATGTCAGTGAGATAAGCCTTTCTTTCAGAGACAAAATCTCAAATCCATAGAATGAATCACCTGTTGCTGCAAGTTTCACAGAAATGCTTTTTTCAGTGAGATAAGCACTGCACACGATCAAAAACATATCTTCAACAAATGACTCAACTTTTCAAGCTGGTTACAATCAAATGCTTATTTCAGTGAGATACGCACTTCAGATCACCAAAATCTCAAATTCACCAAATGACTCAGCTTTTGATGCTGGTTTCACAGAAATGCTTCTTTCAGTAAGATAAGCACTTCAGATGACCAAAATCTCATCGTCACCAAATGACTCAAGTATTGCTGCTTGTTACACTCAAATGCTTATTCCAGTATGGTAAGCACTGTAGATGAGAAAAACCTCAACTTCACCAAATGACTCAACGTTTGAAGCTGGTCTCACTGAAATGCTTATGTCAGTGAGATAAGCACTTCGGATGAACAAAATCTCATCGTCACCAAATGACTCAAGTATTGATGCTTGTTACACTCAAATGCTTATTCCAGTAAGGTAGGCACTGCAGATGAGCAAAATCGCAACTTCACCAAATGACTCAACGTTTGATGCTGTTTTCATAAAAATGCTTATTTCAGTGAGATAAGACCTTCAGAAGAAGAAATTGTCAAATTCATTGAATGAATCACCTGTTGATGCAGGTTTCAAACAAATGCTTTTTTCTGTGAGATAAGCACTGCAGATGATCAAAAACTCAACTTCTACAAATGTCTCAACTTTTGATTCTCGTTACAATCAAATGCTTATTTCAGTGAGATAAGCACTTCAGAACAACAAAATCTCAGATTAACCAAATGACACAGCTTTTGATGCTGGTCTCGCTGAAATGCTTATTTCAGTGAGATAAGCACTGCAGACGATCAAAAACTCAACTGCAACAAATGACTCAACTTTTGATTCTGGTTACAATCAAATGCTTATTTCAGTGAGATAAGCGCTTCAGAACAACAAAATCTCAGATTCACCAAATGACACAACTTTTGATGCTCGTTTCACACATATGCTTATTTCAGTAAGATAAGCACTTCAGAAGACCAAAATCTTGAAATTCATCAAATTACTCAACATTTCATGCTGGTTTCACCGAAATGCTTAAATCTGCCTCATCAGCACTTACGGAGACAAAAAACCACAACTTCCTCAAATGAATCACCTCTTGATGCTGGTTTCACTGAAATGCTTATTTTAGTGAGATAAGCACTTCAGAACACCAAAATCTAAAATTCACAAAATGACTCAGCTTTTGATGCTGGTCTCGCTGAAATGCTTTTTTCTGTAAGATAAGCACTTTAGTAGACCAAAATCTCAATTGCTTCAAATGAATCATCTGTTGATGCTGGTTTCACAGAAATGCTAATTTCATTGAGTTAAGCACTTCTGAAGACCAAAAACTCTAATTCACCAAATGACTCAGCTTTTGATGCTTGTCTCGCTGAAATGCTTTTTTCAGTGAGATTAGCACTTTAGATGACCAAAATCTCATCCTCACCAAATGTCTCAAGTATTGATGCTTGTTACACTCAAATGCTTATTCCAGTAAGGAAAAGGACTGCAGATGAGAAAAATCTGAACTTCACCAAATGACTCAACGTTTGATGCTGGTTTCACAGAAATGCTTATTTCAGTGAGATAAGCCCTTCAGAAGACAAAAATCTCAAATTCATCCAATGTTGATGCAGCTTTCACAGAAATGCATGTTTCGGTGAGATAAGCACTTTAGAAGACCAAAATCTCAGTTGTTTCAAATGAATCATCTGTTGATGCTGGTTTCACAGAAATGCTTATTTCATTGAGTTAAGCACTTCTGAAGACCAAAATCTCTAACTCACCAGATGACTCAGCTTTTGATGCTTGTCTCGCTGAAATGCTGATTTCAGTGAGATAAGCACTGCAGATGATCAAATACTCAATTTCAACAAATGACTCAACTTTTGATGCTGGTTACAATCAAATGCTTATTTCAGTGAGATAACACTTCAGAACACAAATATCTCAAATTCACCAAATGACTCAGCGTTTGATGCTGGTCTCGCTGAAATGATTTTTTCAGTGAGATAAGCACTTCAGATGACCAAGTCTCATCGCCACCGAAAGACTCAAGTATTGATGCTTGTTACACTCAAATGCTTCTTCCAGTAAGGTCGGCGCTGTAGATGAGCAAAATCGCAACTTAACCAATGATTCAACGTTTGATGCTGTTTTCATAAAAATGCTTATTTCAGTGAGATAAGCCCTTCAGAAGACAAATATCTCAAATTCATCGAATGAATCACCTGTTCATGCAGGTTTAACACAAATGCTTGTTTCGGTGAGATAAGCACTGCAGACGATCAAAAACTCATCTTCAACAAATGACTCAACTTTTCATGCTGGTTACAATCAAATGCTTATTTCAGTGAGATGAGCACTTCAGATCACCAAAATCTCAAATTCACCAAATGACTCAGCTTTTGATGCTGGTATCACAGAAATGCTTCTTTCAGTGAGATAAGCACTGCAGACAATCAAAAACTCATCTTCAACAAATGACTCAACTTTTCATGCTGGTTACACTCAAAAGCTTGTTCCAGTAAGGTAAGCACTGTAGATGAGCAAAATCTCAACTTCACCAAATGACTCAACGTTTGATGCTGGTTTCACAGAAATGCTTGTTTCGGTGAGATATGCACTTTAGAAGACCAAAATCTCAGTTGCTTCAAATGAATCATCTGTTGATGCTGGTTTCACAGAAATGCTTATTTCATTGAGTTAAGCACTTCAGAAGACCAAAATCTTAACATTCACCAAATTACTCAACATTTCACCGAAATGCTTCAATCTGTCTTATCGGCACTGATGTAGAAAAAAAATAACAACTTCATCAAATGAATCACCTGTTGATGCTGGTTTCACAGAAATGCTTATTTCAGTGAGATAAGCACTTCAGAACACCAAAATCTGAAAGTCACCAAATGACTCAACGTTTGAAGCTGGTCTCGCTGAAATGCTTATTTCAGTGAGAAAAGCACTTCAGTAGACCAAATTCTCATTTGCTTCGAATGAATCATCTGTTGATGCTGGTTTCACAGAAATGCTTATTTCATTGAGTTCAGCACTTCTGAAGACCAAAATCTCTAAGTCACCAAATGACTCAGCGTTTGATGCTGGTCTCGCTGAAATGCTTTTTTCAGTGAGATAAGCACTGCAGACGATCAAAACTCATCTTCAACAAATGACTCAACTTTTCATGCTGGTTACAATCAAATGCTTATTTCAGTGAGATAAGCACTGCAGATCACCAAAATCTCAAATTCACCAGTTGACTCAGCTTTTGATGCTGGTTTCACAGAAATGCTTCATTCAGTAAGATAAGCACTTCAGATGACCAAAATCTCATCATCAACGAATGACTCAAGTATTGATGCTTGTTACACTCAAATGCTTATTCCAATAAGGTAAGCACTTTAGATGAGAAAAATCTCAACTTCACCAAATGACTCAACGTTTGATGCTGGTTTCACAAAAATGCTTATGTCAGTGAGATAAGCCTTTCTTTCAGAGACAAAATCTCAAATCCATAGAATGAATCACCTGTTGCTGCAAGCTTCATAGAAATGCTTTTTTCAGTGAGATAAGCACTGCACACGATCAAAAACATATCTTCAACAAATGACTCAACTTTTCAAGCTGGTTACAATCAAATGCTTATTTCAGTGAGATACGCACTTCAGATCACCAAAATCTCAAATTCACTCAATGACTCAGCTTTTGATGCTGGTTTCACAGAAATGCTTCTTTCAGTAAGATAAGCACTTCGGATGAACAAAATCTCATCGTCACCAAGTGACTCAAGTATTGATGCTTGTTACACTCAAATGCTTATTCCAGGAAGGTAGGCACTGCAGATGAGCAAAATCGCAACTTCACCAAATGACTCAACGTTTGATGCTGTTTTCATAAAAATGCTTATTTCAGTGAGATAAGACCTTCAGAAGAAGAAATTGTCAAATTCTTTGAATGAATCACCTGTTGATGCAGGTTTCAAACAAATGCTTTTTTCTGTGAGATAAGCACTGCAGATGATCAAAAACTCAACTTCTACAAATGTCTCAACTTTTGATTCTCGTTACAATCAAATGCTTATTTCAGTGAGATAAGCACTTCAGAACAACAAAATCTCAGATTAACCAAATGACACAGCTTTTGATGCTGGTCTCGCTGAAATGCTTATTTCAGTGAGATAAGCACTGCAGACGATCAAAAACTCAACTGCAACAAATGACTCAACTTTTGATTCTGGTTACAATCAAATGCTTATTTCAGTGAGATAAGCGCTTCAGAACAACAAAATCTCAGATTCACCAAATGACACAACTTTTGATGCTCGTTTCACACATATGCTTATTTCAGTAAGATAAGCACTTCAGAAGACCAAAATCTTGAAATTCATCAAATTACTCAACATTTCATGCTGGTTTCACCGAAATGCTTAAATCTGCCTCATCAGCACTTACGTAGACAAAAAACCACAACTTCCTCAAATGAATCACCTCTTGATGCTGGTTTCACTGAAATGCTTATTTTAGTGAGATAAGCACTTCAGAACACCAAAATCTAAAATTCACAAAATGACTCAGCTTTTGATGCTGGTCTCGCTGAAATGCTTTTTTCTGTAAGATAAGCACTTTAGTAGACCAAAATCTCAATTGCTTCAAATGAATCATCTGTTGATGCTGGTTTCACAGAAATGCTAATTTCATTGAGTTAAGCACTTCTGAAGACCAAAAACTCTAATTCACCAAATGACTCAGCTTTTGATGCTTGTCTCGCTGAAATGCTTTTTTCAGTGAGATTAGCACTTCAGATGACCAAAATCTCATCCTCACCAAATGTCTCAAGTATTGATGCTTGTTACACTCAAATGCTTATTCCAGTAAGGAAAAGGACTGCAGATGAGAAAAATCTGAACTTCACCAAATGACTCAACGTTTGATGCTGGTTTCACAGAAATGCTTATTTCAGTGAGATAAGCCCTTCAGAAGACAAAAATCTCAAATTCATCCAATGAATCACCTGTTGATGCAGCTTTCACAGAAATGCATGTTTCGGTGAGATAAGCACTTTAGAAGACCAAAATCTCAGTTGTTTCAAATGAATCATCTGTTGATGCTGGTTTCACAGAAATGCTTATTTCATTGAGTTAAGCACTTCTGAAGACCAAAATCTCTAACTCACCAGATGACTCAGCTTTTGATGCTTGTCTCGCTGAAATGCTGATTTCAGTGAGATAAGCACTGCAGATGATCAAATACTCAATTTCAACAAATGACTCAACTTTTGATGCTGGTTACAATCAAATGCTTATTTCAGTGAGATAACACTTCAGAACACAAATATCTCAAATTCACCAAATGACTCAGCGTTTGATGCTGGTCTCGCTGAAATGATCTTTTCAGTGAGATAAGCACTTCAGATGACCAAGTCTCACCGCCACCGAAAGACTCAAGTATTGATGCTTGTTACACTCAAATGCTTCTTCCAGTAAGGTCGGCGCTGTAGATGAGCAAAATCGCAACTTCACCAAATGATTCAACGTTTGATGCTGTTTTCATAAAAATGCTTATTTCAGTGAGATAAGCCCTTCAGAAGACAAATATCTCAAATTCATCGAATGAATCACCTGTTCATGCAGGTTTAACACAAATGCTTGTTTCGGTGAGATAAGCACTGCAGACGATCAAAAACTCATCTTCAACAAATGACTCAACTTTTCATGCTGGTTACAATCAAATGCTTATTTCAGTGAGATGAGCACTTCAGATCACCAAAATCTCAAATTCACCAAATGACTCAGCTTTTGATGCTGGTATCACAGAAATGCTTCTTTCAGTAAGATAAGCACTGCAGACAATCAAAAACTCATCTTCAACAAATGACTCAACTTTTCATGCTGGTTACACTCAAAAGCTTGTTCCAGTAAGGTAAGCACTGTAGATGAGCAAAATCTCAACTTCACCAAATGACTCAACGTTTGATGCTGGTTTCACAGAAATGATTGTTTCGGTGAGATATGCACTTTAGAAGACCAAAATCTCAGTTGCTTCAAATGAATCATCTGTTGATGCTGGTTTCACAGAAATGCTTATTTCATTGAGTTAAGCACTTCAGAAGAACAAAATCTTAACATTCACCAAGTTACTCAACATTTCACCGAAATGCTTCAATCTGTCTTATCAGCACTGATGTAGAAAAAAAATAACAACTTCATCAAATGAATCACCTGTTGATGCTGGTTTCACAGAAATGCTTATTTCAGTGAGATAAGCACTTCAGAACACCAAATTCTGAAAGTCACCAAATGACTCAACGTTTGAAGCTGGTCTCGCTGAAATGCTTATTTCAGTGAGAAAAGCACTTCAGTAGACCAAATTCCCATTTGCTTCGAATGAATCATCTGTTGATGCTGGTTTCACAGAAATGCTTATTTCATTGAGTTAAGCACTTCTGAAGACCAAAATCTCTAAGTAACCAAATGACTCAGCGTTTGATGCTGGTCTCGCTGAAATGCTTTTTTCAGTGAGATAAGCACTGCAGACGATCAAAACTCATCTTCAACAAATGACTCAACTTTTCATGCTGGTTACAATCAAATGCTTATTTCAGTGAGATAAGCACTACAGATCACCAAAATCTCAAATTCACCAGTTGACTCAGCTTTTGATGCTGGTTTCACAGAAATGCTTCATTCAGTAAGATAAGCACTTCAGATGACCAAAATCTCATCATCAACGAATGACTCAAGTATTGATGCTTGTTACACTCAAATGCTTATTCCAGTAAGGTAAGCACTTTAGATGAGAAAAATCTCAACTTCACCAAATGACTCAACGTTTGATGCTGGTTTCACAAAAATGCTTATGTCAGTGAGATAAGCCTTTCTTTCAGAGACAAAATCTCAAATCCATAGAATGAATCACCTGTTGCTGCAAGTTTCACAGAAATGCTTTTTTCAGTGAGATAAGCACTGCACACGATCAAAAACATATCTTCAACAAATGACTCAACTTTTCAAGCTGGTTACAATCAAATGCTTATTTCAGTGAGATACGCACTTCAGATCACCAAAATCTCAAATTCACCAAATGACTCAGCTTTTGATGCTGGTTTCACAGAAATGCTTCTTTCAGTAAGATAAGCACTTCAGATGACCAAAATCTCATCGTCACCAAATGACTCAAGTATTGCTGCTTGTTACACTCAAATGCTTATTCCAGTATGGTAAGCACTGTAGATGAGAAAAACCTCAACTTCACCAAATGACTCAACGTTTGAAGCTGGTCTCACTGAAATGCTTATGTCAGTGAGATAAGCACTTCGGATGAACAAAATCTCATCGTCACCAAATGACTCAAGTATTGATGCTTGTTACACTCAAATGCTTATTCCAGTAAGGTAGGCACTGCAGATGAGCAAAATCGCAACTTCACCAAATGACTCAACGTTTGATGCTGTTTTCATAAAAATGCTTATTTCAGTGAGATAAGACCTTCAGAAGAAGAAATTGTCAAATTCATTGAATGAATCACCTGTTGATGCAGGTTTCAAACAAATGCTTTTTTCTGTGAGATAAGCACTGCAGATGATCAAAAACTCAACTTCTACAAATGTCTCAACTTTTGATTCTCGTTACAATCAAATGCTTATTTCAGTGAGATAAGCACTTCAGAACAACAAAATCTCAGATTAACCAAATGACACAGCTTTTGATGCTGGTCTCGCTGAAATGCTTATTTCAGTGAGATAAGCACTGCAGACGATCAAAAACTCAACTGCAACAAATGACTCAACTTTTGATTCTGGTTACAATCAAATGCTTATTTCAGTGAGATAAGCGCTTCAGAACAACAAAATCTCAGATTCACCAAATGACACAACTTTTGATGCTCGTTTCACACATATGCTTATTTCAGTAAGATAAGCACTTCAGAAGACCAAAATCTTGAAATTCATCAAATTACTCAACATTTCATGCTGGTTTCACCGAAATGCTTAAATCTGCCTCATCAGCACTTACGGAGACAAAAAACCACAACTTCCTCAAATGAATCACCTCTTGATGCTGGTTTCACTGAAATGCTTATTTTAGTGAGATAAGCACTTCAGAACACCAAAATCTAAAATTCACAAAATGACTCAGCTTTTGATGCTGGTCTCGCTGAAATGCTTTTTTCTGTAAGATAAGCACTTTAGTAGACCAAAATCTCAATTGCTTCAAATGAATCATCTGTTGATGCTGGTTTCACAGAAATGCTAATTTCATTGAGTTAAGCACTTCTGAAGACCAAAAACTCTAATTCACCAAATGACTCAGCTTTTGATGCTTGTCTCGCTGAAATGCTTTTTTCAGTGAGATTAGCACTTTAGATGACCAAAATCTCATCCTCACCAAATGTCTCAAGTATTGATGCTTGTTACACTCAAATGCTTATTCCAGTAAGGAAAAGGACTGCAGATGAGAAAAATCTGAACTTCACCAAATGACTCAACGTTTGATGCTGGTTTCACAGAAATGCTTATTTCAGTGAGATAAGCCCTTCAGAAGACAAAAATCTCAAATTCATCCAATGTTGATGCAGCTTTCACAGAAATGCATGTTTCGGTGAGATAAGCACTTTAGAAGACCAAAATCTCAGTTGTTTCAAATGAATCATCTGTTGATGCTGGTTTCACAGAAATGCTTATTTCATTGAGTTAAGCACTTCTGAAGACCAAAATCTCTAACTCACCAGATGACTCAGCTTTTGATGCTTGTCTCGCTGAAATGCTGATTTCAGTGAGATAAGCACTGCAGATGATCAAATACTCAATTTCAACAAATGACTCAACTTTTGATGCTGGTTACAATCAAATGCTTATTTCAGTGAGATAACACTTCAGAACACAAATATCTCAAATTCACCAAATGACTCAGCGTTTGATGCTGGTCTCGCTGAAATGATTTTTTCAGTGAGATAAGCACTTCAGATGACCAAGTCTCATCGCCACCGAAAGACTCAAGTATTGATGCTTGTTACACTCAAATGCTTCTTCCAGTAAGGTCGGCGCTGTAGATGAGCAAAATCGCAACTTCACCAAATGATTCAACGTTTGATGCTGTTTTCATAAAAATGCTTATTTCAGTGAGATAAGCCCTTCAGAAGACAAAAATCTCAAATTCATCGAATGAATCACCTGTTCATGCAGGTTTAACACAAATGCTTGTTTCGGTGAGATAAGCACTGCAGACGATCAAAAACTCATCTTCAACAAATGACTCAACTTTTCATGCTGGTTACAATCAAATGCTTATTTCAGTGAGATAAGCACTTCAGATCACCAAAATCTCAAATTCACCAAATGACTCAGCTTTTGATGCTGGTATCACAGAAATGCTTCTTTCAGTGAGATAAGCACTGGAGACAGTCAAAAACTCATCTTCAACAAATGACTCAACTTTTCATGCTGGTTACACTCAAACTCTAATTCCAGTAAGGTAAGCACTGTAGATGAGCAAAATCTCAACTTCACCAAATGACTCAACGTTTGATGCTGGTTTCACAGAAATGCTTGTTTCGGTGAGATATGCACTTTAGAAGACCAAAATCTCAGTTGTTTCAAATGAATCATCTGTTGATGCTGGTTTCACAGAAATGCTTATTTCATTGAGTTAAGCACTTCAGAAGACCAAAATCTTAACATTCACCAAATTACTCAACATTTCACCGAAATGCTTCAATCTGTCTTATCGGCACTGATGTAGAAAAAAAATAACAACTTCATCAAATGAATCACCTGTTGATGCTGGTTTCACAGAAATGCTTATTTCAGTGAGATAAGCACTTCAGAACACCAAAATCTGAAAGTCACCAAATGACTCAACGTTTGAAGCTGGTCTCGCTGAAATGCTTATTTCAGTGAGAAAAGCACTTCAGTAGACCAAATTTTCATTTGCTTCGAATGAATCATCTGTTGATGTTGGTTTCACAGAAATGCTTATTTCATTGAGTTAGAGGGGATGTCAGAGGCAGGTTCTTTACGCAGAGAGTTGTGAGAGCATGGAATGCGTTGCCAGCAGCAGTTGTGGAAGCAAGGTCATTGGGGTCATTTAAGAGACTGCTGGACATGCATATGGTCACAGAAATTTGAGGGTGCACACATGAGGATCAATGGTCGGCACAACATTGTGGGCTGAAGGGCCTGTTCTGTGCTGTACTGTTCTATGTTCTAAGCACTTCTGAAGACCAAAATCTCTAAGTAACCAAATGACTCAGCGTTTGATGCTGGTCTCGCTGAAATGCTTTTTTCAGTGAGATAAGCACTGCAGACGATCAAAACTCAATTTCAACAAATGACTCAACTTTTCATGCTGGTTACAATCAAATGCTTATTTCAGTGAGATAAGCACTGCAGATCACCAAAATCTCAAATTCACCAGTTGACTCAGCTTTTGATGCTGGTTTCACAGAAATGCTTCATTCAGTAAGATAAGCACTTCAGATGACCAAAATCTCATCATCAACGAATGACTCAAGTATTGATGCTTGTTACACTCAAATGCTTATTCCAGTAAGGTAAGCACTTTAGATGAGAAAAATCTCAACTTCACCAAATGACTCAACGTTTGATGCTGGTTTCACAAAAATGCTTATGTCAGTGAGATAAGCCTTTCTTTCAGAAGACAAAAATCTCAAATCCATAGAATGAATCACCTGTTGCTGCAAGTTTCACAGAAATGCTTTTTTCAGTGAGATAAGCACTGCACACGATCAAAACATATCTTCAACAAATGACTCAACTTTTCATGCTGGTTACAATCAAATGCTTATTTCAGTGAGATACGCACTTCAGATCACCAAAATCTCAAATTCACCAAATGACTCAGCTTTAAATGCTGGTTTCACAGAAATGCTTCTTTCAGTAAGATAAGCACTTCAGATGACCAAAATCTCATCGTCACCAAATGACTCAAGTATTGCTGCTTGTTACACTCAAATGCTTATTCCAGTATGGTAAGCACTGTAGATGAGAAAAACCTCAACTTCACCAAATGACTCAACGTTTGAAGCTGGTCTCACTGAAATGCTTATGTCAGTGAGATAAGCACTTCGGATGAACAAAATCTCATCGTCACCAAATGACTCAAGTATTGATGCTTGTTACACTCAAATGCTTATTCCAGTAAGGTAGGCACTGCAGATGAGCAAAATCGCAACTTCACCAAATGACTCAACGTTTGATGCTGTTTTCATAAAAATGCTTATTTCAGTGAGATAAGACCTTCAGAAGAAGAAATTGTCAAATTCATTGAATGAATCACCTGTTGATGCAGGTTTCAAACAAATGCTTTTTTCTGTGAGATAAGCACTGCAGATGATCAAAAACTCAACTTCTACAAATGTCTCAACTTTTGATTCTCGTTACAATCAAATGCTTATTTCAGTGAGATAAGCACTTCAGAACAACAAAATCTCAGATTAACCAAATGACACAGCTTTTGATGCTGGTCTCGCTGAAATGCTTATTTCAGTGAGATAAGCACTGCAGACGATCAAAAACTCAACTGCAACAAATGACTCAACTTTTGATTCTGGTTACAATCAAATGCTTATTTCAGTGAGATAAGCGCTTCAGAACAACAAAATCTCAGATTCACCAAATGACACAACTTTTGATGCTCGTTTCACACATATGCTTATTTCAGTAAGATAAGCACTTCAGAAGACCAAAATCTTGAAATTCATCAAATTACTCAACATTTCATTCTGGTTTCACCGAAATGCTTAAATCTGCCTCATCAGCACTAATGTCGACAAAAAACCACAACTTCCTCAAATGAATCACCTCTTGATGCTGGTTTCACTGAAATGCTTATTTTAGTGAGATAAGCACTTCAGAACACCAAAATCTAAAATTCACAAAATGACTCAGCTTTTGATGCTGGTCTCGCTGAAATGCTTTTTTCTGTAAGATAAGCACTTTAGTAGACCAAAATCTCAATTGCTTCAAATGAATCATCTGTTGATGCTGGTTTCACAGAAATGCTAATTTCATTGAGTTAAGCACTTCTGAAGACCAAAAACTCTAATTCACCAAATGACTCAGCTTTTGATGCTTGTCTCGCTGAAATGCTTTTTTCAGTGAGATTAGCACTTCAGATGACCAAAATCTCATCCTCACCAAATGTCTCAAGTATTGATGCTTGTTACACTCAAATGCTTATTCCAGTAAGGAAAAGGACTGCAGATGAGAAAAATCTGAACTTCACCAAATGACTCAACGTTTGATGCTGGTTTCACAGAAATGCTTATTTCAGTGAGATAAGCCCATCAGAAGACAAAAATCTCAAATTCATCCAATGAATCACCTGTTGATGCAGCTTTCACAGAAATGCATGTTTCGGTGAGATAAGCACTTTAGAAGACCAAAATCTCAGTTGTTTCAAATGAATCATCTGTTGATGCTGGTTTCACAGAAATGCTTATTTCATTGAGTTAAGCACTTCTGAAGACCAAAATCTCTAACTCACCAGATGACTCAGCTTTTGATGCTTGTCTCGCTGAAATGCTGATTTCAGTGAGATAAGCACTGCAGATGATCAAATACTCAATTTCAACAAATGACTCAACTTTTGATGCTGGTTACAATCAAATGCTTATTTCAGTGAGATAACACTTCAGAACACAAATATCTCAAATTCACCAAATGACTCAGCGTTTGATGCTGGTCTCGCTGAAATGATTTCTTCAGTGAGATAAGCACTTCAGATGACCAAGACTCAACGCCACCGAAAGACTCAAGTATTGATGCTTGTTACACTCAAATGCTTCTTCCAGTAAGATCGGCGCTGTAGATGAGCAAAATCGCAACTTCACCAAATGATTCAACGTTTGATGCTGTTTTCATAAAAATGCTTATTTCAGTGAGATAAGCCCTTCAGAAGACAAAAATCTCAAATTCATCGAATGAATCACCTGTTGATGCAGGTTTAACACAAATGCTTGTTTCGGTGAGATAAGCACTGCAGACGATCAAAAACTCATCTTCAACAAATGACTCAACTTTTCATGCTGGTTACAATCAAATGCTTATTTCAGTGAGATGAGCACTTCAGATCACCAAAATCTCAAATTCACCAAATGACTCAGCTTTTGATGCTGGTATCACAGAAATGCTTCTTTCAGTGAGATAAGCACTGCAGACAATCAAAAACTCATCTTCAACAAATGACTCAACTTTTCATGCTGGTTACACTCAAAAGCTTGTTCCAGTAAGGTAAGCACTGGAGATGAGCAAAATCTCAACTTCACCAAATGACTCAACGTTTGATGCTGGTTTCACAGAAATGCTTGTTTCGGTGAGATATGCACTTTAGAAGACCAAAATCTCAGTTGTTTCAAATGAATCATCCGTTGATGCTGGTTTCACAGAAATGCTTATTTCATTGAGTTAAGCACTTCAGAAGACCAAAATCTTAACATTCAACAAATTACTCAACATTTCACCGAAATGCTTCAATCTGTCTTATCAGCACTGATTGTAGAAAAAAAATAACAACTTCATCAAATGAATCACCTGTTGATGCTGGTTTCACAGAAATGCTTATTTCAGTGAGTTAAGTACTTCAGAACACCAAAATCTGAAAGTCACCAAATGACTCAACGTTTGATGCTGGTTTCACAGAAATGCTTGTTTCGGTGAGATATGCACTTTAGAAGACCAAAATCTCAGTTGCTTCAAATGAATCATCTGTTGATGCTGGTTTCACAGAAATGCTTATTTCATTGAGTTAAGCACTTCAGAAGACCAAAATCTTAACATTCACCAAATTACTCAACATTTCACCGAAATGCTTCAATCTGTCTTATCGGCACTGATGTAGAAAAAAAATAACAACTTCATCAAATGAATCACCTGTTGATGCTGGTTTCACAGAAATGCTTATTTCAGTGAGATAAGCACTTCAGAACACCAAAATCTGAAAGTCACCAAATGACTCAACGTTTGAAGCTGGTCTCGCTGAAATGCTTATTTCAGTGAGAAAAGCACTTCAGTAGACCAAATTCTCATTTGCTTCGAATGAATCATCTGTTGATGCTGGTTTCACAGAAATGCTTATTTCATGGAGTTAAGCACTTCTGAAGACCAAAATCTCTAAGTAACCAAATGACTCAGCGTTTGATGCTGGTCTCGCTGAAATGCTTTTTTCAGTGAGATAAGCACTGCAGACGATCAAAACTCATCTTCAACAAATGACTCAACTTTTCATGCTGGTTACAATCAAATGCTTATTTCAGTGAGATAAGCACTGCAGATCACCAAAATCTCAAATTCACCAGTTGACTCAGCTTTTGATGCTGGTTTCACAGAAATGCTTCATTCAGTAAGATAAGCACTTCAGATGACCAAAATCTCATCATCAACGAATGACTCAAGTATTGATGCTTGTTACACTCAAATGCTTATTCCAGTAAGGTAAGCACTTTAGATGAGAAAAATCTCAACTTCACCAAATGACTCAACGTTTGATGCTGGTTTCACAAAAATGCTTATGTCAGTGAGATAAGCCTTTCTTTCAGAGACCAAATCTCAAATCCATAGAATGAATCACCTGTTGCTGCAAGTTTCACAGAAATGCTTTTTTCAGTGAGATAAGCACTGCACACGATCAAAAACATATCTTCAACAAATGACTCAACTTTTCAAGCTGGTTACAATCAAATGCTTATTTCAGTGAGATACGCACTTCAGATCACCAAAATCTCAAATTCACCAAATGACTCAGCTTTTGATGCTGGTTTCACAGAAATGCTTCTTTCAGTAAGATAAGCACTTCAGATGACCAAAATCTCATCGTCACCAAATGACTCAAGTATTGCTGCTTGTTACACTCAAATGCTTATTCCAGTATGGTAAGCACTGTAGATGAGAAAAACCTCAACTTCACCAAATGACTCAACGTTTGAAGCTGGTCTCACTGAAATGCTTATGTCAGTGAGATAAGCACTTCGGATGAACAAAATCTCATCGTCACCAAATGACTCAAGTATTGATGCTTGTTACACTCAAATGCTTATTCCAGTAAGGTAGGCACTGCAGATGAGCAAAATCGCAACTTCACCAAATGACTCAACGTTTGATGCGGTTTCATAAAAATGCTTATTTCAGTGAGATAAGACCTTCAGAAGAAGAAATTGTCAAATTCATTGAATGAATCACCTGTTGATGCAGGTTTCAAACAAATGCTTTTTTCTGTGAGATAAGCACTGCAGATGATCAAAAACTCAACTTCTACAAATGTCTCAACTTTTGATTCTCGTTACAATCAAATGCTTATTTCAGTGAGATAAGCACTTCAGAACAACAAAATCTCAGATTAGCCAAATGACACAGCTTTTGATGCTGGTCTCGCTGAAATGCTTATTTCAGTGAGATAAGCACTGCAGACGATCAAAAACTCAACTGCAACAAATGACTCAACTTTTGATTCTGGTTACAATCAAATGCTTATTTCAGTGAGATAAGCGCTTCAGAACAACAAAATCTCAGATTCACCAAATGACACAACTTTTGATGCTCGTTTCACACATATGCTTATTTCAGTAAGATAAGCACTTCAGAAGACCAAAATCTTGAAATTCATCAAATTACTCAACATTTCATGCTGGCTTCACCGAAATGCTTAAATCTGCCTCATCAGCACTTACGTAGACAAAAAACCACAACTTCCTCAAATGAATCACCTCTTGATGCTGGTTTCACTGAAATGCTTATTTTAGTGAGATAAGCACTTCAGAACACCAAAATCTAAAATTCACAAAATGACTCAGCTTTTGATGCTGGTCTCGCTGAAATGCTTTTTTCTGTAAGATAAGCACTTTAGTAGACCAAAATCCCAATTGCTTCAAATGAATCATCTGTTGATGCTGGTTTCACAGAAATGCTACTTTCATTGAGTTAAGCACTTCTGAAGACCAAAAACTCTAATTCACCAAATGACTCAGCTTTTGATGCTTGTCTCGCTGAAATGCTTTTTTCAGTGAGATTAGCACTTTAGATGACCAAAATCTCATCCTCACCAAATGTCAAAAGTATTGATGCTTGTTACACTCAAATGCTTATTCCAGTAAGGAAAAGGACTGCAGATGAGAAAAATCTGAACTTCACCAAATGACTCAACGTTTGATGCTGGTTTCACAGAAATGCTTATTTCAGTGAGATAAGCCCTTCAGAAGACAAAAATCTCAAATTCATCCAATGTTGATGCAGCTTTCACAGAAATGCATGTTTCGGTGAGATAAGCACTTTAGAAGACCAAAATCTCAGTTGTTTCAAATGAATCATCTGTTGATGCTGGTTTCACAGAAATGCTTATTTCATTGAGTTAAGCACTTCTGAAGACCAAAATCTCTAACTCACCAGATGACTCAGCTTTTGATGCTTGTCTCGCTGAAATGCTGATTTCAGTGAGATAAGCACTGCAGATGATCAAATACTCAATTTCAACAAATGACTCAACTTTTGATGCTGGTTACAATCAAATGCTTATTTCAGTGAGATAACACTTCAGAACACAAATATCTCAAATTCACCAAATGACTCAGCGTTTGATGCTGGTCTCGCTGAAATGATTTTTTCAGTGAGATAAGCACTTCAGATGACCAAGTCTCATCGCCACCGAAAGACTCAAGTATTGATGCTTGTTACACTCAAATGCTTCTTCCAGTAAGGTCGGCGCTGTAGATGAGCAAAATCGCAACTTCACCAAATGATTCAACGTTTGATGCTGTTTTCATAAAAATGCTTATTTCAGTGTGATAAGCCCTTCAGAAGACAAAAATCTCAAATTCATCGAATGAATCACCTGTTCATGCAGGATTAACACAAATGCTTGTTTCGGTGAGATAAGCACTGCAGACGATCAAAAACTCATCTTCAACAAATGACTCAACTTTTCATGCTGGTTACAATCAAATGCTTATTTCAGTGAGATGAGCACTTCAGATCACCAAAATCTCAAATTCACCAAATGACTCAGCTTTTGATGCTGGTATCACAGAAATGCTTCTTTCAGTGAGATAAGCACTGGAGACAGTCAAAAACTCATCTTCAACAAATGACTCAACTTTTCATGCTGGTTACACTCAAACTCTAATTCCAGTAAGGTAAGCACTGTAGATGAGCAAAATCTCAACTTCACCAAATGACTCAACGTTTGATGCTGGTTTCACAGAAATGCTTGTTTCGGTGAGATATGCACTTTAGAAGACCAAAATCTCAGTTGTTTCAAATGAATCATCTGTTGATGCTGGTTTCACAGAAATGCTTATTTCATTGAGTTAAGCACTTCAGAAGACCAAAATCTTAACATTCACCAAATTACTCAACATTTCACCGAAATGCTTCAATCTGTCTTATCAGCACTGATGTAGAAAAAAAATAACAACTTCATCAAATGAATCACCTGTTGATGCTGGTTTCACAGAAATGCTTATTTCAGTGAGATAAGCACTTCAGAACACCAAAATGTGAAAGTCACCAAATGACTCAACGTTTGAAGCTGGTCTCGCTGAAATGCTTATTTCAGTGAGAAAAGCACTTCAGTAGACCAAATTCTCATTTGCTTCGAATGAATCATCTGTTGATGTTGATTTCACAGAAATGCTTATTTCATTGAGTTAGAGGGGATGTCAGAGGCAGGTTCTTTACGCAGAGAGTTGTGAGAGCATGGAATGCGTTGCCAGCAGCAGTTGTGGAAGCAAGGTCATTGGGGTCATTTAAGAGACTGCTGGACATGCATATGGTCACAGAAATTTGAGGGTGCACACATGAGGATCAATGGTCGGCACAACATTGTGGGCTGAAGGGCCTGTTCTGTGCTGTACTGTTCTATGTTCTAAGCACTTCTGAAGACCAAAATCTCGAAGTAACCAAATGACTCAGCGTTTGATGCTGGTCTCGCTGAAATGCTTTTTTCAGTGAGATAAGCACTGCAGACGATCAAAACTCATCTTCAACAAATGACTCAACTTTTCATGCTGGTTACAATCAAATGCTTATTTCAGTGAGATAAGCACTGCAGATCACCAAAATCTCAAATTCACCAGTTGACTCAGCTTTTGATGCTGGTTTCACAGAAATGCTTCATTCAGTAAGATAAGCACTTCAGATGACCAAAATCTCATCATCAACGAATGACTCAAGTATTGATGCTTGTTACACTCAAATGCTTATTCCAGTAAGGTAAGCACTTTAGATGAGAAAAATCTCAACTTCACCAAATGACTCAACGTTTGATGCTGGTTTCACAAAAATGCTTATGTCAGTGAGATAAGCCTTTCTTTCAGAAGACAAAAATCTCAAATCCATAGAATGAATCACCTGTTGCTGCAAGTTTCACAGAAATGCTTTTTTCAGTGAGATAAGCACTGCACACGATCAAAACATATCTTCAACAAATGACTCAACTTTTCATGCTGGTTACAATCAAATGCTTATTTCAGTGAGATACGCACTTCAGATCACCAAAATCTCAAATTCACCAAATGACTCAGCTTTAAATGCTGGTTTCACAGAAATGCTTCTTTCAGTAAGATAAGCACTTCAGATGACCAAAATCTCATCGTCACCAAATGACTCAAGTATTGCTGCTTGTTACACTCAAATGCTTATTCCAGTATGGTAAGCACTGTAGATGAGAAAAACCTCAACTTCACCAAATGACTCAACGTTTGAAGCTGGTCTCACTGAAATGCTTATGTCAGTGAGATAAGCACTTCGGATGAACAAAATCTCATCGTCACCAAATGACTCAAGTATTGATGCTTGTTACACTCAAATGCTTATTCCAGTAAGGTAGGCACTGTAGATGAGCAAAATCGCAACTTCACCAAATGACTCAACGTTTGATGCTGTTTTCATAAAAATGCTTATTTCAGAGAGATAAGACCTTCAGAAGAAGAAATTGTCAAATTCATTGAATGAATCACCTGTTGATGCAGGTTTCAAACAAATTCATTTTTCTGTGAGATAAGCACTGCAGATGATCGAAAACTCAACTTCTACAAATGTCTCAACTTTTGATTCTCGTTACAATCAAATGCTTATTTCAGTGAGATAAGCACTTCAGAACAACAAAATCTCAGATTAACCAAATGACACAGCTTTTGATGCTGGTCTCGCTGAAATGCTTATTTCGGTGAGATGAGCACTGCAGACGATCAAAAACTCAACTGCAACAAATGACTCAACTTTTGATTCTTGTTTCAATCAAATGCTTATTTCAGTGAGATAAGCGCTTCAGAACAACAAAATCTCAGATTCACCAAATGACACAACTTTTGATGCTCGTTTCACACATATGCTTATTTCAGTAAGATAAGCACTTCAGAAGACCAAAATCTTGAAATTCATCAAATTACTCAACATTTCATTCTGGTTTCACCGAAATGCTTAAATCTGCCTCATCAGCACTAATGTCGACAAAAAACCACAACTTCCTCAAATGAATCACCTCTTGATGCTGGTTTCACTGAAATGCTTATTTTAGTGAGATAAGCACTTCAGAACACCAAAATCTAAAATTCACAAAATGACTCAGCTTTTGATGCTGGTCTCGCTGAAATGCTTTTTTCTGTAAGATAAGCACTTTAGTAGACCAAAATCTCAATTGCTTCAAATGAATCATCTGTTGATGCTGGTTTCACAGAAATGCTAATTTCATTGAGTTAAGCACTTCTGAAGACCAAAAACTCTAATTCACCAAATGACTCAGCTTTTGATGCTTGTCTCGCTGAAATGCTTTTTTCAGTGAGATTAGCACTTCAGATGACCAAAATCTCATCCTCACCAAATGTCTCAAGTATTGATGCTTGTTACACTCAAATGCTTATTCCAGTAAGGAAAAGGACTGCAGATGAGAAAAATCTGAACTTCACCAAATGACTCAACGTTTGATGCTGGTTTCACAGAAATGCTTATTTCAGTGAGATAAGCCCATCAGAAGACAAAAATCTCAAATTCATCCAATGAATCACCTGTTGATGCAGCTTTCACAGAAATGCATGTTTCGGTGAGATAAGCACTTTAGAAGACCAAAATCTCAGTTGTTTCAAATGAATCATCTGTTGATGCTGGTTTCACAGAAATGCTTATTTCATTGAGTTAAGCACTTCTGAAGACCAAAATCTCTAACTCACCAGATGACTCAGCTTTTGATGCTTGTCTCGCTGAAATGCTGATTTCAGTGAGATAAGCACTGCAGATGATCAAATACTCAATTTCAACAAATGACTCAACTTTTGATGCTGGTTACAATCAAATGCTTATTTCAGTGAGATAACACTTCAGAACACAAATATCTCAAATTCACCAAATGACTCAGCGTTTGATGCTGGTCTCGCTGAAATGGTTTTTTCAGTGAGATAAGCACTTCAGATGACCAAGACTCAACGCCACCGAAAGACTCAAGTATTGATGCTTGTTACACTCAAATGCTTCTTCCAGTAAGGTCGGCGCTGTAGATGAGCAAAATCGCAACTTCACCAAATGATTCAACGTTTGATGCTGTTTTCATAAAAATGCTTATTTCAGTGAGATAAGCCCTTCAGAAGACAAAAATCTCAAATTCATCGAATGAATCACCTGTTCATGCAGGTTTAACACAAATGCTTGTTTCGGTGAGATAAGCACTGCAGACGATCAAAAACTCATCTTCAACAAATGACTCAACTTTTCATGCTGGTTACAATCAAATGCTTATTTCAGTGAGATGAGCACTTCAGATCACCAAAATCTCAAATTCACCAAATGACTCAGCTTTTGATGCTGGTATCACAGAAATGCTTCTTTCAGTGAGATAAGCACTGCAGACAATCAAAAACTCATCTTCAACAAATGACTCAACTTTTCATGCTGGTTACACTCAAAAGCTTGTTCCAGTAAGGTAAGCACTGGAGATGAGCAAAATCTCAACTTCACCAAATGACTCAACGTTTGATGCTGGTTTCACAGAAATGCTTGTTTCGGTGAGATATGCACTTTAGAAGACCAAAATCTCAGTTGTTTCAAATGAATCATCCGTTGATGCTGGTTTCACAGAAATGCTTATTTCATTGAGTTAAGCACTTCAGAAGACCAAAATCTTAACATTCACCAAATTACTCAACATTTCACCGAAATGCTTCAATCTGTCTTATCAGCACTGATTGTAGAAAAAAAATAACAACTTCATCAAATGAATCACCTGTTGATGCTGGTTTCACAGAAATGCTTATTTCAGTGAGTAAAGTACTTCAGAACACCAAGATCTGAAAGTCGCCAAATGACTCAACGTTTGAAGCTGGTCTCGCTGAAATGCTTATTTCAGTGAGAAAAGCACTTCAGTAGACCAAATTCTCATTTGCTTCGAATGAATCATCTGTTGATGCTGGTTTCACAGAAATGCTTATTTCATTGAGTTAAGCACTTCTGAAGACCAAAATCTCTAAGTAACCAAATGACTCAGCGTTTGATGCTGGTCTCGCTGAAATGCTTTTTTCAGTGAGATAAGCACTGCAGACGATCAAAACTCATCTTCAACAAATGACTCAACTTTTCATGCTGGTTACAATCAAATGCTTATTTCAGTGAGATAAGCACTGCAGATCACCAAAATCTCAAATTCACCAGTTGACTCAGCTTTTGATGCTGGTTTCACAGAAATGCTTCATTCAGTAAGATAAGCACTTCAGATGACCAAAATCTCATCATCAACGAATGACTCAAGTATTGATGCTTGTTACACTCAAATGCTTATTCCAGTAAGGTAAGCACTTTAGATGAGAAAAATCTCAACTTCACCAAATGACTCAACGTTTGATGCTGGTTTCACAAAAATGCTTATGTCAGTGAGATAAGCCTTTCTTTCAGAAGACAAAAATCTCAAATCCATAGAATGAATCACCTGTTGATGCAAGTTTCACAGAAATGTTTTTTTCAGTGAGATAAGCACTGCACACGATCAAAAACATATCTTCAACAAATGACTCAACTTTTCATGCTGGTTACAATCAAATGCTTATTTCAGTGAGATACGCACTTCAGATCACCAAAATCTCAAATTCACTCAATGACTCAGCTTTTGATGCTGGTTTCACAGAAATGCTTCTTTCAGTAAGATAAGCACTTCGGATGAACAAAATCTCATCGTCACCAAGTGACTCAAGTATTGATGCTTGTTACACTCAAATGCTTATTCCAGGAAGGTAGGCACTGCAGATGAGCAAAATCGCAACTTCACCAAATGACTCAACGTTTGATGCTGTTTTCATAAAAATGCTTATGTCAGTGAGATAAGCACTTCGGATGAACAAAATCTCATCGTCACCAAATGACTCAAGTATTGATACTTGTTACACTCAAATGCTTATTCCAGTAAGGTAGGCACTGTAGATGAGCAAAATCGCAACTTCACCAAATGACTCAACGTTTGATGCTGTTTTCATAAAAATGCTTATTTCAGTGAGATAAGACATTCAGAAGAAGAAATTGTAAAATTCATCGAATGAATCACCTGTTGATGCAGGTTTCACAGAAATGCTTTTTTCAGTGAGATAAGCACTTTAGACGATCAATAACTCATTTCAACAAATGACTCAACTTTTCATGCTGGTTACAATCAAATGCTTATTTCAGTGAGATCAGCCCTTCAGAAGACAGAAATCGCAAATTCATCGAATGAATCATCTGTTGATGCAGGTTTCACAGAAATGCTTGTTTCTGTGAGATAAGCACTTTAGAAGACCAAAATCTCAGTTGTTTCAAATGAATCATCTGTTGATGCTGGTTTCACAGAAATGCTTATTTTTTGAGTTAAGCACTTCTGTAGACCAAAATCTCGAAGTCACCAAATGACTCAGCTTTTGATGCTGGTCTCGCTGAAATGCTTATTTCAGTGAGATAAGCACTGCAGACGATCAAAAACTCAATTTCAACAAATGAATCAATATTTGATTCTTGTTCGAATCAAATGCTATTTTCAGTGAGATAAGTGCTTCAGAACAACAAAATCTCAGATTCACCAAATGACACAGCTTTTGATGCTGGTGTCGATGAAATGCTTATTTCAGTGAGATAAGCACTTTAGAAGACCAATATCTCAACTTCACCAAAATGACTCAACTTTTGATGCGCGTTTCACACATATGCTTATTTCAGTAAGATAAGCACTTCAGAAGACCAAAATCTTAAAATTCATCAAATTACGCAACATTTCATGCTTGTTTCACTGAAATGCTTAAATCTGTCTTATCAGCACTTAAGTAGCCAAAAAAACCACAACTTCATCAAATGAATCACCTCTTGACGCTCGTTTCACTGAACAGCTGATTTCAGTGAGATAAGCACTTCAGAACACTTAAACCTGAAATTCACCAAATGACTCAGCTTTTGAAGCTGGTCTCGCTGAAATGCTTATTTCAGTGAGATATGCACTTTCATAGACCAAAATCTCATTTGCTTCAAATGAAGCATCTGTTGATGCAGGTTTCACAGGAATGCGTATTTCATTGAGTTAAGCACTTCTGAAGATCAAAATGTGTAAGTCACCAAATGACTCAGCTTTTGATGCTGTTCTCGCTGAAATGCTTATTTCAGTGTGATAGGCACAGCAGATGATCAAAAACTCAACTTCGACAAATGCCTCAACTTTTGATTCTGGTTACAATCAAATGCTTATTTCAGTGAGATAAGAGCTTCAGAACAACAAAATCTCAGATTCAACAAATGACACAGCTTTTGATGCTGATCTCGCTGAAATGCTTATTTCAGTGAGATAAGCACTTTAGAAGACCAATATCTCAACTTCACCAAAATGACTCAACTTTTGATGCTCGTTTCACACATATGCTTATTTCAGTAAGATAAGCACTTCAGAAGACCAAAATCTTAAAATTCATCAAATTACTCAACGTTTCATACTTGTTTCACCGAAATGCTTAAATCTGTCTTATCAGCACTTATGTAGACAAAAAACCACAACATCATCAAATGAATCACCTGTTGATGCTGGTTTCACAGAAATGCTACTTTCATTGAGTTAAGCACTTCTGAAGACCAAAAACTCTAATTCACCAAATGACTCAGCTTTTGATGCTTGTCTCGCTGAAATGCTTTTTTCAGTGAGATTAGCACTTCAGATGACCAAAATCTCATCCTCACCAAATGTCTCAAGTATTGATGCTTGTTACACTCAAATGCTTATTCCAGTAAGGAAAAGGACTGCAGATGAGAAAAATCTGAACTTCACCAAATGACTCAACGTTTGATGCTGGTGTCACAGAAATGCTTATTTCAGTGAGATAAGCCCATCAGAAGACAAAAATCTCAAATTCATCCAATGAATCACCTGTTGATGCAGCTTTCACAGAAATGCATGTTTCGGTGAGATAAGCACTTTAGAAGACCAAAATCTCAGTTGTTTCAAATGAATCATCTGTTGATGCTGGTTTCACAGAAATGCTTATTTCATTGAGTTAAGCACTTCTGAAGACCAAAATCTCTAACTCACCAGATGACTCAGCTTTTGATGCTTGTCTCGCTGAAATGCTGATTTCAGTGAGATAAGCACTGCAGATGATCAAATACTCAATTTCAACGAATGACTCAACTTTTGATGCTGGTTACAATCAAATGCTTATTTCAGTGAGATAACACTTCAGAACACAAATATCTCAAATTCACCAAATGACTCAGCGTTTGATGCTGGTCTCGCTGAAATGATTTTTTCAGTGAGATAAGCACTTCAGATGACCAAGGCTCAACGCCACCGAAAGACTCAAGTATTGATGCTTGTTACACTCAAATGCTTCTTCCAGTAAGGTCGGCGCTGTAGATGAGCAAAATCGCAACTTCACCAAATGATTCAACGTTTGATGCTGTTTTCATAAAAATGCTTATTTCAGTGAGATAAGCCCTTCAGAAGACAAAAATCTCAAATTCATCGAATGAATCACCTGTTGATGCAGGTTTAACACAAATGCTTGTTTCGGTGAGATAAGCACTGCAGACGATCAAAAACTCATCTTCAACAAATGACTCAACTTTTCATGCTGGTTACAATCAAATGCTTATTTCAGTGAGATGAGCACTTCAGATCACCAAAATCTCAAATTCACCAAATGACTCAGCTTTTGATGCTGGTATCACAGAAATGCTTCTTTCAGTGAGATAAGCACTGCAGACAATCAAAAACTCATCTTCAACAAATGACTCAACTTTTCATGCTGGTTACACTCAAAAGCTTGTTCCAGTAAGGTAAGCACTGTAGATGAGCAAAATCTCAACTTCACCAAATGACTCAACGTTTGATGCTGGTTTCACAGAAATGCTTGTTTCGGTGAGATATGCACTTTAGAAGACCAAAATCTCAGTTGTTTCAAATGAATCATCCGTTGATGCTGGTTTCACAGAAATGCTTATTTCATTGAGTTAAGCACTTCAGAAGACCAAAATCTTAACATTCACCAAATTACTCAACATTTCACCGAAATGCTTCAATCTGTCTTATCAGCACTGATTGTAGAAAAAAAATAACAACTTCATCAAATGAATCACCTGTTGATGCTGGTTTCACAGAAGTGCTTATTTCAGTGACATAAGCACTTCAGAACACCAAAATCTGAAAGTCACCAAATGACTCAACATTTGAAGCTGGTCTCGCTGAAATGCTTATTTCAGTGAGAAAAGCACTTCAGTAGACCAAATTCTCATTTGCTTCAAATGAATCATCTGTTGATGCTGGTTTCACAGAAATGCTTATTTCATTGAGTTAAGCACTTCTGAAGACCAAAATCTCTAAGTAACCAAATGACTCAGCGTTTGATGCTGGTCTCGCTGAAATGCTTTTTTCAGTGAGATAAGCACTGCAGACGATCAAAACTCATCTTCAACAAATGACTCAACTTTTCATGCTGGTTACAATCAAATGCTTATTTCAGTGAGATAAGCCCTTCAGAAGACAGAAATCGCAAATTCATCGAATGAATCATCTGTTGATGCAGGTTTCACAGAAATGCTTGTTTCAGTGAGATAAGCACTTTAGAAGACCAAAATCTCAGTTGTTTCAAATGAATCATCTGTTGATGCTGGTTTCACAGAAATGCTTATTTTTTGAGTTAAGCACTTCTGTAGACCAAAATCTCGAAGTCACCAAATGACTCAGCTTTTGATGCTGGTCTCGCTGAAATGCTTATTTCAGTGAGATAAGCACTGCAGACGATCAAAAACTCAATTTCAACAAATGAATCAATATTTGATTCTTGTTCGAATCAAATGCTATTTTCAGTGAGATAAGTGCTTCAGAACAACAAAATCTCAGATTCACCAAATGACACAGCTTTTGATGCTGGTGTCGATGAAATGCTTATTTCAGTGAGATAAGCACTTTAGAAGACCAATATCTCAACTTCACCAAAATGACTCAACTTTTGATGCGCGTTTCACACATATGCTTATTTCAGTAAGATAAGCACTTCAGAAGACCAAAATCTTAAAATTCATCAAATTACGCAACATTTCATGCTTGTTTCACCGAAATGCTTAAATCTGTCTTATCAGCACTTAAGTAGCCAAAAAACCACAACTTCATCAAATGAATCACCTCTTGACGCTCGTTTCACTGAACAGCTGATTTCAGTGAGATAAGCACTTCAGAACACTTAAACCTGAAATTCACCAAATGACTCAGCTTTTGAAGCTGGTCTCGCTGAAATGCTTATTTCAGTGAGATATGCGCTTTCGTAGACCAAAATCTCATTTGCTTCAAATGAAGCATCTGTTGATGCAGGTTTCACAGGAATGCGTATTTCATTGAGTTAAGCACTTCTGAAGATCAAAATGTGTAAGTCACCAAATGACTCAGCTTTTGATGCTGTTCTCGCTGAAATGCTTATTTCAGTGTGATAAGCACAGCAGATGATCAAAAACTCAACTTCGACAAATGCCTCAACTTTTGATTCTGGTTACAATCAAATGCTTATTTCAGTGAGATAAGCACTTCAGAACAACAAATTCTCAGATTCACCAAATGACACAGCTTTTGATGCTGGTGTCGGTGAAATGCTTATTTCAGTGAGATAAGCACTTTAGACGACCAATATCACAACTTCACCAAAATGACTCAACTTTTGAAGCTCGTTTCACACATACGCTTATTTCAGTAAGATAAGCACTTCAGAAGACC
The DNA here is from genome assembly GCF_030684315.1 of Stegostoma tigrinum. NCBI lineage: Eukaryota > Metazoa > Chordata > Chondrichthyes > Orectolobiformes > Stegostomatidae > Stegostoma > Stegostoma tigrinum. The sequence continues at coordinate 71,293 of NW_026728050.1, forward strand.
AAAATCTTAACATTCACCAAATTACTCAACATTTCACCGAAATGCTTAAATCTGTCTTATCAGCACTGATGTAGAAAAAAAATAACAACTTCATCAAATGAATCACCTGTTGATGCTGGTTTCACAGAAGTGCTTATTTCAGTGACATAAGCACTTCAGAACACCAAAATCTGAAAGTCACCAAATGACTCAACATTTGAAGCTGGTCTCGCTGAAATGCTTATTTCAGTGAGAAAAGCACTTCAGTAGACCAAATTCTCATTTGCTTCAAATGAATCATCTGTTGATGCTGGTTTCACAGAAATGCTTATTTCATTGAGTTAAGCACTTCTGAAGACCAAAATCTCTAAGTAACCAAATGACTCAGCGTTTGATGCTGGTCTCGCTGAAATGCTTTTTTCAGTGAGATAAGCACTGCAGACGATCAAAACTCATCTTCAACAAATGACTCAACTTTTCATGCTGGTTACAATCAAATGCTTATTTCAGTGAGATAAGCACTGCAGATCACCAAAATCTCAAATTCACCAGTTGACTCAGCTTTTGATGCTGGTTTCACAGAAATGCTTCATTCAGTAAGATAAGCACTTCAGATGACCAAAATCTCATCATCAACGAATGACTCAAGTATTGATGCTTGTTACACTCAAATGCTTATTCCAGTAAGGTAAGCACTTTAGATGAGAAAAATCTCAACTTCACCAAATGACTCAACGTTTGATGCTGGTTTCACAAAAATGCTTATGTCAGTGAGATAAGCCTTTCTTTCAGAAGACAAAAATCTCAAATCCATAGAATGAATCACCTGTTGCTTCAAGTTTCACAGAAATGCTTTTTTCAGTGAGATAAGCACTGCACACGATCAAAACATATCTTCAACAAATGACTCAACTTTTCATGCTGGTTACAATCAAATGCTTATTTCAGTGAGATACGCACTTCAGATCACCAAAATCTCAAATTCACCAAATGACTCAGCTTTAAATGCTGGTTTCACAGAAATGCTTCTTTCAGTAAGATAAGCACTTCAGATGACCAAAATCTCATCGTCACCAAATGACTCAAGTATTGCTGCTTGTTACACTCAAATGCTTATTCCAGTATGGTAAGCACTGTAGATGAGAAAAACCTCAACTTCACCAAATGACTCAACGTTTGAAGCTGGTCTCACTGAAATGCTTATGTCAGTGAGATAAGCACTTCGGATGAACAAAATCTCATCGTCACCAAATGACTCAAGTATTGATACTTGTTACACTCAAATGCTTATTCCAGTAAGGTAGGCACTGTAGATGAGCAAAATCGCAACTTCACCAAATGACTCAACGTTTGATGCTGTTTTCATAAAAATGCTTATTTCAGTGAGATAAGACATTCAGAAGAAGAAATTGTAAAATTCAACGAATGAATCACCTGTTGATGCAGGTTTCACAGAAATGCTTTTTTCAGTGAGATAAGCACTGCAGATGATCAAAAACTCAACTTCTACAAATGTCTCAACTTTTGATTCTCGTTACAATCAAATGCTTATTTCAGTGAGATAAGCACTTCAGAACACCAAAATCTAAAATTCACAAAATGACTCAGCTTTTGATGCTGGTCTCGCTGAAATGCTTTTTTCTGTAAGATAAGCACTTTAGTAGACCAAAATCTCAATTGCTTCAAATGAATCATCTGTTGATGCTGGTTTCACAGAAATGCTAATTTCATTGAGTTAAGCACTTCTGAAGACCAAAAACTCTAATTCACCAAATGACTCAGCTTTTGATGCTTGTCTCGCTGAAATGCTTTTTTCAGTGAGATTAGCACTTCAGATGACCAAAATCTCATCCTCACCAAATGTCTCAAGTATTGATGCTTGTTACACTCAAATGCTTATTCCAGTAAGGAAAAGGACTGCAGATGAGAAAAATCTGAACTTCACCAAATGACTCAACGTTTGATGCTGGTTTCACAGAAATGCTTATTTCAGTGAGATAAGCCCATCAGAAGACAAAAATCTCAAATTCATCCAATGAATCACCTGTTGATGCAGCTTTCACAGAAATGCATGTTTCGGTGAGATAAGCACTTTAGAAGACCAAAATCTCAGTTGTTTCAAATGAATCATCTGTTGATGCTGGTTTCACAGAAATGCTTATTTCATTGAGTTAAGCACTTCTGAAGACCAAAATCTCTAACTCACCAGATGACTCAGCTTTTGATGCTTGTCTCGCTGAAATGCTGATTTCAGTGAGATAAGCACTGCAGATGATCAAATACTCAATTTCAACAAATGACTCAACTTTTGATGCTGGTTACAATCAAATGCTTATTTCAGTGAGATAACACTTCAGAACACAAATATCTCAAATTCACCAAATGACTCAGCGTTTGATGCTGGTCTCGCTGAAATGATTTTTTCAGTGAGATAAGCACTTCAGATGACCAAGACTCAACGCCACCGAAAGACTCAAGTATTGATGCTTGTTACACTCAAATGCTTCTTCCAGTAAGGTCGGCGCTGTAGATGAGCAAAATCGCAACTTCACCAAATGATTCAACGTTTGATGCTGTTTTCATAAAAATGCTTATTTCAGTGAGATAAGCCCTTCAGAAGACAAAAATCTCAAATTCATCGAATGAATCACCTGTTCATGCAGGTTTAACACAAATGCTTGTTTCGGTGAGATAAGCACTGCAGACGATCAAAAACTCATCTTCAACAAATGACTCAACTTTTCATGCTGGTTACAATCAAATGCTTATTTCAGTGAGATGAGCACTTCAGATCACCAAAATCTCAAATTCACCAAATGACTCAGCTTTTGATGCTGGTATCACAGAAATGCTTCTTTCAGTGAGATAAGCACTGCAGACAATCAAAAACTCATCTTCAACAAATGACTCAACTTTTCATGCTGGTTACACTCAAAAGCTTGTTCCAGTAAGGTAAGCACTGTAGATGAGCAAAATCTCAACTTCACCAAATGACTCAACGTTTGATGCTGGTTTCACAGAAATGCTTGTTTCGGTGAGATATGCACTTTAGAAGACCAAAATCTCAGTTGTTTCAAATGAATCATCCGTTGATGCTGGTTTCACAGAAATGCTTATTTCATTGAGTTAAGCACTTCAGAAGACCAAAATCTTAACATTCACCAAATTACTCAACATTTCACCGAAATGCTTCAATCTGTCTTATCAGCACTGATGGTAGAAAAAAAATAACAACTTCATCAAATGAATCACCTGTTGATGCTGGTTTCACAGAAATGCTTATTTCAGTGAGTTAAGTACTTCAGAACACCAAAATCTGAAAGTCACCAAATGACTCAACGTTTGAAGCTGGTCTCGCTGAAATGCTTATTTCAGTGAGAAAAGCACTTCAGTAGACCAAATTCTCATTTGCTTCGAATGAATCATCTGTTGATGCTGGTTTCACAGAAATGCTTATTTCATTGAGTTAAGCACTTCTGAAGACCAAAATCTCGAAGTAACCAAATGACTCAGCGTTTGATGCTGGTCTCGCTGAAATGCTTTTTTCAGTGAGATAAGCACTGCAGACGATCAAAACTCATCTTCAACAAATGACTCAACTTTTCATGCTGGTTACAATCAAATGCTTATTTCAGTGAGATAAGCACTGCAGATCACCAAAATCTCAAATTCACCAGTTGACTCAGCTTTTGATGCTGGTTTCACAGAAATGCTTCATTCAGTAAGATAAGCACTTCAGATGACCAAAATCTCATCATCAACGAATGACTCAAGTATTGATGCTTGTTACACTCAAATGCTTATTCCAGTAAGGTAAGCACTTTAGATGAGAAAAATCTCAACTTCACCAAATGACTCAACGTTTGATGCTGGTTTCACAAAAATGCTTATGTCAGTGAGATAAGCCTTTCTTTCAGAAGACAAAAATCTCAAATCCATAGAATGAATCACCTGTTGATGCAAGTTTCACAGAAATGCTTTTTTCAGTGAGATAAGCACTGCACACGATCAAAAACATTTCTTCAACAAATGACTCAACTTTTCATGCTGGTTACAATCAAATGCTTATTTCAGTGAGATACGCACTTCAGATCACCAAAATCTCAAATTCACCAAATGACTCAGCTTTTGATGCTGGTTTCACAGAAATGCTTCTTTCAGAAAGATAAGCACTTCAGATGACCAAAATCTCATCGTCACCAAATGACTCAAGTATTGCTGCTTGTTACACTCAAATGCTTATTCCAGTATGGTAAGCACTGTAGATGAGAAAAACCTCAACTTCACCAAATGACTCAACGTTTGAAGCTGGTCTCACTGAAATGCTTATGTCAGTGAGATAAGCACTTCGGATGAACAAAATCTCATCGTCACCAAATGACTCAAGTATTGATACTTGTTACACTCAAATGCTTATTCCAGTAAGGTAGGCACTGTAGATGAGCAAAATCGCAACTTCACCAAATGACTCAACGTTTGATGCTGTTTTCATAAAAATGCTTATTTCAGTGAGATAAGACATTCAGAAGAAGAAATTGTAAAATTCATCGAATGAATCACCTGTTGATGCAGGTTTCACAGAAATGCTTTTTTCAGTGAGATAAGCACTGCAGACGATCAATAACTCATTTCAACAAATGACTCAACTTTTCATGCTGGTTACAATCAAATGCTTATTTCAGTGAGATCAGCCCTTCAGAAGACAGAAATCGCAAATTCATCGAATGAATCATCTGTTGATGCAGGTTTCACAGAAATGCTTGTTTCAGTGAGATAAGCACTTTAGAAGACCAAAATCTCAGTTGTTTCAAATGAATCATCTGTTGATGCTGGTTTCACAGAAATGCTTATTTTTTGAGTTAAGCACTTCTGTAGACCAAAATCTCGAAGTCACCAAATGACTCAGCTTTTGATGCTGGTCTCGCTGAAATGCTTATTTCAGTGAGATAAGCACTGCAGACGATCAAAAACTCAATTTCAACAAATGAATCAATATTTGATTCTTGTTCGAATCAAATGCTATTTTCAGTGAGATAAGTGCTTCAGAACAACAAAATCTCAGATTCACCAAATGACACAGCTTTTGATGCTGGTGTCGATGAAATGCTTATTTCAGTGAGATAAGCACTTTAGAAGACCAATATCTCAACTTCACCAAAATGACTCAACTTTTGATGCGCGTTTCACACATATGCTTATTTCAGTAAGATAAGCACTTCAGAAGACCAAAATCTTAAAATTCATCAAATTACGCAACATTTCATGCTTGTTTCACTGAAATGCTTAAATCTGTCTTATCAGCACTTAAGTAGCCAAAAAAACCACAACTTCATCAAATGAATCACCTCTTGACGCTCGTTTCACTGAACAGCTGATTTCAGTGAGATAAGCACTTCAGAACACTTAAACCTGAAATTCACCAAATGACTCAGCTTTTGAAGCTGGTCTCGCTGAAATGCTTATTTCAGTGAGATATGCACTTCCATAGACCAAAATCTCATTTGCTTCAAATGAAGCATCTGTTGATGCAGGTTTCACAGGAATGCGTATTTCATTGAGGTAAGCACTTCTGAAGATCAAAATGTGTAAGTCACCAAATGACTCAGCTTTTGATGCTGTTCTCGCTGAAATGCTTATTTCAGTGTGCTAGGCACAGCAGATGATCAAAAACTCAACTTCGACAAATGCCTCAACTTTTGATTCTGGTTACAATCAAATGCTTATTTCAGTGAGATAAGTGCTTCAGAACAACAAAATCTCAGATTCAACAAATGACACAGCTTTTGATGCTGATCTCGCTGAAATGCTTATTTCAGTGAGATAAGCACTTTAGAAGACCAATATCTCAACTTCACCAAAATGACTCAACTTTTGATGCTAGTTTCACACATATGCTTATTTCAGTAAGATAAGCACTTCAGAAGACCAAAATCTTAAAATTCATCAAATTACTCAACGTTTCATACTCGTTTCACCGAAATGCTTAAATCTGTCTTATCAGCACTTATGTAGACAAAAAACCACAACATCATCAAATGAATCACCTGTTCATGCTGGTTTCACAGAAATGCTTATTTCAGTGAGATAAGCCCATCAGAAGACAAAAATCTCAAATTCATCCAATGAATCACCTGTTGATGCAGCTTTCACAGAAATGCATGTTTCGGTGAGATAAGCACTTTAGAAGACCAAAATCTCAGTTGTTTCAAATGAATCATCTGTTGATGCTGGTTTCACAGAAATGCTTATTTCATTGAGTTAAGCACTTCTGAAGACCAAAATCTCTAACTCACCAGATGACTCAGCTTTTGATGCTTGTCTCGCTGAAATGCTGATTTCAGTGAGATAAGCACTGCAGACGATCAAAAACTCATCTTCAACAAATGACTCAACTTTTCATGCTGGTTACAATCAAATGCTTATTTCAGTGAGATAAGCACTGCAGATCACCAAAATCTCAAATTCACCAGTTGACTCAGCTTTTGATGCTGGTTTCACAGAAATGCTTCATTCAGTAAGATAAGCACTTCAGATGACCAAAATCTCATCATCAACGAATGACTCAAGTATTGATGCTTGTTACACTCAAATGCTTATTCCAGTAAGGTAAGCACTTTAGATGAGAAAAATCTCATCTTCACCAAATGACTCAACGTTTGATGCTGGTTTCACAAAAATGCTTATGTCAGTGAGATAAGCCTTTCTTTCAGAAGACAAAAATCTCAAATCCATAGAATGAATCACCTGTTGATGCTGGTTTCACAGAAATGCTTTTTTCAGTGAGATAAGCACTGCACACGATCAAAAACATATCTTCAACAAATGACTCAACTTTTCATGCTGGTTACAATCAAATGCTTATTTCAGTGAGATACGCACTTCAGATCACCAAAATCTCAAATTCACCAAATGACTCAGCTTTTGATGCTGGTTTCACAGAAATGCTTCTTTCAGAAAGATAAGCACTTCAGATGACCAAAATCTCATCGTCACCAAATGACTCAAGTATTGCTGCTTGTTACACTCAAATGCTTATTCCAGTATGGTAAGCACTGTAGATGAGAAAAACCTCAACTTCACCAAATGACTCAACGTTTGAAGCTGGTCTCACTGAAATGCTTATGTCAGTGAGATAAGCACTTCGGATGAACAAAATCTCATCGTCACCAAATGACTCAAGTATTGATACTTGTTACACTCAAATGCTTATTCCAGTAAGGTAGGCACTGTAGATGAGCAAAATCGCAACTTCACCAAATGACTCAACGTTTGATGCTGTTTTCATAAAAATGCTTATTTCAGTGAGATAAGACATTCAGAAGAAGAAATTGTAAAATTCATCGAATGAATCACCTGTTGATGCAGGTTTCACAGAAATGCTTTTTTCAGTGAGATAACACTGCAGACGATCAATAACTCATTTCAACAAATGACTCAACTTTTCATGCTGGTTACAATCAAATGCTTATTTCAGTGAGATAAGCCCTTCAGAAGACAGAAATCGCAAATTCATCGAATGAATCATCTGTTGATGCAGGTTTCACAGAAATGCTTGTTTCTGTGAGATAAGCACTTTAGAAGACCAAAATCTCAGTTGTTTCAAATGAATCATCTGTTGATGCTGGTTTCACAGAAATGCTTATTTTTTGAGTTAAGCACTTCTGTAGACCAAAATCTCGAAGTCACCAAATGACTCAGCTTTTGATGCTGGTCTCGCTGAAATGCTTATTTCAGTGAGATAAGCACTGCAGACGATCAAAAACTCAATTTCAACAAATGAATCAATATTTGATTCTTGTTGGAATCAAATGCTATTTTCAGTGAGATAAGTGCTTCAGAACAACAAAATCTCAGATTCACCAAATGACACAGCTTTTGATGCTGGTGTCGATGAAATGCTTATTTCAGTGAGATAAGCACTTTAGAAGACCAATATCTCAACTTCACCAAAATGACTCAACTTTTGATGCGCGTTTCACACATATGCTTATTTCAGTAAGATAAGCACTTCAGAAGACCAAAATCTTAAAATTCATCAAATTACGCAACATTTCATGCTTGTTTCACCGAAATGCTTAAATCTGTCTTATCAGCACTTAAGTAGCCAAAAAACCACAACTTCATCAAATGAATCACCTCTTGACGCTCGTTTCACTGAACAGCTGATTTCAGTGAGATAAGCACTTCAGAACACTTAAACCTGAAATTCACCAAATGACTCAGCTTTTGAAGCTGGTCTCGCTGAAATGCTTATTTCAGTGAGATATGCACTTTCGTAGACCAAAATCTCATTTGCTTCAAATGAAGCATCTGTTGATGCAGGTTTCACAGGAATGCGTATTTCATTGAGTTAAGCACTTCTGAAGATCAAAATGTGTAAGTCACCAAATGACTCAGCTTTTGATGCTGTTCTCGCTGAAATGCTTATTTCAGTGTGATAAGCACAGCAGATGATCAAAAACTCAACTTCGACAAATGCCTCAACTTTTGATTCTGGTTACAATCAAATGCTTATTTCAGTGAGATAAGCACTTCAGAACAACAAATTCTCAGATTCACCAAATGACACAGCTTTTGATGCTGGTGTCGGTGAAATGCTTATTTCAGTGAGATAAGCACTTTAGACGACCAATATCACAACTTCACCAAAATGACTCAACTTTTGAAGCTCGTTTCACACATACGCTTATTTCAGTAAGATAAGCACTTCAGAAGACCAAAATCTTAACATTCACCAAATTACTCAACATTTCACCGAAATGCTTAAATCTGTCTTATCAGCACTGATGTAGAAAAAAAATAACAACTTCATCAAATGAATCACCTGTTGATGCTGGTTTCACAGAAGTGCTTATTTCAGTGACATAAGCGCTTCAGAACACCAAAATCTGAAAGTCACCAAATGACTCAACATTTGAAGCTGGTCTCGCTGAAATGCTTATTTCAGTGAGAAAAGCACTTCAGTAGACCAAATTCTCATTTGCTTCAAATGAATCATCTGTTGATGCTGGTTTCACAGAAATGCTTATTTCATTGAGTTAAGCACTTCTGAAGACCAAAATCTCTAAGTAACCAAATGACTCAGCGTTTGATGCTGGTCTCGCTGAAATGCTTTTTTCAGTGAGATAAGCACTGCAGACGATCAAAACTCATCTTCAACAAATGACTCAACTTTTCATGCTGGTTACAATCAAATGCTTATTTCAGTGAGATAAGCACTGCAGATCACCAAAATCTCAAATTCACCAGTTGACTCAGCTTTTGATGCTGGTTTCACAGAAATGCTTCATTCAGTAAGATAAGCACTTCAGATGACCAAAATCTCATCATCAACGAATGACTCAAGTATTGATGCTTGTTACACTCAAATGCTTATTCCAGTAAGGTAAGCACTTTAGATGAGGAAAATCTCAACTTCACCAAATGACTCAACGTTTGATGCTGGTTTCACAAAAATGCTTATGTCAGTGAGATAAGCCTTTCTTTCAGAAGACAAAAATCTCAAATCCACCTGTTGCTGCAAGTTTCACAGAAATGCTTTTTTCAGTGAGATAAGCACTGCACACGATCAAAACATATCTTCAACAAATGACTCAACTTTTCATGCTGGTTACAATCAAATGCTCATTTCAGTGAGATACGCACTTCAGATCACCAAAATCTCAAATTCACCAAATGACTCAGCTTTTGATGCTTGTCTCGCTGAAATGCTTTTTTCAGTGAGATTAGCACTTCAGATGACCAAAATCTCATCCTCACCAAATGTCTCAAGTATTGATGCTTGTTACACTCAAATGCTTATTCCAGTAAGGAAAAGGACTGCAGATGAGAAAAATCTGAACTTCACCAAATGACTCAACGTTTGATGCTGGTTTCACAGAAATGCTTATTTCAGTGAGATAAGCCCATCAGAAGACAAAAATCTCAAATTCATCCAATGAATCACCTGTTGATGCAGCTTTCACAGAAATGCATGTTTCGGTGAGATAAGCACTTTAGAAGACCAAAATCTCAGTTGTTTCAAATGAATCATCTGTTGATGCTGGTTTCACAGAAATGCTTATTTCATTGAGTTAAGCACTTCTGAAGACCAAAATCTCTAAGTAACCAAATGACTCAGCGTTTGATGCTGGTCTCGCTGAAATGCTTTTTTCAGTGAGATAAGCACTGCAGACGATCAAAACTCATCTTCAACAAATGACTCAACTTTTCATGCTGGTTACAATCAAATGCTTATTTCAGTGAGATAAGCACTGCAGATCACCAAAATCTCAAATTCACCAGTTGACTCAGCTTTTGATGCTGGTTTCACAGAAATGCTTCATTCAGTAAGATAAGCACTTCAGATGACCAAAATCTCATCATCAACGAATGACTCAAGTATTGATGCTTGTTACACTCAAATGCTTATTCCAGTAAGGTAAGCACTTTAGATGAGAAAAATCTCAACTTCACCAAATGGCTCAACGTTTGATGCTGGTTTCACAAAAATGCTTATGTCAGTGAGATAAGCCTTTCTTTCAGAAGACAAAAATCTCAAATCCATAGAATGAATCACCTGTTGATGCTGGTTTCACAGAAATGCTTTTTTCAGTGAGATAAGCACTGCACACGATCAAAAACATATCTTCAACAAATGACTCAACTTTTCATGCTGGTTACAATCAAATGCTCATTTCAGTGAGATACGCACTTCAGATCACCAAAATCTCAAATTCACCAAATGACTCAGCTTTTGATGCTTGTCTCGCTGAAATGCTTTTTTCAGTGAGATTAGCACTTCAGATGACCAAAATCTCATCCTCACCAAATGTCTCAAGTATTGATGCTTGTTACACTCAAATGCTTATTCCAGTAAGGAAAAGGACTGCAGATGAGAAAAATCTGAACTTCACCAAATGACTCAACGTTTGATGCTGGTTTCACAGAAATGCTTATTTCAGTGAGATAAGCCCATCAGAAGACAAAAATCTCAAATTCATCCAATGAATCACCTGTTGATGCAGCTTTCACAGAAATGCATGTTTCGGTGAGATAAGCACTTTAGAAGACCAAAATCTCAGTTGTTTCAAATGAATCATCTGTTGATGCTGGTTTCACAGAAATGCTTATTTCATTGAGTTAAGCACTTCTGAAGACCAAAATCTCTAACTCACCAGATGACTCAGCTTTTGATGCTTGTCTCGCTGAAATGCTGATTTCAGTGAGATAAGCACTGCAGATGATCAAATACTCAACTTCAACAAATGACTCAACTTTTGATGCTGGTTACAATCAAATGCTTATTTCAGTGAGATAACACTTCAGAACACAAATATCTCAAATTCACCAAATGACTCAGCGTTTGATGCTGGTCTCGCTGAAATGATTTTTTCAGTGAGATAAGCACTTCAGATGACCAAGACTCAACGCCACCGAAAGACTCAAGTATTGATGCTTGTTACACTCAAATGCTTCTTCCAGTAAGGTCGGCGCTGTAGATGAGCAAAATCGCAACTTCACCAAATGATTCAACGTTTGATGCTGTTTTCATAAAAATGCTTATTTCAGTGAGATAAGCCCTTCAGAAGACAAAAATCTCAAATTCATCGAATGAATCACCTGTTGATGCAGGTTTAACACAAATGCTTGTTTCGGTGAGATAAGCACTGCAGACGATCAAAAACTCATCTTCAACAAATGACTCAACTTTTCATGCTGGTTACAATCAAATGCTTATTTCAGTGAGATGAGCACTTCAGATCACCAAAATCTCAAATTCACCAAATGACTCAGCTTTTGATGCTGGTATCACAGAAATGCTTCTTTCAGTGAGATAAGCACTGCAGACAATCAAAAACTCATCTTCAACAAATGACTCAACTTTTCATGCTGGTTACACTCAAAAGCTTGTTCCAGTAAGGTAAGCACTGGAGATGAGCAAAATCTCAACTTCACCAAATGACTCAACGTTTGATGCTGGTTTCACAGAAATGCTTGTTTCGGTGAGATATGCACTTTAGAAGACCAAAATCTCAGTTGTTTCAAATGAATCATCTGTTGATGCTGGTTTCACAGAAATGCTTATTTCATTGAGTTAAGCACTTCAGAAGACCAAAATCTTAACATTCACCAAATTACTCAACATTTCACCGAAATGCTTCAATCTGTCTTATCAGCACTGATGTAGAAAAAAAATAACAACTTCATCAAATGAATCACCTGTTGATGCTGGTTTCACAGAAATGCTTATTTCAGTGACATAAGCACTTCAGAACACCAAAATCTGAAAGTCACCAAATGACTCAACATTTGAAGCTGGTCTCGCTGAAATGCTTATTTCAGTGAGAAAAGCACTTCAGTAGACCAAATTCTCATTTGCTTCGAATGAATCATCTGTTGATGCTGGTTTCACAGAAATGCTTATTTCATGGAGTTAAGCACTTCTGAAGACCAAAATCTCTAAGTAACCAAATGACTCAGCGTTTGATGCTGGTCTCGCTGAAATGCTTTTTTCAGTGAGATAAGCACTGCAGACGATCAAAACTCATCTTCAACAAATGACTCAACTTTTCATGCTGGTTACAATCAAATGCTTATTTCAGTGAGATAAGCACTGCAGATCACCAAAATCTCAAATTCACCAGTTGACTCAGCTTTTGATGCTGGTTTCACAGAAATGCTTCATTCAGTAAGATAAGCACTTCAGATGACCAAAATCTCATCATCAACGAATGACTCAAGTATTGATGCTTGTTACACTCAAATGCTTATTCCAGTAAGGTAAGCACTTTAGATGAGAAAAATCTCAACTTCACCAAATGACTCAACGTTTGATGCTGGTTTCACAAAAATGCTTATGTCAGTGAGATAAGCCCTTCAGAAGACAAAAATCTCAAATCCATAGAATGAATCACCTGTTGCTGCAAGTTTCACAGAAATGCTTTTTTCAGTGAGATAAGCACTGCACACGATCAAAAACATATCTTCAACAAATGACTCAACTTTTCATGCTGGTTACAATCAAATGCTTATTTCAGTGAGATACGCACTTCAGATCACCAAAATCTCAAATTCACCAAATGACTCAGCTTTTGATGCTGGTTTCACAGAAATGCTTCTTTCAGTAAGATAAGCACTTCAGATGACCAAAATCTCATCGTCACCAAATGACTCAAGTATTGCTGCTTGTTACACTCAAATGCTTATTCCAGTATGGTAAGCACTGTAGATGAGAAAAACCTCAACTTCACCAAATGACTCAACGTTTGAAGCAGGTCTCACTGAAATGCTTATGTCAGTGAGATAAGCACTTCGGATGAACAAAATCTCATCGTCACCAAATGACTCAAGTATTGATGCTTGTTACACTCAAATGCTTATTCCAGTAAGGTAGGCACTGCAGATGAGCAAAATCGCAACTTCACCAAATGACTCAACGTTTGATGCTGTTTTCATAAAAATGCTTATTTCAGTGAGATAAGACCTTCAGACGAAGAAAGTGTCAAATTCATTGAATGAATCACCTGTTGATGCAGGTTTCAAACAAATGCTTTTTTCTGTGAGATAAGCACTGCAGATGATCAAAAACTCAACTTCTACAAATGTCTCAACTTTTGATTCTCGTTACAATCAAATGCTTATTTCAGTGAGATAAGCACTTCAGAACAACAAAATCTCAGATTAACCAAATGACACAGCTTTTGATGCTGGTCTCGCTGAAATGCTTATTTCAGTGAGATAAGCACTGCAGACGATCAAAAACTCAACTGCAACAAATGACTCAACTTTTGATTCTGGTTACAATCAAATGCTTATTTCAGTGAGATAAGCGCTTCAGAACAACAAAATCTCAGATTCACCAAATGACACAACTTTTGATGCTCGTTTCACACATATGCTTATTTCAGTAAGATAAGCACTTCAGAAGACCAAAATCTTGAAATTCATCAAATTACTCAACATTTCATGCTGGTTTCACCGAAATGCTTAAATCTGCCTCATCAGCACTTACGTAGACTAAAAACCACAACTTCCTCAAATGAATCACCTCTTGATGCTGGTTTCACTGAAATGCTTATTTTAGTGAGATAAGCACTTCAGAACACCAAAATCTACAATTCACAAAATGACTCAGCTTTTGATGCTGGTCTCGCTGAAATGCTTTTTTCTGTAAGATAAGCACTTTAGTAGACCAAAATCTCAATTGCTTCAAATGAATCATCTGTTGATGCTGGTTTCACAGAAATGCTAATTTCATTGAGTTAAGCACTTCTGAAGACCAAAAACTCTAATTCACCAAATGACTCAGCTTTTGATGCTTGTCTCGCTGAAATGCTTTTTTCAGTGAGATTAGCACTTCAGATGACCAAAATCTCTTCCGCACCAAATGTCTCAAGTATTGATGCTTGTTACACTCAAATGCTTATTCCTGTAAGGAAAAGGACTGCAGATGAGAAAAATCTGAACTTCACCAAATGACTCAACGTTTGATGCTGGTTTCACAGAAATGCTTATTTCAGTGAGATAAGCCCATCAGAAGACAAAAATCTCAAATTCATCCAATGAATCTCCTGTTGATGCAGCTATCACAGAAATGCATGTTTCGGTGAGATAAGCACTTTAGAAGACCAAAATCTCAGTTGTTTCAAATGAATCATCTGTTGATGCTGGTTTCACAGAAATGCTTATTTCATTGAGTTAAGCACTTCTGAAGGCCAAAATCTCTAACTCACCAGATGACTCAGCTTTTGATGCTTGTCTCGCTGAAATGCTGATTTCAGTGAGATAAGCACTGCAGATGATCAAATACTCAATTTCAGCAAATGACTCAACTTTTGATGCTGGTTACAATCAAATGCTTATTTCAGTGAGATAACACTTCAGAACACAAATATCTCAAATTCACCAAATGACTCAGCGTTTGGTGCTGGTCTCGCTGAAATGATTTTTTCAGTGAGATAAGCACTTCAGATGACCAAGTCTCATCGCCACCGAAAGACTCTAGTATTGATGCTTGTTACACTCAAATGCTTCTTCCAGTAAGGTCGGCGCTGTAGATGAGCAAAATCGCAACTTCACCAAACGCTTCAACGTTTGATGCTGTTTTCTTAAAAATGCTTATTTCAGTGAGATAAGCCCTTCAGAAGACAAAAATCTCAAATTCATCGAATGAATCACCTGTTGATGCAGGTTTAACAGAAGTGCGTGTTTCGGTGAGATAAGCACTGCAGACGATCAAAAACTCATCTTCAACAAATGACTCAACTTTTCAAGCTGGTTGCAATCAAATGCTTATTTCAGTGAGATAAGCACTTCAGATCACCAAAATCTCAAATTCACCAAATGACTCAGCTTTTGATGCTGGTATCACAGAAATGCTTCTTTCAGTGAGATAAGCACTGCAGACAATCAAAAACTCATCTTCAACAAATGACTCAACTTTTCATGCTGGTTACACTCAAAAGCTTATTCCAGTAAGGTAAGCACTGTAGATGAGCAAAATCTCAACTTCACCAAATGACTCAACGTTTGATGCTGGTTTCACAGAAATGCTTATTTCAGTGTGATAAGCCCTTCGGAAGATAGAAATCGCAAATTCATCGAATGAATCACCTGTTGATGCAAGTTTCAGAGAAATGCTTGTTTCGGTGAGATATGCACTTTAGAAGACCAAAATCTCAGTTGTTTCAAATGAATCATCTGTTGATGCTGGTTTCACAGAAATGCTTATTTCATTGTTTTAAGCACTTCAGAAGACCAAAATCTTAACATTCACCAAATTACTCAACATTTCACCGAAATGCTTAAATCTGTCTTATCAGCACTGATGTAGAAAAAAAATAACAACTTCATCAAATGAATCACCTGTTGATGCTGGTTTCACAGAAATGCTTATTTCAGTGAGATAAGCACTTCAGAACACCAAAATCTGAAAGTCACCAAATGACTCAACGTTTGAAGCTGGTCTCGCTGAAATGCTTATTTCAGTGAGAAAAGTACTTCAGTAGACCAAATTCTCATTTGCTTCGAATGAATCATCTGTTGATGCTGGTTTCACAGAAATGCTTATTTCATTGAGTTAAGCACTTCTGAAGACCAAAATCTCTAAGTAACCAAATGACTCAGCGTTTGATGCTGGTCTCGCTGAAATGCTTTTTTCAGTGAGATAAGCACTGCAGACGATCAAAACTCATCTTCAACAAATGACTCAACTTTTGATTCTGGTTACAATCAAATGCTTATTTCAGTGAGATAAGCACTGCAGATCACCAAAATCTCAAATTCACCAGTTGACTCAGCTTTTGATGCTGGTTTCACAGAAATGCTTCATTCAGTAAGATAAGCACTTCAGATGACCAAAATCTCATCATCAACGAATGACTCAAGTATTGATGCTTGTTACACTCAAATGCTTATTCCAGTAAGGTAAGCACTTTAGATGAGAAAAATCTCAACTTCACCAAATGACTCAACGTTTGATGCTGGTTTCACAAAAATGCTTATGTCAGTGAGATAAGCCTTTCTTTCAGAAGACAAAAATCTCAAATCCATAGAATGAATCACCTGTTGATGCTGGTTTCACAGAAATGCTTTTTTCAGTGAGATAAGCACTGCACACGATCAAAAACATATCTTCAACAAATGACTCAACTTTTCATGCTGGTTACAATCAAATGCTTATTTCAGTGAGATACGCACTTCAGATCACCAAAATCTCAAATTCACCAAATGACTCAGCTTTTGATGCTGGTTTCACAGAAATGCTTCTTTCAGAAAGATAAGCACTTCAGATGACCAAAATTTCATCGTCACCAAATGACTCAAGTATTGCTGCTTGTTACACTCAAATGCTTATTCCAGTATGGTAAGCACTGTAGATGAGAAAAACCTCAACTTCACCAAATGACTCAACGTTTGAAGCTGGTCTCACTGAAATGCTTATGTCAGTGAGATAAGCACTTCGGATGAACAAAATCTCATCGTCACCAAATGACTCAAGTATTGATACTTGTTACACTCAAATGCTTATTCCAGTAAGGTAGGCACTGTAGATGAGCAAAATCGCAACTTCACCAAATGACTCAACGTTTGATGCTGTTTTCATAAAAATGCTTATTTCAGTGAGATAAGACATTCAGAAGAAGAAATTGTAAAATTCATCGAATGAATCACCTGTTGATGCAGGTTTCACAGAAATGCTTTTTTCAGTGAGATAAGCACTGCAGACTATCAATAACTCATTTCAACAAATGAATCAATATTTGATTCTTGTTCGAATCAAATGCTATTTTCAGTGAGATAAGTGCTTCAGAACAACAAAATCTCAGATTCACCAAATGACACAGCTTTTGATGCTGGTGTCGATGAAATGCTTATTTCAGTGAGATAAGCACTTTAGAAGACCAATATCTCAACTTCACCAAAATGACTCAACTTTTGATGCGCGTTTCACACATATGCTTATTTCAGTAAGATAAGCACTTCAGAAGACCAAAATCTTAAAATTCATCAAATTACGCAACATTTCATGCTTGTTTCACCGAAATGCTTAAATCTGTCTTATCAGCACTTAAGTAGCCAAAAAACCACAACTTCATCAAATGAATCACCTCTTGACGCTCGTTTCACTGAACAGCTGATTTCAGTGAGATAAGCACTTCAGAACACTTAAACCTGAAATTCACCAAATGACTCAGCTTTTGAAGCTGGTCTCGCTGAAATGCTTATTTCAGTGAGATATGCACTTTCGTAGACCAAAATCTCATTTGCTTCAAATGAAGCATCTGTTGATGCAGGTTTCACAGGAATGCGTATTTCATTGAGTTAAGCACTTCTGAAGATCAAAATGTGTAAGTCACCAAATGACTCAGCTTTTGATGCTGTTCTCGCTGAAATGCTTATTTCAGTGTGATAAGCACAGCAGATGATCAAAAACTCAACTTCGACAAATGCCTCAACTTTTGATTCTGGTTACAATCAAATGCTTATTTCAGTGAGATAAGCACTTCAGAACAACAAATTCTCAGATTCACCAAATGACACAGCTTTTGATGCTGGTGTCGGTGAAATGCTTATTTCAGTGAGATAAGCACTTTAGACGACCAATATCACAACTTCACCAAAATGACTCAACTTTTGAAGCTCGTTTCACACATACGCTTATTTCAGTAAGATAAGCACTTCAGAAGACCAAAATCTTAACATTCACCAAATTACTCAACATTTCACCGAAATGCTTAAATCTGTCTTATCAGCACTGATGTAGAAAAAAAATAACAACTTCATCAAATGAATCACCTGTTGATGCTGGTTTCACAGAAGTGCTTATTTCAGTGACATAAGCACTTCAGAACACCAAAATCTGAAAGTCACCAAATGACTCAACATTTGAAGCTGGTCTCGCTGAAATGCTTATTTCAGTGAGAAAAGCACTTCAGTAGACCAAATTCTCATTTGCTTCAAATGAATCATCTGTTGATGCTGGTTTCACAGAAATGCTTATTTCATTGAGTTAAGCACTTCTGAAGACCAAAATCTCTAAGTAACCAAATGACTCAGCGTTTGATGCTGGTCTCGCTGAAATGCTTTTTTCAGTGAGATAAGCACTGCAGACGATCAAAACTCATCTTCAACAAATGACTCAACTTTTCATGCTGGTTACAATCAAATGCTTATTTCAGTGAGATAAGCACTGCAGATCACCAAAATCTCAAATTCACCAGTTGACTCAGCTTTTGATGCTGGTTTCACAGAAATGCTTCATTCAGTAAGATAAGCACTTCAGATGACCAAAATCTCATCATCAACGAATGACTCAAGTATTGATGCTTGTTACACTCAAATGCTTATTCCAGTAAGGTAAGCACTTTAGATGAGAAAAATCTCAACTTCACCAAATGACTCAACGTTTGATGCTGGTTTCACAAAAATGCTTATGTCAGTGAGATAAGCCTTTCTTTCAGAAGACAAAAATCTCAAATCCATAGAATGAATCACCTGTTGCTGCAAGTTTCACAGAAATGCTTTTTTCAGTGAGATAAGCACTGCACACGATCAAAACATATCTTCAACAAATGACTCAACTTTTCATGCTGGTTACAATCAAATGCTCATTTCAGTGAGATACGCACTTCAGATCACCAAAATCTCAAATTCACCAAATGACTCAGCTTTTGATGCTTGTCTCGCTGAAATGCTTTTTTCAGTGAGATTAGCACTTCAGATGACCAAAATCTCATCCTCACCAAATGTCTCAAGTATTGATGCTTGTTACACTCAAATGCTTATTCCAGTAAGGAAAAGGACTGCAGATGAGAAAAATCTGAACTTCACCAAATGACTCAACGTTTGATGCTGGTTTCACAGAAATGCTTATTTCAGTGAGATAAGCCCATCAGAAGACAAAAATCTCAAATTCATCCAATGAATCACCTGTTGATGCAGCTTTCACAGAAATGCATGTTTCGGTGAGATAAGCACTTTAGAAGACCAAAATCTCAGTTGTTTCAAATGAATCATCTGTTGATGCTGGTTTCACAGAAATGCTTATTTCATTGAGTTAAGCACTTCTGAAGACCAAAATCTCTAACTCACCAGATGACTCAGCTTTTGATGCTTGTCTCGCTGAAATGCTGATTTCAGTGAGATAAGCACTGCAGATGATCAAATACTCAACTTCAACAAATGACTCAACTTTTGATGCTGGTTACAATCAAATGCTTATTTCAGTGAGATAACACTTCAGAACACAAATATCTCAAATTCACCAAATGACTCAGCGTTTGATGCTGGTCTCGCTGAAATGATTTTTTCAGTGAGATAAGCACTTCAGATGACCAAGACTCAACGCCACCGAAAGACTCAAGTATTGATGCTTGTTACACTCAAATGCTTCTTCCAGTAAGGTCGGCGCTGTAGATGAGCAAAATCGCAACTTCACCAAATGATTCAACGTTTGATGCTGTTTTCATAAAAATGCTTATTTCAGTGAGATAAGCCCTTCAGAAGACAAAAATCTCAAATTCATCGAATGAATCACCTGTTGATGCAGGTTTAACACAAATGCTTGTTTCGGTGAGATAAGCACTGCAGACGATCAAAAACTCATCTTCAACAAATGACTCAACTTTTCATGCTGGTTACAATCAAATGCTTATTTCAGTGAGATGAGCACTTCAGATCACCAAAATCTCAAATTCACCAAATGACTCAGCTTTTGATGCTGGTATCACAGAAATGCTTCTTTCAGTGAGATAAGCACTGCAGACAATCAAAAACTCATCTTCAACAAATGACTCAACTTTTCATGCTGGTTACACTCAAAAGCTTGTTCCAGTAAGGTAAGCACTGGAGATGAGCAAAATCTCAACTTCACCAAATGACTCAACGTTTGATGCTGGTTTCACAGAAATGCTTGTTTCGGTGAGATATGCACTTTAGAAGACCAAAATCTCAGTTGTTTCAAATGAATCATCTGTTGATGCTGGTTTCACAGAAATGCTTATTTCATTGAGTTAAGCACTTCAGAAGACCAAAATCTTAACATTCACCAAATTACTCAACATTTCACCGAAATGCTTCAATCTGTCTTATCAGCACTGATGTAGAAAAAAAATAACAACTTCATCAAATGAATCACCTGTTGATGCTGGTTTCACAGAAATGCTTATTTCAGTGACATAAGCACTTCAGAACACCAAAATCTGAAAGTCACCAAATGACTCAACATTTGAAGCTGGTCTCGCTGAAATGCTTATTTCAGTGAGAAAAGCACTTCAGTAGACCAAATTCTCATTTGCTTCGAATGAATCATCTGTTGATGCTGGTTTCACAGAAATGCTTATTTCATGGAGTTAAGCACTTCTGAAGACCAAAATCTCTAAGTAACCAAATGACTCAGCGTTTGATGCTGGTCTCGCTGAAATGCTTTTTTCAGTGAGATAAGCACTGCAGACGATCAAAACTCATCTTCAACAAATGACTCAACTTTTCATGCTGGTTACAATCAAATGCTTATTTCAGTGAGATAAGCACTGCAGATCACCAAAATCTCAAATTCACCAGTTGACTCAGCTTTTGATGCTGGTTTCACAGAAATGCTTCATTCAGTAAGATAAGCACTTCAGATGACCAAAATCTCATCATCAACGAATGACTCAAGTATTGATGCTTGTTACACTCAAATGCTTATTCCAGTAAGGTAAGCACTTTAGATGAGAAAAATCTCAACTTCACCAAATGACTCAACGTTTGATGCTGGTTTCACAAAAATGCTTATGTCAGTGAGATAAGCCTTTCTTTCAGAAGACAAAAATCTCAAATCCATAGAATGAATCACCTGTTGCTGCAAGTTTCACAGAAATGCTTTTTTCAGTGAGATAAGCACTGCACACGATCAAAAACATATCTTCAACAAATGACTCAACTTTTCATGCTGGTTACAATCAAATGCTTATTTCAGTGAGATACGCACTTCAGATCACCAAAATCTCAAATTCACCAAATGACTCAGCTTTTGATGCTGGTTTCACAGAAATGCTTCTTTCAGTAAGATAAGCACTTCAGATGACCAAAATCTCATCGTCACCAAATGACTCAAGTATTGCTGCTTGTTACACTCAAATGCTTATTCCAGTATGGTAAGCACTGTAGATGAGAAAAACCTCAACTTCACCAAATGACTCAACGTTTGAAGCAGGTCTCACTGAAATGCTTATGTCAGTGAGATAAGCACTTCGGATGAACAAAATCTCATCGTCACCAAATGACTCAAGTATTGATGCTTGTTACACTCAAATGCTTATTCCAGTAAGGTAGGCACTGCAGATGAGCAAAATCGCAACTTCACCAAATGACTCAACGTTTGATGCTGTTTTCATAAAAATGCTTATTTCAGTGAGATAAGACCTTCAGACGAAGAAAGTGTCAAATTCATTGAATGAATCACCTGTTGATGCAGGTTTCAAACAAATGCATTTTTCTGTGAGATAAGCACTGCAGATGATCAAAAACTCAACTTCTACAAATGTCTCAACTTTTGATTCTCGTTACAATCAAATGCTTATTTCAGTGAGATAAGCACTTCAGAACAACAAAATCTCAGATTAACCAAATGACACAGCTTTTGATGCTGGTCTCGCTGAAATGCTTATTTCAGTGAGATAAGCACTGCAGACGATCAAAAACTCAACTGCAACAAATGACTCAACTTTTGATTCTGGTTACAATCAAATGCTTATTTCAGTGAGATAAGCGCTTCAGAACAACAAAATCTCAGATTCACCAAATGACACAACTTTTGATGCTCGTTTCACACATATGCTTATTTCAGTAAGATAAGCACTTCAGAAGACCAAAATCTTGAAATTCATCAAATTACTCAACATTTCATGCTGGTTTCACCGAAATGCTTAAATCTGCCTCATCAGCACTTACGTAGACTAAAAACCACAACTTCCTCAAATGAATCACCTCTTGATGCTGGTTTCACTGAAATGCTTATTTTAGTGAGATAAGCACTTCAGAACACCAAAATCTACAATTCACAAAATGACTCAGCTTTTGATGCTGGTCTCGCTGAAATGCTTTTTTCTGTAAGATAAGCACTTTAGTAGACCAAAATCTCAATTGCTTCAAATGAATCATCTGTTGATGCTGGTTTCACAGAAATGCTAATTTCATTGAGTTAAGCACTTCTGAAGACCAAAAACTCTAATTCACCAAATGACTCAGCTTTTGATGCTTGTCTCGCTGAAATGCTTTTTTCAGTGAGATTAGCACTTCAGATGACCAAAATCTCTTCCGCACCAAATGTCTCAAGTATTGATGCTTGTTACACTCAAATGCTTATTCCTGTAAGGAAAAGGACTGCAGATGAGAAAAATCTGAACTTCACCAAATGACTCAACGTTTGATGCTGGTTTCACAGAAATGCTTATTTCAGTGAGATAAGCCCATCAGAAGACAAAAATCTCAAATTCATCCAATGAATCTCCTGTTGATGCAGCTATCACAGAAATGCATGTTTCGGTGAGATAAGCACTTTAGAAGACCAAAATCTCAGTTGTTTCAAATGAATCATCTGTTGATGCTGGTTTCACAGAAATGCTTATTTCATTGAGTTAAGCACTTCTGAAGGCCAAAATCTCTAACTCACCAGATGACTCAGCTTTTGATGCTTGTCTCGCTGAAATGCTGATTTCAGTGAGATAAGCACTGCAGATGATCAAATACTCAATTTCAGCAAATGACTCAACTTTTGATGCTGGTTACAATCAAATGCTTATTTCAGTGAGATAACACTTCAGAACACAAATATCTCAAATTCACCAAATGACTCAGCGTTTGGTGCTGGTCTCGCTGAAATGATTTTTTCAGTGAGATAAGCACTTCAGATGACCAAGTCTCATCGCCACCGAAAGACTCTAGTATTGATGCTTGTTACACTCAAATGCTTCTTCCAGTAAGGTCGGCGCTGTAGATGAGCAAAATCGCAACTTCACCAAACGCTTCAACGTTTGATGCTGTTTTCTTAAAAATGCTTATTTCAGTGAGATAAGCCCTTCAGAAGACAAAAATCTCAAATTCATCGAATGAATCACCTGTTGATGCAGGTTTAACAGAAGTGCGTGTTTCGGTGAGATAAGCACTGCAGACGATCAAAAACTCATCTTCAACAAATGACTCAACTTTTCAAGCTGGTTGCAATCAAATGCTTATTTCAGTGAGATAAGCACTTCAGATCACCAAAATCTCAAATTCACCAAATGACTCAGCTTTTGATGCTGGTATCACAGAAATGCTTCTTTCAGTGAGATAAGCACTGCAGACAATCAAAAACTCATCTTCAACAAATGACTCAACTTTTCATGCTGGTTACACTCAAAAGCTTATTCCAGTAAGGTAAGCACTGTAGATGAGCAAAATCTCAACTTCACCAAATGACTCAACGTTTGATGCTGGTTTCACAGAAATGCTTATTTCAGTGTGATAAGCCCTTCGGAAGATAGAAATCGCAAATTCATCGAATGAATCACCTGTTGATGCAAGTTTCAGAGAAATGCTTGTTTCGGTGAGATATGCACTTTAGAAGACCAAAATCTCAGTTGTTTCAAATGAATCATCTGTTGATGCTGGTTTCACAGAAATGCTTATTTCATTGTTTTAAGCACTTCAGAAGACCAAAATCTTAACATTCACCAAATTACTCAACATTTCACCGAAATGCTTAAATCTGTCTTATCAGCACTGATGTAGAAAAAAAATAACAACTTCATCAAATGAATCACCTGTTGATGCTGGTTTCACAGAAATGCTTATTTCAGTGAGATAAGCACTTCAGAACACCAAAATCTGAAAGTCACCAAATGACTCAACGTTTGAAGCTGGTCTCGCTGAAATGCTTATTTCAGTGAGAAAAGTACTTCAGTAGACCAAATTCTCATTTGCTTCGAATGAATCATCTGTTGATGCTGGTTTCACAGAAATGCTTATTTCATTGAGTTAAGCACTTCTGAAGACCAAAATCTCTAAGTAACCAAATGACTCAGCGTTTGATGCTGGTCTCGCTGAAATGCTTTTTTCAGTGAGATAAGCACTGCAGACGATCAAAACTCATCTTCAACAAATGACTCAACTTTTGATTCTGGTTACAATCAAATGCTTATTTCAGTGAGATAAGCACTGCAGATCACCAAAATCTCAAATTCACCAGTTGACTCAGCTTTTGATGCTGGTTTCACAGAAATGCTTCATTCAGTAAGATAAGCACTTCAGATGACCAAAATCTCATCATCAACGAATGACTCAAGTATTGATGCTTGTTACACTCAAATGCTTATTCCAGTAAGGTAAGCACTTTAGATGAGAAAAATCTCAACTTCACCAAATGACTCAACGTTTGATGCTGGTTTCACAAAAATGCTTATGTCAGTGAGATAAGCCTTTCTTTCAGAAGACAAAAATCTCAAATCCATAGAATGAATCACCTGTTGATTGGGGGAAGGGGAGATTTTGAAACTGGTGAAGTTTCACCAGTTTCAAAATCTCCCCTTCCCCCACTGCATCCCTAAACCAGCCCAGTTCATCCCCTCCCCCCACTGCACCACACAACCAGCCCAGCTCTTCCCCCCCACCCACTGCATCCCAAAACCAGTCCAACCTGTCTCTGCCTCCCTAACCGGTTCTTCCTCTCACCCATCCCTTCCTCCCACCCCCAGCCGCACCCCCAGCTACCTACTAACCTCATCCCACCTCCTTGACCTGTCCGTCTTCCCTGGACTGACCTATCCCCTCCCTACCTCCCCACCTACACCCTCTCCACCTATCTTCTTTGCTCTCCATCTTCGGTCCGCCTCCCCCTCTCTCCCTATTTATTCCAGTTCCCTCCCCCCATCCCCCTCTCTGATGAAGGGTCTAGGCCCGAAACGTCAGCTTTTGTGCTCCTGGGATGCTGCTTGGCCTGCTGTGTTCATCCAGCCTCACATTTTATTATCTTGGAGTCTCCAGCATCTGCAGTTCCCATTATCTCTGACTCAAGTATTGCTGCTTGTTACACTCAAATGCTTATTCCAGTATGGTAAGCACTGTAGATGAGAAAAACCTCAACTTCACCAAATGACTCAACGTTTGAAGCTGGTCTCACTGAAATGCTTATGTCAGTGAGATAAGCACTTCGGATGAACAAAATCTCATCGTCACCAAATGACTCAAGTATTGATACTTGTTACACTCAAATGCTTATTCCAGTAAGGTAGGCACTGTAGATGAGCAAAATCGCAACTTCACCAAATGACTCAACGTTTGATGCTGTTTTCATAAAAATGCTTATTTCAGTGAGATAAGACCTTCAGAAGAAGAAATTGTAAAATTCATCGAATGAATCACCTGTTGATGCAGGTTTCACAGAAATGCTTTTTTCAGTGAGATAAGCACTGCAGACGATCAATAACTCATTTCAACAAATGACTCAACTTTTCATGCTGGTTACAATCAAATGCTTATTTCAGTGAGATCAGCCCTTCAGAAGACAGAAATCGCAAATTCATCGAATGAATCATCTGTTGATGCAGGTTTCACAGAAATGCTTGTTTCTGTGAGATAAGCACTTTAGAAGACCAAAATCTCAGTTGTTTCAAATGAATCATCTGTTGATGCTGGTTTCACAGAAATGCTTATTTTTTGAGTTAAGCACTTCTGTAGACCAAAATCTCGAAGTCACCAAATGACTCAGCTTTTGATGCTGGTCTCGCTGAAATGCTTATTTCAGTGAGATAAGCACTGCAGACGATCAAAAACTCAATTTCAACAAATGAATCAATATTTGATTCTTGTTGGAATCAAATGCTATTTTCAGTGAGATAAGTGCTTCAGAACAACAAAATCTCAGATTCACCAAATGACACAGCTTTTGATGCTGGTGTCGATGAAATGCTTATTTCAGTGAGATAAGCACTTTAGAAGACCAATATCTCAACTTCACCAAAATGACTCAACTTTTGATGCGCGTTTCACACATATGCTTATTTCAGTAAGATAAGCACTTCAGAAGACCAAAATCTTAAAATTCATCAAATTACGCAACATTTCATGCTTGTTTCACCGAAATGCTTAAATCTGTCTTATCAGCACTTAAGTAGCCAAAAAAACCACAACTTCATCAAATGAATCACCTCTTGACGCTCGTTTCACTGAACAGCTGATTTCAGTGAGATAAGCACTTCAGAACACTTAAACCTGAAATTCACCAAATGACTCAGCTTTTGAAGCTGGTCTCGCTGAAATGCTTATTTCAGTGAGATATGCACTTTCATAGACCAAATTCTCATTTGCTTCGAATGAATCATCTGTTGATGCTGGTTTCACAGAAATGCTTATTTCATTGAGTTAAGCACTTCTGAAGATCAAAATGTGTAAGTCACCAAATGACTCAGCTTTTGATGCTGTTCTCGCTGAAATGCTTATTTCAGTGTGATAGGCACAGCAGATGATCAAAAACTCAACTTCGACAAATGCCTCAACTTTTGATTCTGGTTACAATCAAATGCTTATTTCAGTGAGATAAGTGCTTCAGAACAACAAAATCTCAGATTCAACAAATGACACAGCTTTTGATGCTGATCTCGCTGAAATGCTTATTTCAGTGAGATAAGCACTTTAGAAGACCAATATCTCAACTTCACCAAAATGACTCAACTTTTGATGCTCGTTTCACACATATGCTTATTTCAGTAAGATAAGCACTTCAGAAGACCAAAATCTTAAAATTCATCAAATTACTCAACGTTTCATACTTGTTTCACCGAAATGCTTAAATCTGTCTTATCAGCACTTATGTAGACAAAAAACCACAACATCATCAAATGAATCACCTGTTCATGCTGGTTTCACAGAAATGCTTATTTCAGTGAGATAAGCCCATCAGAAGACAAAAATCTCAAATTCATCCAATGAATCACCTGTTGATGCAGCTTTCACAGAAATGCATGTTTCGGTGAGATAAGCACTTTAGAAGACCAAAATCTCAGTTGTTTCAAATGAATCATCTGTTGATGCTGGTTTCACAGAAATGCTTATTTCATTGAGTTAAGCACTTCTGAAGACCAAAATCTCTAACTCACCAGATGACTCAGCTTTTGATGCTTGTCTCGCTGAAATGCTGATTTCAGTGAGATAAGCACTGCAGATGATCAAATACTCAATTTCAACAAATGACTCAACTTTTGATGCTGGTTACAATCAAATGCTTATTTCAGTGAGATAACACTTCAGAACACAAATATCTCAAATTCACCAAATGACTCAGCGTTTGATGCTGGTCTCGCTGAAATGATGTTTTCAGTGAGATAAGCACTTCAGATGACCAAGTCTCAACGCCACCGAAAGACTCAAGTATTGATGCTTGTTACACTCAAATGCTTCTTCCAGTAAGGTCGGCGCTGTAGATGAGCAAAATCGCAACTTCACCAAATGATTCAACGTTTGATGCTGTTTTCATAAAAATGCTTATTTCAGTGAGATAAGCCCTTCAGAAGACAAAAATCTCAAATTCATCGAATGAATCACCTGTTGATGCAGGTTTAACACAAATGCTTGTTTCGGTGAGATAAGCACTGCAGACGATCAAAAACTCATCTTCAACAAATGACTAAACTTTTCATGCTGGTTACAATCAAATGCTTATTTCATTGAGATGAGCACTTCAGATCACCAAAATCTAAAATTCACCAAATGACTCAGCTTTTGATGCTGGTATCACAGAAATGCTTCTTTCAGTGAGATAAGCACTGCAGACAATCAAAAACTCATCTTCAACAAATGACTCAACTTTTCATGCTGGTTACACTCAAAAGCTTGTTCCAGTAAGGTAAGCACTGTAGATGAGCAAAATCTCAACTTCACCAAATGACTCAACGTTTGATGCTGGTTTCACAGAAATGCTTGTTTCGGTGAGATATGCACTTTAGAAGACCAAAATCTCAGTTGTTTCAAATGAATCATCCGTTGATGCTGGTTTCACAGAAATGCTTATTTCATTGAGTTAAGCACTTCAGAAGACCAAAATCTTAACATTCACCAAATTACTCAACATTTCACTGAAATGCTTCAATCTGTCTTATCAGCACTGATGTAGAAAAAAAATAACAACTTCATCAAATGAATCACCTGTTGATGCTGGTTTCACAGAAATGCTTATTTCAGTGAGATAAGCACTTCAGAACACCAAAATCTGAAAGTCACCAAATGACTCAACGTTTGAAGCTGGTCTCGCTGAAATGCTTATTTCAGTGAGAAAAGCACTTCAGTAGACCAAATTCTCATTTGCTTCGAATGAATCATCTGTTGATGTTGGTTTCACAGAAATGCTTATTTCATTGAGTTAAGCACTTCTGAAGACCAAAATCCCTAAGTAACCAAATGACTCAGCGTTTGATGCTGGTCTCGCTGAAATGCTTTTTTCAGTGAGATAAGCACTGCAGACGATCAAAACTCATCTTCAACAAATGACTCAACTTTTCATGCTGGTTACAATCAAATGCTTATTTCAGTGAGATAAGCACTGCAGATCACCAAAATCTCAAATTCACCAGTTGACTCAGCTTTTGATGCTGGTTTCACAGAAATGCTTCATTCAGTAAGATAAGCACTTCAGATGACCAAAATCTCATCATCAACGAATGACTCAAGTATTGATGCTTGTTACACTCAAATGCTTATTCCAGTAAGGTAAGCACTTTAGATGAGAAAAATCTCATCTTCACCAAATGACTCAACGTTTGATGCTGGTTTCACAAAAATGCTTATGTCAGTGAGATAAGCCTTTCTTTCAGAAGACAAAAATCTCAAATCCATAGAATGAATCACCTGTTGATGCTGGTTTCACAGAAATGCTTTTTTCAGTGAGATAAGCACTGCACACGATCAAAAACATATCTTCAACAAATGACTCAACTTTTCATGCTGGTTACAATCAAATGCTTATTTCAGTGAGATACGCACTTCAGATCACCAAAATCTCAAATTCACCAAATGACTCAGCTTTTGATGCTGGTTTCACAGAAATGCTTCTTTCAGAAAGATAAGCACTTCAGATGACCAAAATCTCATCGTCACCAAATGACTCAAGTATTGCTGCTTGTTACACTCAAATGCTTATTCCAGTATGGTAAGCACTGTAGATGAGAAAAACCTCAACTTCACCAAATGACTCAACGTTTGAAGCTGGTCTCACTGAAATGCTTATGTCAGTGAGATAAGCACTTCGGATGAACAAAATCTCATCGTCACCAAATGACTCAAGTATTGATACTTGTTACACTCAAATGCTTATTCCAGTAAGGTAGGCACTGTAGATGAGCAAAATCGCAACTTCACCAAATGACTCAACGTTTGATGCTGTTTTCATAAAAATGCTTATTTCAGTGAGATAAGACATTCAGAAGAAGAAATTGTAAAATTCATCGAAT
This sequence comes from Stegostoma tigrinum, assembly GCF_030684315.1. NCBI lineage: Eukaryota > Metazoa > Chordata > Chondrichthyes > Orectolobiformes > Stegostomatidae > Stegostoma > Stegostoma tigrinum. The sequence goes on from NW_026728050.1 coordinate 101,217, forward strand.
GAATCACCTGTTGATGCAGGTTTCACAGAAATGCTTTTTTCAGTGAGATAAGCACTGCAGACGATCAATAACTCATTTCAACAAATGACTCAACTTTTCATGCTGGTCACAATCAAATGCTTATTTCAGTGAGATAAGCCCTTCAGAAGACAGAAATCGCAAATTCATCGAATGAATCATCTGTTGATGCAGGTTTCACAGAAATGCTTGTTTCTGTGAGATAAGCACTTTAGAAGACCAAAATCTCAGTTGTTTCAAATGAATCATCTGTTGATGCTGGTTTCACAGAAATGCTTATTTTTTGAGTTAAGCACTTCTGTAGACCAAAATCTCGAAGTCACCAAATGACTCAGCTTTTGATGCTGGTGTCGCTGAAATGCTTATTTCAGTGAGATAAGCACTGCAGACGATCAAAAACTCAATTTCAACAAATGAATCAATATTTGATTCTTGTTCGAATCAAATGCTTATTTCAGTGAGATAAGTGCTTCAGAACAACAAAATCTCAGATTCACCAAATGACACAGCTTTTGATGCTGGTGTCGATGAAATGCTTATTTCAGTGAGATAAGCACTTTAGAAGACCAATATCTCAACTTCACCAAAATGACTCAACTTTTGATGCGCGTTTCACACATATGCTTATTTCAGTAAGATAAGCACTTCAGAAGACCAAAATCTTAAAATTCATCAAATTACGCAACATTTCATGCTTGTTTCACCGAAATGCTTAAATCTGTCTTATCAGCACTTAAGTAGCCAAAAAACCACAACTTCATCAAATGAATCACCTCTTGACACTCGTTTCACTGAACAGCTGATTTCAGTGAGATAAGCACTTCAGAACACTTAAACCTGAAATTCACCAAATGACTCAGCTTTTGAAGCTGGTCTCGCTGAAATGCTTATTTCAGTGAGATATGCACTTTCGTAGACCAAAATCTCATTTGCTTCAAATGAAGCATCTGTTGATGCAGGTTTCACAGGAATGCGTATTTCATTGAGTTAAGCACTTCTGAAGATCAAAATGTGTAAGTCACCAAATGACTCAGCTTTTGATGCTGTTCTCGCTGAAATGCTTATTTCAGTGTGATAAGCACAGCAGATGATCAAAAACTCAACTTCGACAAATGCCTCAACTTTTGATTCTGGTTACAATCAAATGCTTATTTCAGTGAGATAAGCACTTCAGAACAACAAATTCTCAGATTCACCAAATGACACAGCTTTTGATGCTGGTGTCGGTGAAATGCTTATTTCAGTGAGATAAGCACTTTAGACGACCAATATCACAACTTCACCAAAATGACTCAACTTTTGAAGCTCGTTTCACACATACGCTTATTTCAGTAAGATAAGCACTTCAGAAGACCAAAATCTTAACATTCACCAAATTACTCAACATTTCACCGAAATGCTTAAATCTGTCTTATCAGCACTGATGTAGAAAAAAAATAACAACTTCATCAAATGAATCACCTGTTGATGCTGGTTTCACAGAAGTGCTTATTTCAGTGACATAAGCGCTTCAGAACACCAAAATCTGAAAGTCACCAAATGACTCAACATTTGAAGCTGGTCTCGCTGAAATGCTTATTTCAGTGAGAAAAGCACTTCAGTAGACCAAATTCTCATTTGCTTCAAATGAATCATCTGTTGATGCTGGTTTCACAGAAATGCTTATTTCATTGAGTTAAGCACTTCTGAAGACCAAAATCTCTAAGTAACCAAATGACTCAGCGTTTGATGCTGGTCTCGCTGAAATGCTTTTTTCAGTGAGATAAGCACTGCAGACGATCAAAACTCAACTTCAACAAATGACTCAACTTTTCATGCTGGTTACAATCAAATGCTTATTTCAGTGAGATAAGCACTGCAGATCACCAAAATCTCAAATTCACCAGTTGACTCAGCTTTTGATGCTGGTTTCACAGAAATGCTTCATTCAGTAAGATAAGCACTTCAGATGACCAAAATCTCATCATCAACGAATGACTCAAGTATTGATGCTTGTTACACTCAAATGCTTATTCCAGTAAGGTAAGCACTTTAGATGAGAAAAATCTCAACTTCACCAAATGACTCAACGTTTGATGCTGGTTTCACAAAAATGCTTATGTCAGTGAGATAAGCCTTTCTTTCAGAAGACAAAAATCTCAAATCCATAGAATGAATCACCTGTTGCTGCAAGTTTCACAGAAATGCTTTTTTCAGTGAGATAAGCACTGCACACGATCAAAACATATCTTCAACAAATGACTCAACTTTTCATGCTGGTTACAATCAAATGCTCATTTCAGTGAGATACGCACTTCAGATCACCAAAATCTCAAATTCACCAAATGACTCAGCTTTTGATGCTTGTCTCGCTGAAATGCTTTTTTCAGTGAGATTAGCACTTCAGATGACCAAAATCTCATCCTCACCAAATGTCTCAAGTATTGATGCTTGTTACACTCAAATGCTTATTCCAGTAAGGAAAAGGACTGCAGATGAGAAAAATCTGAACTTCACCAAATGACTCAACGTTTGATGCTGGTTTCACAGAAATGCTTATTTCAGTGAGATAAGCCCATCAGAAGACAAAAATCTCAAATTCATCCAATGAATCACCTGTTGATGCAGCTTTCACAGAAATGCATGTTTCGGTGAGATAAGCACTTTAGAAGACCAAAATCTCAGTTGTTTCAAATGAATCATCTGTTGATGCTGGTTTCACAGAAATGCTTATTTCATTGAGTTAAGCACTTCTGAAGACCAAAATCTCTAACTCACCAGATGACTCAGCTTTTGATGCTTGTCTCGCTGAAATGCTGATTTCAGTGAGATAAGCACTGCAGATGATCAAATACTCAACTTCAACAAATGACTCAACTTTTGATGCTGGTTACAATCAAATGCTTATTTCAGTGAGATAACACTTCAGAACACAAATATCTCAAATTCACCAAATGACTCAGCGTTTGATGCTGGTCTCGCTGAAATGATTTTTTCAGTGAGATAAGCACTTCAGATGACCAAGACTCAACGCCACCGAAAGACTCAAGTATTGATGCTTGTTACACTCAAATGCTTCTTCCAGTAAGGTCGGCGCTGTAGATGAGCAAAATCGCAACTTCACCAAATGATTCAACGTTTGATGCTGTTTTCATAAAAATGCTTATTTCAGTGAGATAAGCCCTTCAGAAGACAAAAATCTCAAATTCATCGAATGAATCACCTGTTGATGCAGGTTTAACACAAATGCTTGTTTCGGTGAGATAAGCACTGCAGACGATCAAAAACTCATCTTCAACAAATGACTCAACTTTTCATGCTGGTTACAATCAAATGCTTATTTCAGTGAGATGAGCACTTCAGATCACCAAAATCTCAAATTCACCAAATGACTCAGCTTTTGATGCTGGTATCACAGAAATGCTTCTTTCAGTGAGATAAGCACTGCAGACAATCAAAAACTCATCTTCAACAAATGACTCAACTTTTCATGCTGGTTACACTCAAAAGCTTGTTCCAGTAAGGTAAGCACTGGAGATGAGCAAAATCTCAACTTCACCAAATGACTCAACGTTTGATGCTGGTTTCACAGAAATGCTTGTTTCGGTGAGATATGCACTTTAGAAGACCAAAATCTCAGTTGTTTCAAATGAATCATCTGTTGATGCTGGTTTCACAGAAATGCTTATTTCATTGAGTTAAGCACTTCAGAAGACCAAAATCTTAACATTCACCAAATTACTCAACATTTCACCGAAATGCTTCAATCTGTCTTATCAGCACTGATGTAGAAAAAAAATAACAACTTCATCAAATGAATCACCTGTTGATGCTGGTTTCACAGAAATGCTTATTTCAGTGACATAAGCACTTCAGAACACCAAAATCTGAAAGTCACCAAATGACTCAACATTTGAAGCTGGTCTCGCTGAAATGCTTATTTCAGTGAGAAAAGCACTTCAGTAGACCAAATTCTCATTTGCTTCGAATGAATCATCTGTTGATGCTGGTTTCACAGAAATGCTTATTTCATTGAGTTAAGCACTTCTGAAGACCAAAATCTCTAAGTAACCAAATGACTCAGCGTTTGATGCTGGTCTCGCTGAAATGCTTTTTTCAGTGAGATAAGCACTGCAGACGATCAAAACTCATCTTCAACAAATGACTCAACTTTTCATGCTGGTTACAATCAAATGCTTATTTCAGTGAGATAAGCACTGCAGATCACCAAAATCTCAAATTCACCAGTTGACTCAGCTTTTGATGCTGGTTTCACAGAAATGCTTCATTCAGTAAGATAAGCACTTCAGATGACCAAAATCTCATCATCAACGAATGACTCAAGTATTGATGCTTGTTACACTCAAATGCTTATTCCAGTAAGGTAAGCACTTTAGATGAGAAAAATCTCAACTTCACCAAATGACTCAACGTTTGATGCTGGTTTCACAAAAATGCTTATGTCAGTGAGATAAGCCCTTCAGAAGACAAAAATCTCAAATCCATAGAATGAATCACCTGTTGCTGCAAGTTTCACAGAAATGCTTTTTTCAGTGAGATAAGCACTGCACACGATCAAAAACATATCTTCAACAAATGACTCAACTTTTCATGCTGGTTACAATCAAATGCTTATTTCAGTGAGATACGCACTTCAGATCACCAAAATCTCAAATTCACCAAATGACTCAGCTTTTGATGCTGGTTTCACAGAAATGCTTCTTTCAGTAAGATAAGCACTTCAGATGACCAAAATCTCATCGTCACCAAATGACTCAAGTATTGCTGCTTGTTACACTCAAATGCTTATTCCAGTATGGTAAGCACTGTAGATGAGAAAAACCTCAACTTCACCAAATGACTCAACGTTTGAAGCAGGTCTCACTGAAATGCTTATGTCAGTGAGATAAGCACTTCGGATGAACAAAATCTCATCGTCACCAAATGACTCAAGTATTGATGCTTGTTACACTCAAATGCTTATTCCAGTAAGGTAGGCACTGCAGATGAGCAAAATCGCAACTTCACCAAATGACTCAACGTTTGATGCTGTTTTCATAAAAATGCTTATTTCAGTGAGATAAGACCTTCAGACGAAGAAAGTGTCAAATTCATTGAATGAATCACCTGTTGATGCAGGTTTCAAACAAATGCTTTTTTCTGTGAGATAAGCACTGCAGATGATCAAAAACTCAACTTCTACAAATGTCTCAACTTTTGATTCTCGTTACAATCAAATGCTTATTTCAGTGAGATAAGCACTTCAGAACAACAAAATCTCAGATTAACCAAATGACACAGCTTTTGATGCTGGTCTCGCTGAAATGCTTATTTCAGTGAGATAAGCACTGCAGACGATCAAAAACTCAACTGCAACAAATGACTCAACTTTTGATTCTGGTTACAATCAAATGCTTATTTCAGTGAGATAAGCGCTTCAGAACAACAAAATCTCAGATTCACCAAATGACACAACTTTTGATGCTCGTTTCACACATATGCTTATTTCAGTAAGATAAGCACTTCAGAAGACCAAAATCTTGAAATTCATCAAATTACTCAACATTTCATGCTGGTTTCACCGAAATGCTTAAATCTGCCTCATCAGCACTTACGTAGACTAAAAACCACAACTTCCTCAAATGAATCACCTCTTGATGCTGGTTTCACTGAAATGCTTATTTTAGTGAGATAAGCACTTCAGAACACCAAAATCTACAATTCACAAAATGACTCAGCTTTTGATGCTGGTCTCGCTGAAATGCTTTTTTCTGTAAGATAAGCACTTTAGTAGACCAAAATCTCAATTGCTTCAAATGAATCATCTGTTGATGCTGGTTTCACAGAAATGCTAATTTCATTGAGTTAAGCACTTCTGAAGACCAAAAACTCTAATTCACCAAATGACTCAGCTTTTGATGCTTGTCTCGCTGAAATGCTTTTTTCAGTGAGATTAGCACTTCAGATGACCAAAATCTCTTCCGCACCAAATGTCTCAAGTATTGATGCTTGTTACACTCAAATGCTTATTCCTGTAAGGAAAAGGACTGCAGATGAGAAAAATCTGAACTTCACCAAATGACTCAACGTTTGATGCTGGTTTCACAGAAATGCTTATTTCAGTGAGATAAGCCCATCAGAAGACAAAAATCTCAAATTCATCCAATGAATCTCCTGTTGATGCAGCTATCACAGAAATGCATGTTTCGGTGAGATAAGCACTTTAGAAGACCAAAATCTCAGTTGTTTCAAATGAATCATCTGTTGATGCTGGTTTCACAGAAATGCTTATTTCATTGAGTTAAGCACTTCTGAAGGCCAAAATCTCTAACTCACCAGATGACTCAGCTTTTGATGCTTGTCTCGCTGAAATGCTGATTTCAGTGAGATAAGCACTGCAGATGATCAAATACTCAATTTCAGCAAATGACTCAACTTTTGATGCTGGTTACAATCAAATGCTTATTTCAGTGAGATAACACTTCAGAACACAAATATCTCAAATTCACCAAATGACTCAGCGTTTGGTGCTGGTCTCGCTGAAATGATTTTTTCAGTGAGATAAGCACTTCAGATGACCAAGTCTCATCGCCACCGAAAGACTCTAGTATTGATGCTTGTTACACTCAAATGCTTCTTCCAGTAAGGTCGGCGCTGTAGATGAGCAAAATCGCAACTTCACCAAACGCTTCAACGTTTGATGCTGTTTTCTTAAAAATGCTTATTTCAGTGAGATAAGCCCTTCAGAAGACAAAAATCTCAAATTCATCGAATGAATCACCTGTTGATGCAGGTTTAACAGAAGTGCGTGTTTCGGTGAGATAAGCACTGCAGACGATCAAAAACTCATCTTCAACAAATGACTCAACTTTTCAAGCTGGTTGCAATCAAATGCTTATTTCAGTGAGATAAGCACTTCAGATCACCAAAATCTCAAATTCACCAAATGACTCAGCTTTTGATGCTGGTATCACAGAAATGCTTCTTTCAGTGAGATAAGCACTGCAGACAATCAAAAACTCATCTTCAACAAATGACTCAACTTTTCATGCTGGTTACACTCAAAAGCTTATTCCAGTAAGGTAAGCACTGTAGATGAGCAAAATCTCAACTTCACCAAATGACTCAACGTTTGATGCTGGTTTCACAGAAATGCTTATTTCAGTGTGATAAGCCCTTCGGAAGATAGAAATCGCAAATTCATCGAATGAATCACCTGTTGATGCAAGTTTCAGAGAAATGCTTGTTTCGGTGAGATATGCACTTTAGAAGACCAAAATCTCAGTTGTTTCAAATGAATCATCTGTTGATGCTGGTTTCACAGAAATGCTTATTTCATTGTTTTAAGCACTTCAGAAGACCAAAATCTTAACATTCACCAAATTACTCAACATTTCACCGAAATGCTTAAATCTGTCTTATCAGCACTGATGTAGAAAAAAAATAACAACTTCATCAAATGAATCACCTGTTGATGCTGGTTTCACAGAAATGCTTATTTCAGTGAGATAAGCACTTCAGAACACCAAAATCTGAAAGTCACCAAATGACTCAACGTTTGAAGCTGGTCTCGCTGAAATGCTTATTTCAGTGAGAAAAGTACTTCAGTAGACCAAATTCTCATTTGCTTCGAATGAATCATCTGTTGATGCTGGTTTCACAGAAATGCTTATTTCATTGAGTTAAGCACTTCTGAAGACCAAAATCTCTAAGTAACCAAATGACTCAGCGTTTGATGCTGGTCTCGCTGAAATGCTTTTTTCAGTGAGATAAGCACTGCAGACGATCAAAACTCATCTTCAACAAATGACTCAACTTTTGATTCTGGTTACAATCAAATGCTTATTTCAGTGAGATAAGCACTGCAGATCACCAAAATCTCAAATTCACCAGTTGACTCAGCTTTTGATGCTGGTTTCACAGAAATGCTTCATTCAGTAAGATAAGCACTTCAGATGACCAAAATCTCATCATCAACGAATGACTCAAGTATTGATGCTTGTTACACTCAAATGCTTATTCCAGTAAGGTAAGCACTTTAGATGAGAAAAATCTCAACTTCACCAAATGACTCAACGTTTGATGCTGGTTTCACAAAAATGCTTATGTCAGTGAGATAAGCCTTTCTTTCAGAAGACAAAAATCTCAAATCCATAGAATGAATCACCTGTTGATGCTGGTTTCACAGAAATGCTTTTTTCAGTGAGATAAGCACTGCACACGATCAAAAACATATCTTCAACAAATGACTCAACTTTTCATGCTGGTTACAATCAAATGCTTATTTCAGTGAGATACGCACTTCAGATCACCAAAATCTCAAATTCACCAAATGACTCAGCTTTTGATGCTGGTTTCACAGAAATGCTTCTTTCAGAAAGATAAGCACTTCAGATGACCAAAATCTCATCGTCACCAAATGACTCAAGTATTGCTGCTTGTTACACTCAAATGCTTATTCCAGTATGGTAAGCACTGTAGATGAGAAAAACCTCAACTTCACCAAATGACTCAACGTTTGAAGCTGGTCTCACTGAAATGCTTATGTCAGTGAGATAAGCACTTCGGATGAACAAAATCTCATCGTCACCAAATGACTCAAGTATTGATACTTGTTACACTCAAATGCTTATTCCAGTAAGGTAGGCACTGTAGATGAGCAAAATCGCAACTTCACCAAATGACTCAACGTTTGATGCTGTTTTCATAAAAATGCTTATTTCAGTGAGATAAGACATTCAGAAGAAGAAATTGTAAAATTCATCGAATGAATCACCTGTTGATGCAGGTTTCACAGAAATGCTTTTTTCAGTGAGATAAGCACTGCAGACGATCAATAACTCATTTCAACAAATGACTCAACTTTTCATGCTGGTTACAATCAAATGCTTATTTCAGTGAGATCAGCCCTTCAGAAGACAGAAATCGCAAATTCATCGAATGAATCATCTGTTGATGCAGGTTTCACAGAAATGCTTGTTTCAGTGAGATAAGCACTTTAGAAGACCAAAATCTCAGTTGTTTCAAATGAATCATCTGTTGATGCTGGTTTCACAGAAATGCTTATTTTTTGAGTTAAGCACTTCTGTAGACCAAAATCTCGAAGTCACCAAATGACTCAGCTTTTGATGCTGGTCTCGCTGAAATGCTTATTTCAGTGAGATAAGCACTGCAGACGATCAAAAACTCAATTTCAACAAATGAATCAATATTTGATTCTTGTTCGAATCAAATGCTATTTTCAGTGAGATAAGTGCTTCAGAACAACAAAATCTCAGATTCACCAAATGACACAGCTTTTGATGCTGGTGTCGATGAAATGCTTATTTCAGTGAGATAAGCACTTTAGAAGACCAATATCTCAACTTCACCAAAATGACTCAACTTTTGATGCGCGTTTCACACATATGCTTATTTCAGTAAGATAAGCACTTCAGAAGACCAAAATCTTAAAATTCATCAAATTACGCAACATTTCATGCTTGTTTCACCGAAATGCTTAAATCTGTCTTATCAGCACTTAAGTAGCCAAAAAACCACAACTTCATCAAATGAATCACCTCTTGACGCTCGTTTCACTGAACAGCTGATTTCAGTGAGATAAGCACTTCAGAACACTTAAACCTGAAATTCACCAAATGACTCAGCTTTTGAAGCTGGTCTCGCTGAAATGCTTATTTCAGTGAGATATGCACTTTCGTAGACCAAAATCTCATTTGCTTCAAATGAAGCATCTGTTGATGCAGGTTTCACAGGAATGCGTATTTCATTGAGTTAAGCACTTCTGAAGATCAAAATGTGTAAGTCACCAAATGACTCTGCTTTTGATGCTGTTCTCGCTGAAATGCTTATTTCAGTGTGATAAGCACAGCAGATGATCAAAAACTCAACTTCGACAAATGCCTCAACTTTTGATTCTGGTTACAATCAAATGCTTATTTCAGTGAGATAAGCACTTCAGAACAACAAATTCTCAGATTCACCAAATGACACAGCTTTTGATGCTGGTGTCGGTGAAATGCTTATTTCAGTGAGATAAGCACTTTAGACGACCAATATCACAACTTCACCAAAATGACTCAACTTTTGAAGCTCGTTTCACACATACGCTTATTTCAGTAAGATAAGCACTTCAGAAGACCAAAATCTTAACATTCACCAAATTACTCAACATTTCACCGAAATGCTTAAATCTGTCTTATCAGCACTGATGTAGAAAAAAAATAACAACTTCATCAAATGAATCACCTGTTGATGCTGGTTTCACAGAAGTGCTTATTTCAGTGACATAAGCACTTCAGAACACCAAAATCTGAAAGTCACCAAATGACTCAACATTTGAAGCTGGTCTCGCTGAAATGCTTATTTCAGTGAGAAAAGCACTTCAGTAGACCAAATTCTCATTTGCTTCAAATGAATCATCTGTTGATGCTGGTTTCACAGAAATGCTTATTTCATTGAGTTAAGCACTTCTGAAGACCAAAATCTCTAAGTAACCAAATGACTCAGCGTTTGATGCTGGTCTCGCTGAAATGCTTTTTTCAGTGAGATAAGCACTGCAGACGATCAAAACTCATCTTCAACAAATGACTCAACTTTTCATGCTGGTTACAATCAAATGCTTATTTCAGTGAGATAAGCACTGCAGATCACCAAAATCTCAAATTCACCAGTTGACTCAGCTTTTGATGCTGGTTTCACAGAAATGCTTCATTCAGTAAGATAAGCACTTCAGATGACCAAAATCTCATCATCAACGAATGACTCAAGTATTGATGCTTGTTACACTCAAATGCTTATTCCAGTAAGGTAAGCACTTTAGATGAGAAAAATCTCAACTTCACCAAATGACTCAACGTTTGATGCTGGTTTCACAAAAATGCTTATGTCAGTGAGATAAGCCTTTCTTTCAGAAGACAAAAATCTCAAATCCATAGAATGAATCACCTGTTGCTGCAAGTTTCACAGAAATGCTTTTTTCAGTGAGATAAGCACTGCACACGATCAAAACATATCTTCAACAAATGACTCAACTTTTCATGCTGGTTACAATCAAATGCTCATTTCAGTGAGATACGCACTTCAGATCACCAAAATCTCAAATTCACCAAATGACTCAGCTTTTGATGCTTGTCTCGCTGAAATGCTTTTTTCAGTGAGATTAGCACTTCAGATGACCAAAATCTCATCCTCACCAAATGTCTCAAGTATTGATGCTTGTTACACTCAAATGCTTATTCCAGTAAGGAAAAGGACTGCAGATGAGAAAAATCTGAACTTCACCAAATGACTCAACGTTTGATGCTGGTTTCACAGAAATGCTTATTTCAGTGAGATAAGCCCATCAGAAGACAAAAATCTCAAATTCATCCAATGAATCACCTGTTGATGCAGCTTTCACAGAAATGCATGTTTCGGTGAGATAAGCACTTTAGAAGACCAAAATCTCAGTTGTTTCAAATGAATCATCTGTTGATGCTGGTTTCACAGAAATGCTTATTTCATTGAGTTAAGCACTTCTGAAGACCAAAATCTCTAACTCACCAGATGACTCAGCTTTTGATGCTTGTCTCGCTGAAATGCTGATTTCAGTGAGATAAGCACTGCAGATGATCAAATACTCAACTTCAACAAATGACTCAACTTTTGATGCTGGTTACAATCAAATGCTTATTTCAGTGAGATAACACTTCAGAACACAAATATCTCAAATTCACCAAATGACTCAGCGTTTGATGCTGGTCTCGCTGAAATGATTTTTTCAGTGAGATAAGCACTTCAGATGACCAAGACTCAACGCCACCGAAAGACTCAAGTATTGATGCTTGTTACACTCAAATGCTTCTTCCAGTAAGGTCGGCGCTGTAGATGAGCAAAATCGCAACTTCACCAAATGATTCAACGTTTGATGCTGTTTTCATAAAAATGCTTATTTCAGTGAGATAAGCCCTTCAGAAGACAAAAATCTCAAATTCATCGAATGAATCACCTGTTGATGCAGGTTTAACACAAATGCTTGTTTCGGTGAGATAAGCACTGCAGACGATCAAAAACTCATCTTCAACAAATGACTCAACTTTTCATGCTGGTTACAATCAAATGCTTATTTCAGTGAGATGAGCACTTCAGATCACCAAAATCTCAAATTCACCAAATGACTCAGCTTTTGATGCTGGTATCACAGAAATGCTTCTTTCAGTGAGATAAGCACTGCAGACAATCAAAAACTCATCTTCAACAAATGACTCAACTTTTCATGCTGGTTACACTCAAAAGCTTGTTCCAGTAAGGTAAGCACTGGAGATGAGCAAAATCTCAACTTCACCAAATGACTCAACGTTTGATGCTGGTTTCACAGAAATGCTTGTTTCGGTGAGATATGCACTTTAGAAGACCAAAATCTCAGTTGTTTCAAATGAATCATCTGTTGATGCTGGTTTCACAGAAATGCTTATTTCATTGAGTTAAGCACTTCAGAAGACCAAAATCTTAACATTCACCAAATTACTCAACATTTCACCGAAATGCTTCAATCTGTCTTATCAGCACTGATGTAGAAAAAAAATAACAACTTCATCAAATGAATCACCTGTTGATGCTGGTTTCACAGAAATGCTTATTTCAGTGACATAAGCACTTCAGAACACCAAAATCTGAAAGTCACCAAATGACTCAACATTTGAAGCTGGTCTCGCTGAAATGCTTATTTCAGTGAGAAAAGCACTTCAGTAGACCAAATTCTCATTTGCTTCGAATGAATCATCTGTTGATGCTGGTTTCACAGAAATGCTTATTTCATGGAGTTAAGCACTTCTGAAGACCAAAATCTCTAAGTAACCAAATGACTCAGCGTTTGATGCTGGTCTCGCTGAAATGCTTTTTTCAGTGAGATAAGCAATGCAGACGATCAAAACTCATCTTCAACAAATGACTCAACTTTTGATTCTGGTTACAATCAAATGCTTATTTCAGTGAGATAAGCACTGCAGATCACCAAAATCTCAAATTCACCAGTTGACTCAGCTTTTGATGCTGGTTTCACAGAAATGCTTCATTCAGTAAGATAAGCACTTCAGATGACCAAAATCTCATCATCAACGAATGACTCAAGTATTGATGCTTGTTACACTCAAATGCTTATTCCAGTAAGGTAAGCACTTTAGATGAGAAAAATCTCAACTTCACCAAATGACTCAACGTTTGATGCTGGTTTCACAAAAATGCTTATGTCAGTGAGATAAGCCCTTCAGAAGACAAAAATCTCAAATCCATAGAATGAATCACCTGTTGCTGCAAGTTTCACAGAAATGCTTTTTTCAGTGAGATAAGCACTGCACACGATCAAAAACATATCTTCAACAAATGACTCAACTTTTCATGCTGGTTACAATCAAATGCTTATTTCAGTGAGATACGCACTTCAGATCACCAAAATCTCAAATTCACCAAATGACTCAGCTTTTGATGCTGGTTTCACAGAAATGCTTCTTTCAGTAAGATAAGCACTTCAGATGACCAAAATCTCATCGTCACCAAATGACTCAAGTATTGCTGCTTGTTACACTCAAATGCTTATTCCAGTATGGTAAGCACTGTAGATGAGAAAAACCTCAACTTCACCAAATGACTCAACGTTTGAAGCAGGTCTCACTGAAATGCTTATGTCAGTGAGATAAGCACTTCGGATGAACAAAATCTCATCGTCACCAAATGACTGAAGTATTGATGCTTGTTACACTCAAATGCTTATTCCAGTAAGGTAGGCACTGCAGATGAGCAAAATCGCAACTTCACCAAATGACTCAACGTTTGATGCTGTTTTCATAAAAATGCTTATTTCAGTGAGATAAGACCTTCAGACGAAGAAAGTGTCAAATTCATTGAATGAATCACCTGTTGATGCAGGTTTCAAACAAATGCTTTTTTCTGTGAGATAAGCACTGCAGATGATCAAAAACTCAACTTCTACAAATGTCTCAACTTTTGATTCTCGTTACAATCAAATGCTTATTTCAGTGAGATAAGCACTTCAGAACAACAAAATCTCAGATTAACCAAATGACACAGCTTTTGATGCTGGTCTCGCTGAAATGCTTATTTCAGTGAGATAAGCACTGCAGACGATCAAAAACTCAACTGCAACAAATGACTCAACTTTTGATTCTGGTTACAATCAAATGCTTATTTCAGTGAGATAAGCGCTTCAGAACAACAAAATCTCAGATTCACCAAATGACACAACTTTTGATGCTCGTTTCACACATATGCTTATTTCAGTAAGATAAGCACTTCAGAAGACCAAAATCTTGAAATTCATCAAATTACTCAACATTTCATGCTGGTTTCACCGAAATGCTTAAATCTGCCTCATCAGCACTTACGTAGACTAAAAACCACAACTTCCTCAAATGAATCACCTCTTGATGCTGGTTTCACTGAAATGCTTATTTTAGTGAGATAAGCACTTCAGATACACCAAAATCTACAATTCACAAAATGACTCAGCTTTTGATGCTGGTCTCGCTGAAATGCTTTTTTCTGTAAGATAAGCACTTTAGTAGACCAAAATCTCAATTGCTTCAAATGAATCATCTGTTGATGCTGGTTTCACAGAAATGCTAATTTCATTGAGTTAAGCACTTCTGAAGACCAAAAACTCTAATTCACCAAATGACTCAGCTTTTGATGCTTGTCTCGCTGAAATGCTTTTTTCAGTGAGATTAGCACTTCAGATGACCAAAATCTCTTCCGCACCAAATGTCTCAAGTATTGATGCTTGTTACACTCAAATGCTTATTCCTGTAAGGAAAAGGACTGCAGATGAGAAAAATCTGAACTTCACCAAATGACTCAACGTTTGATGCTGGTTTCACAGAAATGCTTATTTCAGTGAGATAAGCCCATCAGAAGACAAAAATCTCAAATTCATCCAATGAATCTCCTGTTGATGCAGCTATCACAGAAATGCATGTTTCGGTGAGATAAGCACTTTAGAAGACCAAAATCTCAGTTGTTTCAAATGAATCATCTGTTGATGCTGGTTTCACAGAAATGCTTATTTCATTGAGTTAAGCACTTCTGAAGGCCAAAATCTCTAACTCACCAGATGACTCAGCTTTTGATGCTTGTCTCGCTGAAATGCTGATTTCAGTGAGATAAGCACTGCAGATGATCAAATACTCAATTTCAGCAAATGACTCAACTTTTGATGCTGGTTACAATCAAATGCTTATTTCAGTGAGATAACACTTCAGAACACAAATATCTCAAATTCACCAAATGACTCAGCGTTTGGTGCTGGTCTCGCTGAAATGATTTTTTCAGTGAGATAAGCACTTCAGATGACCAAGTCTCATCGCCACCGAAAGACTCTAGTATTGATGCTTGTTACACTCAAATGCTTCTTCCAGTAAGGTCGGCGCTGTAGATGAGCAAAATCGCAACTTCACCAAACGCTTCAACGTTTGATGCTGTTTTCTTAAAAATGCTTATTTCAGTGAGATAAGCCCTTCAGAAGACAAAAATCTCAAATTCATCGAATGAATCACCTGTTGATGCAGGTTTAACAGAAGTGCGTGTTTCGGTGAGATAAGCACTGCAGACGATCAAAAACTCATCTTCAACAAATGACTCAACTTTTCAAGCTGGTTGCAATCAAATGCTTATTTCAGTGAGATAAGCACTTCAGATCACCAAAATCTCAAATTCACCAAATGACTCAGCTTTTGATGCTGGTATCACAGAAATGCTTCTTTCAGTGAGATAAGCACTGCAGACAATCAAAAACTCATCTTCAACAAATGACTCAACTTTTCATGCTGGTTACACTCAAAAGCTTATTCCAGTAAGGTAAGCACTGTAGATGAGCAAAATCTCAACTTCACCAAATGACTCAACGTTTGATGCTGGTTTCACAGAAATGCTTATTTCAGTGTGATAAGCCCTTCGGAAGATAGAAATCGCAAATTCATCGAATGAATCACCTGTTGATGCAAGTTTCAGAGAAATGCTTGTTTCGGTGAGATATGCACTTTAGAAGACCAAAATCTCAGTTGTTTCAAATGAATCATCTGTTGATGCTGGTTTCACAGAAATGCTTATTTCATTGTTTTAAGCACTTCAGAAGACCAAAATCTTAACATTCACCAAATTACTCAACATTTCACCGAAATGCTTAAATCTGTCTTATCAGCACTGATGTAGAAAAAAAATAACAACTTCATCAAATGAATCACCTGTTGATGCTGGTTTCACAGAAATGCTTATTTCAGTGAGATAAGCACTTCAGAACACCAAAATCTGAAAGTCACCAAATGACTCAACGTTTGAAGCTGGTCTCGCTGAAATGCTTATTTCAGTGAGAAAAGTACTTCAGTAGACCAAATTCTCATTTGCTTCGAATGAATCATCTGTTGATGCTGGTTTCACAGAAATGCTTATTTCATTGAGTTAAGCACTTCTGAAGACCAAAATCTCTAAGTAACCAAATGACTCAGCGTTTGATGCTGGTCTCGCTGAAATGCTTTTTTCAGTGAGATAAGCACTGCAGACGATCAAAACTCATCTTCAACAAATGACTCAACTTTTCATGCTGGTTACAATCAAATGCTTATTTCAGTGAGATAAGCACTGCAGATCACCAAAATCTCAAATTCACCAGTTGACTCAGCTTTTGATGCTGGTTTCACAGAAATGCTTCATTCAGTAAGATAAGCACTTCAGATGACCAAAATCTCATCATCAACGAATGACTCAAGTATTGATGCTTGTTACACTCAAATGCTTATTCCAGTAAGGTAAGCACTTTAGATGAGAAAAATCTCAACTTCACCAAATGACTCAACGTTTGATGCTGGTTTCACAAAAATGCTTATGTCAGTGAGATAAGCCTTTCTTTCAGAAGACAAAAATCTCAAATCCATAGAATGAATCACCTGTTGATGCTGGTTTCACAGAAATGCTTTTTTCAGTGAGATAAGCACTGCACACGATCAAAAACATATCTTCAACAAATGACTCAACTTTTCATGCTGGTTACAATCAAATGCTTATTTCAGTGAGATACGCACTTCAGATCACCAAAATCTCAAATTCACCAAATGACTCAGCTTTTGATGCTGGTTTCACAGAAATGCTTCTTTCAGAAAGATAAGCACTTCAGATGACCAAAATCTCATCGTCACCAAATGACTCAAGTATTGCTGCTTGTTACACTCAAATGCTTATTCCAGTATGGTAAGCACTGTAGATGAGAAAAACCTCAACTTCACCAAATGACTCAACGTTTGAAGCTGGTCTCACTGAAATGCTTATGTCAGTGAGATAAGCACTTCGGATGAACAAAATCTCATCGTCACCAAATGACTCAAGTATTGATACTTGTTACACTCAAATGCTTATTCCAGTAAGGTAGGCACTGTAGATGAGCAAAATCGCAACTTCACCAAATGACTCAACGTTTGATGCTGTTTTCATAAAAATGCTTATTTCAGTGAGATAAGACATTCAGAAGAAGAAATTGTAAAATTCATCGAATGAATCACCTGTTGATGCAGGTTTCACAGAAATGCTTTTTTCAGTGAGATAAGCACTGCAGACGATCAATAACTCATTTCAACAAATGACTCAACTTTTCATGCTGGTTACAATCAAATGCTTATTTCAGTGAGATCAGCCCTTCAGAAGACAGAAATCGCAAATTCATCGAATGAATCATCTGTTGATGCAGGTTTCACAGAAATGCTTGTTTCAGTGAGATAAGCACTTTAGAAGACCAAAATCTCAGTTGTTTCAAATGAATCATCTGTTGATGCTGGTTTCACAGAAATGCTTATTTTTTGAGTTAAGCACTTCTGTAGACCAAAATCTCGAAGTCACCAAATGACTCAGCTTTTGATGCTGGTGTCGATGAAATGCTTATTTCAGTGAGATAAGCACTTTAGAAGACCAATATCTCAACTTCACCAAAATGACTCAACTTTTGATGCGCGTTTCACACATATGCTTATTTCAGTAAGATAAGCACTTCAGAAGACCAAAATCTTAAAATTCATCAAATTACGCAACATTTCATGCTTGTTTCACCGAAATGCTTAAATCTGTCTTATGAGCACTTAAGTAGCCAAAAAACCACAACTTCATCAAATGAATCACCTCTTGACGCTCGTTTCACTGAACAGCTGATTTCAGTGAGATAAGCACTTCAGAACACTTAAACCTGAAATTCACCAAATGACTCAGCTTTTGAAGCTGGTCTCGCTGAAATGCTTATTTCAGTGAGATATGCGCTTTCGTAGACCAAAATCTCATTTGCTTCAAATGAAGCATCTGTTGATGCAGGTTTCACAGGAATGCGTATTTCATTGAGTTAAGCACTTCTGAAGATCAAAATGTGTAAGTCACCAAATGACTCAGCTTTTGATGCTGTTCTCGCTGAAATGCTTATTTCAGTGTGATAAGCACAGCAGATGATCAAAAACTCAACTTCGACAAATGCCTCAACTTTTGATTCTGGTTACAATCAAATGCTTATTTCAGTGAGATAAGCACTTCAGAACAACAAATTCTCAGATTCACCAAATGACACAGCTTTTGATGCTGGTGTCGGTGAAATGCTTATTTCAGTGAGATAAGCACTTTAGACGACCAATATCACAACTTCACCAAAATGACTCAACTTTTGAAGCTCGTTTCACACATACGCTTATTTCAGTAAGATAAGCACTTCAGAAGACCAAAATCTTAACATTCACCAAATTACTCAACATTTCACCGAAATGCTTAAATCTGTCTTATCAGCACTGATGTAGAAAAAAAATAACAACTTCATCAAATGTATCACCTGTTGATGCTGGTTTCACAGAAGTGCTTATTTCAGTGACATAAGCACTTCAGAACACCAAAATCTGAAAGTCACCAAATGACTCAACATTTGAAGCTGGTCTCGCTGAAATGCTTATTTCAGTGAGAAAAGCACTTCAGTAGACCAAATTCTCATTTGCTTCAAATGAATCATCTGTTGATGCTGGTTTCACAGAAATGCTTATTTCATTGAGTTAAGCACTTCTGAAGACCAAAATCTCTAAGTAACCAAATGACTCAGCGTTTGATGCTGGTCTCGCTGAAATGCTTTTTTCAGTGAGATAAGCACTGCAGACGATCAAAACTCATCTTCAACAAATGACTCAACTTTTCATGCTGGTTACAATCAAATGCTTATTTCAGTGAGATAAGCACTGCAGATCACCAAAATCTCAAATTCACCAGTTGACTCAGCTTTTGATGCTGGTTTCACAGAAATGCTTCATTCAGTAAGATAAGCACTTCAGATGACCAAAATCTCATCATCAACGAATGACTCAAGTATTGATGCTTGTTACACTCAAATGCTTATTCCAGTAAGGTAAGCACTTTAGATGAGAAAAATCTCAACTTCACCAAATGACTCAACGTTTGATGCTGGTTTCACAAAAATGCTTATGTCAGTGAGATAAGCCTTTCTTTCAGAAGACAAAAATCTCAAATCCATAGAATGAATCACCTGTTGCTGCAAGTTTCACAGAAATGCTTTTTTCAGTGAGATAAGCACTGCACACGATCAAAACATATCTTCAACAAATGACTCAACTTTTCATGCTGGTTACAATCAAATGCTCATTTCAGTGAGATACGCACTTCAGATCACCAAAATCTCAAATTCACCAAATGACTCAGCTTTTGATGCTTGTCTCGCTGAAATGCTTTTTTCAGTGAGATTAGCACTTCAGATGACCAAAATCTCATCCTCACCAAATGTCTCAAGTATTGATGCTTGTTACACTCAAATGCTTATTCCAGTAAGGAAAAGGACTGCAGATGAGAAAAATCTGAACTTCACCAAATGACTCAACGTTTGATGCTGGTTTCACAGAAATGCTTATTTCAGTGAGATAAGCCCATCAGAAGACAAAAATCTCAAATTCATCCAATGAATCACCTGTTGATGCAGCTTTCACAGAAATGCATGTTTCGGTGAGATAAGCACTTTAGAAGACCAAAATCTCAGTTGTTTCAAATGAATCATCTGTTGATGCTGGTTTCACAGAAATGCTTATTTCATTGAGTTAAGCACTTCTGAAGACCAAAATCTCTAACTCACCAGATGACTCAGCTTTTGATGCTTGTCTCGCTGAAATGCTGATTTCAGTGAGATAAGCACTGCAGATGATCAAATACTCAACTTCAACAAATGACTCAACTTTTGATGCTGGTTACAATCAAATGCTTATTTCAGTGAGATAACACTTCAGAACACAAATATCTCAAATTCACCAAATGACTCAGCGTTTGATGCTGGTCTCGCTGAAATGATTTTTTCAGTGAGATAAGCACTTCAGATGACCAAGACTCAACGCCACCGAAAGACTCAAGTATTGATGCTTGTTACACTCAAATGCTTCTTCCAGTAAGGTCGGCGCTGTAGATGAGCAAAATCGCAACTTCACCAAATGATTCAACGTTTGATGCTGTTTTCATAAAAATGCTTATTTCAGTGAGATAAGCCCTTCAGAAGACAAAAATCTCAAATTCATCGAATGAATCACCTGTTGATGCAGGTTTAACACAAATGCTTGTTTCGGTGAGATAAGCACTGCAGACGATCAAAAACTCATCTTCAACAAATGACTCAACTTTTCATGCTGGTTACAATCAAATGCTTATTTCAGTGAGATGAGCACTTCAGATCACCAAAATCTCAAATTCACCAAATGACTCAGCTTTTGATGCTGGTATCACAGAAATGCTTCTTTCAGTGAGATAAGCACTGCAGACAATCAAAAACTCATCTTCAACAAATGACTCAACTTTTCATGCTGGTTACACTCAAAAGCTTGTTCCAGTAAGGTAAGCACTGTAGATGAGCAAAATCTCAACTTCACCAAATGACTCAACGTTTGATGCTGGTTTCACAGAAATGCTTGTTTCGGTGAGATATGCACTTTAGAAGACCAAAATCTCAGTTGTTTCAAATGAATCATCTGTTGATGCTGGTTTCACAGAAATGCTTATTTCATTGAGTTAAGCACTTCAGAAGACCAAAATCTTAACATTCACCAAATTACTCAACATTTCACCGAAATGCTTCAATCTGTTTTATCAGCACTGATGTAGAAAAAAAATAACAACTTCATCAAATGAATCACCTGTTGATGCTGGTTTCACAGAAATGCTTATTTCAGTGACATAAGCACTTCAGAACACCAAAATCTGAAAGTCACCAAATGACTCAACATTTGAAGCTGGTCTCGCTGAAATGCTTATTTCAGTGAGAAAAGCACTTCAGTAGACCAAATTCTCATTTGCTTCGAATGAATCATCTGTTGATGCTGGTTTCACAGAAATGCATATTTCATGGAGTTAAGCACTTCTGAAGACCAAAATCTCTAAGTAACCAAATGACTCAGCGTTTGATGCTGGTCTCGCTGAAATGCTTTTTTCAGTGAGATAAGCACTGCAGACGATCAAAACTCATCTTCAACAAATGACTCAACTTTTCATGCTGGTTACAATCAAATGCTTATTTCAGTGAGATAAGCACTGCAGATCACCAAAATCTCAAATTCACCAGTTGACTCAGCTTTTGATGCTGGTTTCACAGAAATGCTTCATTCAGTAAGATAAGCACTTCAGATGACCAAAATCTCATCATCAACGAATGACTCAAGTATTGATGCTTGTTACACTCAAATGCTTATTCCAGTAAGGTAAGCACTTTAGATGAGAAAAATCTCAACTTCACCAAATGACTCAACGTTTGATGCTGGTTTCACAAAAATGCTTATGTCAGTGAGATAAGCCCTTCAGAAGACAAAAATCTCAAATCCATAGAATGAATCACCTGTGGCTGCAAGTTTCACAGAAATGCTTTTTTCAGTGAGATAAGCACTGCACACGATCAAAAACATATCTTCAACAAATGACTCAACTTTTCATGCTGGTTACAATCAAATGCTTATTTCAGTGAGATACGCACTTCAGATCACCAAAATCTCAAATTCACCAAATGACTCAGCTTTTGATGCTGGTTTCACAGAAATGCTTCTTTCAGTAAGATAAGCACTTCAGATGACCAAAATCTCATCGTCACCAAATGACTCAAGTATTGCTGCTTGTTACACTCAAATGCTTATTCCAGTATGGTAAGCACTGTAGATGAGAAAAACCTCAACTTCACCAAATGACTCAACGTTTGAAGCAGGTCTCACTGAAATGCTTATGTCAGTGAGATAAGCACTTCGGATGAACAAAATCTCATCGTCACCAAATGACTCAAGTATTGATGCTTGTTACACTCAAATGCTTATTCCAGTAAGGTAGGCACTGCAGATGAGCAAAATCGCAACTTCACCAAATGACTCAACGTTTGATGCTGTTTTCATAAAAATGCTTATTTCAGTGAGATAAGACCTTCAGACGAAGAAAGTGTCAAATTCATTGAATGAATCACCTGTTGATGCAGGTTTCAAACAAATGCTTTTTTCTGTGAGATAAGCACTGCAGATGATCAAAAACTCAACTTCTACAAATGTCTCAACTTTTGATTCTCGTTACAATCAAATGCTTATTTCAGTGAGATAAGCACTTCAGAACAACAAAATCTCAGATTAACCAAATGACACAGCTTTTGATGCTGGTCTCGCTGAAATGCTTATTTCAGTGAGATAAGCACTGCAGACGATCAAAAACTCAACTGCAACAAATGACTCAACTTTTGATTCTGGTTACAATCAAATGCTTATTTCAGTGAGATAAGCGCTTCAGAACAACAAAATCTCAGATTCACCAAATGACACAACTTTTGATGCTCGTTTCACACATATGCTTATTTCAGTAAGATAAGCACTTCAGAAGACCAAAATCTTGAAATTCATCAAATTACTCAACATTTCATGCTGGTTTCACCGAAATGCTTAAATCTGCCTCATCAGCACTTACGTAGACTAAAAACCACAACTTCCTCAAATGAATCACC
Organism: Stegostoma tigrinum; assembly: GCF_030684315.1. Classification (NCBI taxonomy): domain Eukaryota; kingdom Metazoa; phylum Chordata; class Chondrichthyes; order Orectolobiformes; family Stegostomatidae; genus Stegostoma; species Stegostoma tigrinum. Next base: position 124,225 of record NW_026728050.1, read on the forward strand.
TCTTGATGCTGGTTTCACTGAAATGCTTATTTTAGTGAGATAAGCACTTCAGAACACCAAAATCTACAATTCACAAAATGACTCAGCTTTTGATGCTGGTCTCGCTGAAATGCTTTTTTCTGTAAGATAAGCACTTTAGTAGACCAAAATCTCAATTGCTTCAAATGAATCATCTGTTGATGCTGGTTTCACAGAAATGCTAATTTCATTGAGTTAAGCACTTCTGAAGACCAAAAACTCTAATTCACCAAATGACTCAGCTTTTGATGCTTGTCTCGCTGAAATGCTTTTTTCAGTGAGATTAGCACTTCAGATGACCAAAATCTCTTCCGCACCAAATGTCTCAAGTATTGATGCTTGTTACACTCAAATGCTTATTCCTGTAAGGAAAAGGACTGCAGATGAGAAAAATCTGAACTTCACCAAATGACTCAACGTTTGATGCTGGTTTCACAGAAATGCTTATTTCAGTGAGATAAGCCCATCAGAAGACAAAAATCTCAAATTCATCCAATGAATCTCCTGTTGATGCAGCTATCACAGAAATGCATGTTTCGGTGAGATAAGCACTTTAGAAGACCAAAATCTCAGTTGTTTCAAATGAATCATCTGTTGATGCTGGTTTCACAGAAATGCTTATTTCATTGAGTTAAGCACTTCTGAAGGCCAAAATCTCTAACTCACCAGATGACTCAGCTTTTGATGCTTGTCTCGCTGAAATGCTGATTTCAGTGAGATAAGCACTGCAGATGATCAAATACTCAATTTCAGCAAATGACTCAACTTTTGATGCTGGTTACAATCAAATGCTTATTTCAGTGAGATAACACTTCAGAACACAAATATCTCAAATTCACCAAATGACTCAGCGTTTGGTGCTGGTCTCGCTGAAATGATTTTTTCAGTGAGATAAGCACTTCAGATGACCAAGTCTCATCGCCACCGAAAGACTCTAGTATTGATGCTTGTTACACTCAAATGCTTCTTCCAGTAAGGTCGGCGCTGTAGATGAGCAAAATCGCAACTTCACCAAACGCTTCAACGTTTGATGCTGTTTTCTTAAAAATGCTTATTTCAGTGAGATAAGCCCTTCAGAAGACAAAAATCTCAAATTCATCGAATGAATCACCTGTTGATGCAGGTTTAACACAAATGCTTGTTTCGGTGAGATAAGCACTGCAGACGATCAAAAACTCATCTTCAACAAATGACTCAACTTTTCATGCTGGTTACAATCAAATGCTTATTTCAGTGAGATGAGCACTTCAGATCACCAAAATCTCAAATTCACCAAATGACTCAGCTTTTGATGCTGGTATCACAGAAATGCTTCTTTCAGTGAGATAAGCACTGCAGACAATCAAAAACTCATCTTCAACAAATGACTCAACTTTTCATGCTGGTTACACTCAAAAGCTTGTTCCAGTAAGGTAAGCACTGTAGATGAGCAAAATCTCAACTTCACCAAATGACTCAACGTTTGATGCTGGTTTCACAGAAATGCTTGTTTCGGTGAGATATGCACTTTAGAAGACCAAAATCTCAGTTGTTTCAAATGAATCATCTGTTGATGCTGGTTTCACAGAAATGCTTATTTCATTGAGTTAAGCACTTCAGAAGACCAAAATCTTAACATTCACCAAATTACTCAACATTTCACCGAAATGCTTCAATCTGTTTTATCAGCACTGATGTAGAAAAAAAATAACAACTTCATCAAATGAATCACCTGTTGATGCTGGTTTCACAGAAATGCTTATTTCAGTGACATAAGCACTTCAGAACACCAAAATCTGAAAGTCACCAAATGACTCAACATTTGAAGCTGGTCTCGCTGAAATGCTTATTTCAGTGAGAAAAGCACTTCAGTAGACCAAATTCTCATTTGCTTCGAATGAATCATCTGTTGATGCTGGTTTCACAGAAATGCATATTTCATGGAGTTAAGCACTTCTGAAGACCAAAATCTCTAAGTAACCAAATGACTCAGCGTTTGATGCTGGTCTCGCTGAAATGCTTTTTTCAGTGAGATAAGCACTGCAGACGATCAAAACTCATCTTCAACAAATGACTCAACTTTTCATGCTGGTTACAATCAAATGCTTATTTCAGTGAGATAAGCACTGCAGATCACCAAAATCTCAAATTCACCAGTTGACTCAGCTTTTGATGCTGGTTTCACAGAAATGCTTCATTCAGTAAGATAAGCACTTCAGATGACCAAAATCTCATCATCAACGAATGACTCAAGTATTGATGCTTGTTACACTCAAATGCTTATTCCAGTAAGGTAAGCACTTTAGATGAGAAAAATCTCAACTTCACCAAATGACTCAACGTTTGATGCTGGTTTCACAAAAATGCTTATGTCAGTGAGATAAGCCCTTCAGAAGACAAAAATCTCAAATCCATAGAATGAATCACCTGTGGCTGCAAGTTTCACAGAAATGCTTTTTTCAGTGAGATAAGCACTGCACACGATCAAAAACATATCTTCAACAAATGACTCAACTTTTCATGCTGGTTACAATCAAATGCTTATTTCAGTGAGATACGCACTTCAGATCACCAAAATCTCAAATTCACCAAATGACTCAGCTTTTGATGCTGGTTTCACAGAAATGCTTCTTTCAGTAAGATAAGCACTTCAGATGACCAAAATCTCATCGTCACCAAATGACTCAAGTATTGCTGCTTGTTACACTCAAATGCTTATTCCAGTATGGTAAGCACTGTAGATGAGAAAAACCTCAACTTCACCAAATGACTCAACGTTTGAAGCAGGTCTCACTGAAATGCTTATGTCAGTGAGATAAGCACTTCGGATGAACAAAATCTCATCGTCACCAAATGACTCAAGTATTGATGCTTGTTACACTCAAATGCTTATTCCAGTAAGGTAGGCACTGCAGATGAGCAAAATCGCAACTTCACCAAATGACTCAACGTTTGATGCTGTTTTCATAAAAATGCTTATTTCAGTGAGATAAGACCTTCAGACGAAGAAAGTGTCAAATTCATTGAATGAATCACCTGTTGATGCAGGTTTCAAACAAATGCTTTTTTCTGTGAGATAAGCACTGCAGATGATCAAAAACTCAACTTCTACAAATGTCTCAACTTTTGATTCTCGTTACAATCAAATGCTTATTTCAGTGAGATAAGCACTTCAGAACAACAAAATCTCAGATTAACCAAATGACACAGCTTTTGATGCTGGTCTCGCTGAAATGCTTATTTCAGTGAGATAAGCACTGCAGACGATCAAAAACTCAACTGCAACAAATGACTCAACTTTTGATTCTGGTTACAATCAAATGCTTATTTCAGTGAGATAAGCGCTTCAGAACAACAAAATCTCAGATTCACCAAATGACACAACTTTTGATGCTCGTTTCACACATATGCTTATTTCAGTAAGATAAGCACTTCAGAAGACCAAAATCTTGAAATTCATCAAATTACTCAACATTTCATGCTGGTTTCACCGAAATGCTTAAATCTGCCTCATCAGCACTTACGTAGACTAAAAACCACAACTTCCTCAAATGAATCACCTCTTGATGCTGGTTTCACTGAAATGCTTATTTTAGTGAGATAAGCACTTCAGAACACCAAAATCTACAATTCACAAAATGACTCAGCTTTTGATGCTGGTCTCGCTGAAATGCTTTTTTCTGTAAGATAAGCACTTTAGTAGACCAAAATCTCAATTGCTTCAAATGAATCATCTGTTGATGCTGGTTTCACAGAAATGCTAATTTCATTGAGTTAAGCACTTCTGAAGACCAAAAACTCTAATTCACCAAATGACTCAGCTTTTGATGCTTGTCTCGCTGAAATGCTTTTTTCAGTGAGATTAGCACTTCAGATGACCAAAATCTCTTCCGCACCAAATGTCTCAAGTATTGATGCTTGTTACACTCAAATGCTTATTCCTGTAAGGAAAAGGACTGCAGATGAGAAAAATCTGAACTTCACCAAATGACTCAACGTTTGATGCTGGTTTCACAGAAATGCTTATTTCAGTGAGATAAGCCCATCAGAAGACAAAAATCTCAAATTCATCCAATGAATCTCCTGTTGATGCAGCTATCACAGAAATGCATGTTTCGGTGAGATAAGCACTTTAGAAGACCAAAATCTCAGTTGTTTCAAATGAATCATCTGTTGATGCTGGTTTCACAGAAATGCTTATTTCATTGAGTTAAGCACTTCTGAAGGCCAAAATCTCTAACTCACCAGATGACTCAGCTTTTGATGCTTGTCTCGCTGAAATGCTGATTTCAGTGAGATAAGCACTGCAGATGATCAAATACTCAATTTCAGCAAATGACTCAACTTTTGATGCTGGTTACAATCAAATGCTTATTTCAGTGAGATAACACTTCAGAACACAAATATCTCAAATTCACCAAATGACTCAGCGTTTGGTGCTGGTCTCGCTGAAATGATTTTTTCAGTGAGATAAGCACTTCAGATGACCAAGTCTCATCGCCACCGAAAGACTCTAGTATTGATGCTTGTTACACTCAAATGCTTCTTCCAGTAAGGTCGGCGCTGTAGATGAGCAAAATCGCAACTTCACCAAACGCTTCAACGTTTGATGCTGTTTTCTTAAAAATGCTTATTTCAGTGAGATAAGCCCTTCAGAAGACAAAAATCTCAAATTCATCGAATGAATCACCTGTTGATGCAGGTTTAACAGAAGTGCGTGTTTCGGTGAGATAAGCACTGCAGACGATCAAAAACTCATCTTCAACAAATGACTCAACTTTTCAAGCTGGTTGCAATCAAATGCTTATTTCAGTGAGATAAGCACTTCAGATCACCAAAATCTCAAATTCACCAAATGACTCAGCTTTTGATGCTGGTATCACAGAAATGCTTCTTTAAGTGAGATAAGCACTGCAGACAATCAAAAACTCATCTTCAACAAATGACTCAACTTTTCATGCTGGTTACACTCAAAAGCTTATTCCAGTAAGGTAAGCACTGTAGATGAGCAAAATCTCAACTTCACCAAATGACTCAACGTTTGATGCTGGTTTCACAGAAATGCTTATTTCAGTGAGATAAGCCCTTCGGAAGATAGAAATCGCAAATTCATCGAATGAATCACCTGTTGATGCAAGTTTCAGAGAAATGCTTGTTTCGGTGAGATATGCACTTTAGAAGACCAAAATCTCAGTTGTTTCAAATGAATCATCTGTTGATGCTGGTTTCACAGAAATGCTTATTTCATTGTTTTAAGCACTTCAGAAGACCAAAATCTTAACATTCACCAAATTACTCAACATTTCACCGAAATGCTAAAATCTGTCTTATCAGCACTGATGTAGAAAAAAAATAACAACTTCATCAAATGAATCACCTGTTGATGCTGGTTTCACAGAAATGCTTATTTCAGTGAGATAAGCACTTCAGAACACCAAAATCTGAAAGTCACCAAATGACTCAACGTTTGAAGCTGGTCTCGCTGAAATGCTTATTTCAGTGAGAAAAGTACTTCAGTAGACCAAATTCTGATTTGCTTCGAATGAATCATCTGTTGATGCTGGTTTCACAGAAATGCTTATTTCATTGAGTTAAGCACTTCTGAAGACCAAAATCTCTAAGTAACCAAATGACTCAGCGTTTGATGCTGGTCTCGCTGAAATGCTTTTTTCAGTGAGATAAGCACTGCAGACGATCAAAACTCATCTTCAACAAATGACTCAACTTTTGATTCTGGTTACAATCAAATGCTTATTTCAGTGAGATAAGCACTGCAGATCACCAAAATCTCAAATTCACCAGTTGACTCAGCTTTTGATGCTGGTTTCACAGAAATGCTTCATTCAGTAAGATAAGCACTTCAGATGACCAAAATCTCATCATCAACGAATGACTCAAGTATTGATGCTTGTTACACTCAAATGCTTATTCCAGTAAGGTAAGCACTTTAGATGAGAAAAATCTCAACTTCACCAAATGACTCAACGTTTGATGCTGGTTTCACAAAAATGCTTATGTCAGTGAGATAAGCCTTTCTTTCAGAAGACAAAAATCTCAAATCCATAGAATGAATCACCTGTTGATGCTGGTTTCACAGAAATGCTTTTTTCAGTGAGATAAGCACTGCACACGATCAAAAACATATCTTCAACAAATGACTCAACTTTTCATGCTGGTTACAATCAAATGCTTATTTCAGTGAGATACGCACTTCAGATCACCAAAATCTCAAATTCACCAAATGACTCAGCTTTTGATGCTGGTTTCACAGAAATGCTTCTTTCAGTAAGATAAGCACTTCAGATGACCAAAATCTCATCGTCACCAAATGACTCAAGTATTGCTGCTTGTTACACTCAAATGCTTATTCCAGTATGGTAAGCACTGTAGATGAGAAAAACCTCAACTTCTCCAAATGACTCAACGTTTGAAGCAGGTCTCACTGAAATGCTTATGTCAGTGAGATAAGCACTTCGGATGAACAAAATCTCATCGTCACCAAATGACTCAAGTATTGATGCTTGTTACACTCAAATGCTTATTCCAGTAAGGTAGGCACTGCAGATGAGCAAAATCGCAACTTCACCAAATGACTCAACGTTTGATGCAGTTTTCATAAAAATGCTTATTTCAGTGAGATAAGACCTTCAGAAGAAGAAATTGTCAAATTCATCGAATGAATCACCTGTTGATGCAGGTTTCAAACAAATGCTTTTTTCAGTGAGATAAGCACTGCAGATGATCAAAAACTCAACTTCTACAAATGTCTCAACTATTGATTCTCGTTACAATCAAATGCTTATTTCAGTGAGATAAGCACTTCAGAACAACAAAATCTCAGATTAACCAAATGACACAGCTTTTGATGCTGGTCTCGCTGAAATGCTTATTTCAGTGAGATAAGCACTGCAGACGATCAAAAACTCAACTGCAACAAATGACTCAACTTTTGATTCTGGTTACAATCAAATGCTTATTTCAGTGAGATAAGCGCTTCAGAACAACAAAATCTCAGATTCACCAAATGACACAACTTTTGATGCTCGTTTCACACATATGCTTATTTCAGTAAGATGAGCACTTCAGAAGACCAAAATCTTGAAATTCATCAAATTACTCAACATTTCATGCTGGTTTCACCGAAATGCTTAAATCTGCCTCATCAGCACTTACGTAGACAAAAAACCACAACTTCCTCAAATGAATCACCTCTTGATGCTGGTTTCACTGAAATGCTTATTTTAGTGAGATAAGCACTTCAGAACACCAAAATCTACAATTCACAAAATGACTCAGCTTTTGATGCTGGTGTCGCTGAAATGCTTTTTTCTGTAAGATAAGCACTTTAGTAGACCAAAATCTCAATTACTTCAAATGAATCATCTGTTGATGCTGGTTTCACAGAAATGCTAATTTCATTGAGTTAAGCACTTCTGAAGACCAAAAACTCTAATTCACCAAATGACTCAGCTTTTGATGCTTGTCTCGCTGAAATGCTTTTTTCAGTGAGATTAGCACTTCAGATGACCAAAATCTCTTCCGCACCAAATGTCTCAAGTATTGATGCTTGTTACACTCAAATGCTTATTCCAGTAAGGAAAAGGACTGCAGATGAGAAAAATCTGAACTTCACCAAATGACTCAACGTTTGATGCTGGTTTCACAGAAATGTTTATTTCAGTGAGATAAGCCCTTCAGAAGACAAAAATCTCAAATTCATCCAATGAATCACCTGTTGATGCAGCTATCACAGAAATGCATGTTTCGGTGAGATAAGCACTTTAGAAGACCAAAATCTCAGTTGTTTCAAATGAATCATCTGTTGATGCTGGTTTCACAGAAATGCTTATTTCATTGAGTTAAGAACTTCTGAAGACCAAAATCTCTAACTCACCAGATGACTCAGCTTTTGATGCTTGTCTCGCTGAAATGCTGATTTCAGTGAGATAAGCACTGCAGATGATCAAATACTCAATTTCAGCAAATGACTCAACTTTTGATGCTGGTTACAATCAAATGCTTATTTCAGTGAGATAACACTTCAGAACACAAATATCTCAAATTCACCAAATGACTCAGCGTTTGATGCTGGTCTCGCTGAAATGATTTTTTCAGTGAGATAAGCACTTCAGGTGACCAAGTCTCATCGCCACCGAAAGACTCTAGTATTGATTCTTGTTACACTCAAATGCTTCTTCCAGTAAGGTCGGCGCTGTAGATGAGCAAAATCGCAACTTCACCAAATGATTCAACGTTTGATGCTGTTTTCATAAAAATGCTTATTTCAGTGAGATAAGCCCTTCAGAAGACAAAAATCTCAAATTCATCGAATGAATCACCTGTTGATGCAGGTTTAACAGAAATACGTGTTTCGGTGAGATAAGCACTGCAGACGATCAAAAACTCATCTTCAACAAATGACTCAACTTTTCATGCTGGTTACACTCAAAAGCTTATTCCAGTAAGGTAAGCACTGTAGATGAGCAAAATCTCAACTTCACCAAATGACTCAACGTTTGATGCTGGTTTCACAGAAATGCTTATTTCAGTGAGATAAGCCCTTCGGAAGATAGAAATCGCAAATTCATCGAATGAATCACCTGCTGATGCAGGTTTCACAGAAATGCTTGTTTCGGTGAGATATGCACTTTAGAAGACCAAAATCTCAGTTGTTTCAAATGAATCATCTGTTGATGCTGGTTTCACAGAAATGCTTATTTCATTGAGTTAAGCACTTCAGAAGACCAAAATCTTAACATTCACCAAATTACTCAACATTTCACCGAAATGCTTAAATCTGTCTTATCAGCACTGATGTAGAAAAAAAATAACAACTTCATCAAATGAATCACCTGTTGATGCTGGTTTCACAGAAATGCTTCAGTGAGATAAGCACTTCAGAACACCAAAATCTGAGTCACCAAATGACTCAACGTTTGAAGCTGGTCTCGCTGAAATGCTTATTTCAGTGAGAAAAGCACTTCAGTAGACCAAATTCTCATTTGCTTCGATTGAATCATCTGTTGATGCTGGTTTCACAGAAATGCTTATTTCATTGAGTTAAGCACTTCTGAAGACCAAAATCTCTAAGTAACCAAATGACTCAGCGTTTGATGCTGGTCTCGCTGAAATGCTTTTTTCAGTGAGATAAGCACTGCAGACAATCAAAACTCATCTTCAACAAATGACTCAACTTTTGATTCTGGTTACAATCAAATGCTTATTTCAGTGAGATAAGCACTGCAGATCACCAAAATCTCAAATTCACCAGTTGACTCAGCTTTTGATGCTGGTTTCACAGAAATGCTTCATTCAGTAAGATAAGCACTTCAGATGACCAAAATCTCATCATCAACGAATGACTCAAGTATTGATGCTTGTTACACTCAAATGCTTATTCCAGTAAGGTAAGCACTTTAGATGAGAAAAATCTCAACTTCACCAAATGACTCAACGTTTGATGCTGGTTTCACAAAAATGCTTATGTCAGTGAGATAAGCCTTTCTTTCAGAAGACAAAAATCTCAAATCCATAGAATGAATCACCTGTTGATGCAAGTTTCACAGAAATGCTTTTTTCAGTGAGATAAGCACTGCACACGATCAAAAACATATCTTCAACAAATGACTCAACTTTTCATGCTGGTTACAATCAAATGCTTCTTTCAGTGAGATACGCACTTCAGATCACCAAAATCTCAAATTCACCAAATGACTCAGCTTTTGATGCTGGTTTCACAGAAATGCTTCTTTCAGTAAGATAAGCACTTCAGATGACCAAAATCTCATCGTCACCAAATGATTCAAGTATTGCTGCTTGTTACACTCAAATGCTTATTCCAGTATGGTAAGCACTGTAGATGAGAAAAACCTCAACTTCACCAAATGACTCAACGTTTGAAGCTGGTCTCGCTGAAATGCTTATGTCAGTGAGATAAGCACTTCGGACGAACAAAATCTCATCGTCACCAAATGACTCAAGTATTGATACTTGTTACACTCAAATGCTTATTCCAGTAAGGTAGGCACTGTAGATGAGCAAAATCGCAACTTCACCAAATGACTCAACGTTTGATGCTGTTTTCGTAAAAATGCTTATTTCAGTGAGATCAGACCTTCAGAAGAAGAAATTGTCAAATTCATCGAATGAATCACCTGATGATGCAGGTTTCAAACAAATGCTTTTTTCAGTGAGATAAGCACTGCAGATGATCAAAAACTCAACTTCTACAAATGTCACAACTTTTGATTCTCGTTACAATCAAATGCTTATTTCAGTGAGATAAGCACTTCAGAACAACAAAATCTCAGATTAACCAAATGACACAGCTTTTGATACTGGTCTCGCTGAAATGCTCATTTCAGTGAGATAAGCACTTTAGAAGACCAATATCTCAACTTCACCAAACTGACTCAAATTTTGATGCTCGTTTCACAGATATGCATATTTCAGTAAGATAAGCACTTCAGAAGACCAAAATCGTAACATTCACCAAATTACTCAACATTTCATGCTGGTTTCACCGAAATGCTTAAATCTGCCTTATCAGCACTAATGTCGACAAAAAATCACAACTTCATCAAATGAATCACCTGTTGATGCTGGTTTCACAGAAATGCTTATTTCAGTGATATAAGCACTTCAGAACACCAAAATCTGAAAATCACCAAATGAGTCAACGTTTGAAGCTGGCCTCGCTGAAATGCTTATTTCAGTGAGATAAGCACTTTAGTCGACCAATTTCTCAATTGTTTCAAATGAATCATCTGTTTATTCTGGTTTCACAGAAATGCTTATTTCATTGAGTTACGCACTTCTGAAGACCAAAACCTCTAAGTCACCAAATGACTCAGCTTTTGATGCTGGTCTCGCTGAAATGCTTATTTCATTGAGATAAGCACTGCAGACGATCAAAAACTCAACTGCAAAAAATGACTCAACTTTTGATTCTGGTTACAATCAAATGTTTATTTCAGTGAGATCAGCTCTTCAGAAAAACAAAGTCTCACATTCACCAAATGACACAACTTTTAATGCTCGTTTCACACATATGCTTATTTCAGAAGACCAAAATCTTGAAATTCATCAAATTACTCAACATTTCATGCTGGTTTCACCGAAATGCTTAAATCTGCCTTATCAGCACTTACGTAGACAAAAAAAAACACAACTTCCTCAAATGAATCACCTCTTGATGCTGGTTTCACTGAAATGCTTATTTCAGTGAGATAAGCACTTCAGAACACCAAAATCTGAAATTCACAAAATGACTCAGCTTTTGATGCTGGTCTCGCTGAAATGCTTTTTTCTGTAAGATAAGCACTTTAGTAGACCAAAATCTCAATTGCTTCAAATGAATCATCTGTTGATGCGGGTTTCACAGAAATGCTAATTTCATTGAGTTAAGCACTTCTGAAGACTTGATGCTTGTCTCGCTGAAATGCTTTTTTCAGTGAGATTAGCACTTCAGATGACCAAAATCTCATCCTCACCAAATGTCTCAAGTATTGATGCTTGTTACACTCATTGCTTATTCCAGTAAGGAAAAGGACTGTAGATGAGAAAAATCTGAACTTCACCAAATGATTCAACGTTTGATGCTGGTTTCACAGAAATGCTTATTTCATTGAGTTAAACACTTCTGAAGACCGAAATCTCGAACTCACCAAATGACTCAGCTTTTGATGCTTGTCTCGCTGATACGCTTATTTCAGTAAGATGAGCACTGCAGACGATCAAAAACTCAATTTCAACAAATGACTCAACTTTTGATTTTGGTTACAATCAAATGCTTATTTCAGTGAGATAAGCACTTCAGAACACCAAAATCTCAAACTCACCAAATGACTCAGCTTTTGATGCTGGTCTCGCTGAAATGCTTCTTTCGGTAAGATTAGCACTTCTGATGACCAAAATCTCATCGTCACCAAATGACTCAAGTATTGTTGCTTGTTACACTCAAATGCTTCTTCCAGTAAGGTCGGCGCTGTAGATGAGCAAAATCTCAAGTTCACCAAATGACTCAACGTTTGATGCTGTTTTCATAAAAATGCTTATTTCAGTGAGATAAGCCCTTCAGAAAACAAAAATTTCAAATCAATCGAATGAATCACCTGTTGATGCTGCTTTCACAGAAATGCTTTTTTCTGTGAGATAAACACTGCAGACGATCAAAAACTCATCTTCATCAAATGACTCAACTTTTCAGGCTGGTTACAATCAAATGCTTATTTCAGTGAGTTAAGCACTGCAGACGATCAAAAACTCAATTTCAACAAATAACTCAACTTTTGATGCTGGTAACAATCAAATGCTTATTTCAGTGAGATAACACTTCAGAACACCAAAATCTCAAATTCACCAAATGACTCAGCTGTTGATGTTTGTCTCGCTGAAATGCTGTTTTCAGTGAGATTAGCACTTCAGATGACCAAAATCTCATCGTCACCAAATGACTCACGTATTGATGCTTTTTAGACAAAAAAGCTTATTCCAGTTAGGTAAGCACTGTAGATGAGCAAAATCTCAACTTCACCAAATGATTCAACGTTTGATGCTGTTTTCATAAAAATGCTCATTTCAGTGAGATAAGCCTTTCAGAAGACAAAAATCTCAAATTCATCGATCGAATCACCTGTTGATGCAGCTTTCACAGAAATGCTTTTTAAAGTGAGATAAGCACTGCAGGCGATCAAAAACTCATCTTCAACTAATGTCTCAACTTTTCATGCTGGTTACAATCAAATGCTTATTTCAGTGAGATAAGCACTTCAGATCACCAAAATATCAAATTCACCAAATGACTCAGCTTTTGATGCTGGTAGCACAGAAATGCTTCTTTCAGGAAGATAAGCACTTCAGATGACCAAAATCTCATCGTCACCGAATGACTCAAGTATTGATGCTTGTTACACTCAATGCTTATTCCAGTATGGTCAGCACTGGAGATGAGAAAAATCTCAACTTCACCAAATGACTCAACGTTTGATGCTGGTTTCACAGAAATGCTTATTTCAGTGAGATAAGCCCTTCGGAAGACAGAAATCGCAAATTCATCGAATGAATCAACTGTTGATGCAGGGTTAACAGAAATGCTTGTTTCGTTGAGATATGCACTTTAGAAGACCAAAATCTCAGTCGTTTCAAATGAATCATCTGTTGATTCTAGTTTCACAGAAATGATAATTTCATTGAGTTAAGCACTTCTGAAGACCAAAATCTCGAAGTCACCAAATCACTCAGCTTTTGATGCTGGTCTCGCTGAAATGCTTATTTCAGTGAGATAAGTTCTGCAGATGATCAAAAACTCAACTTCAACAAATGTCTCAACTTTTGATACTCGTTACAATCAAAAGCTTATTTCAGTGAGATAAGCACATCAGAACAACAAAATCTCAGATTAACCAAATGACACAGCTTTTGATGCAGGTCTCGCTGAAATGCTTATTTCAGTGAGATAAACATTTAAGAAGACCAATGTCTCAACTTCACCAAAATGACTCAAATTTTGATGCTCGTTTCACAGATATGCGTATTTCAGTAAGACAAGCATTTCAGAAGACCAAAATCTTAACATTCACCAAATTACTCAAAATTTCATGCTGGTTTCATTAAAATGCTTAAATCTGTCTTATCAGCACTTATGTAGACAAAAAATCACGACTTCATCAAATGAATTACCTGTTGATGCTGGTTTCACAGAAATGCTTCTTTCAGTAAGATAAGCACTTTAGTAGACCAAAATCTCAATTGCTTCAAATACAACATCTGTTGGTGCTGGTTTCACAGAAATGCTTCTTTCAGTGAGATAAGCAGTTCAGACGGTCAAAAACTCATCTTCAACAAATGACTCAACTTTTGATGCTGTTACAATCAAATGCTTATTTCAGAGAGATAAGCACATCAGAAAACCAAAATGTCAAATTCACCAAATTACTCAGCTTTTGATGCTTGTCTCGCTGAAATGCTTTTTTTCACTGACATTAGCACTTCAGATGACAAAAATCTCGTCGTCACCAAATGACTCAAGTAATGATGCTTGTTACACTCAAATGCTTATTCCAGTATGGTAAGCCCTGTAGATGAGAAAAATCTCAACTTCACCAAATGACTCAACGTTTGATGCTGGTTTCACAGAAATGCTTATTTCAGTGACACAAACACTTTAGAAGACCAATCTCAGTTGTTTCAAATGAATCATCTGTTGATGCTGGTTTCACAGAAATGCTTATTTCATTGAGTTAAGCACTTCTGAAGACCTAAATCTCGAAGTCACCAAATGACTCAAGCTTTTGATGCTGGTCTCGCTGAAATGCTTTTTTCAGTGAGATAAGCACTGCAGATGATCAAAAACTCAACTTCAACAAATGACTCAACTTTTGATTCTGGTTACAATCAAATGCTTATTTCAGTGAGATATGCGCTTCAGAACAACAAATTCTCAGATTCACCAAATGACGCAACTTTTGATGCTCGTTTCAAACATATGCTTATTTCAGTAAGATAAGCACTTCAGAAGACCAAAATCTTAAAATTCATCAAATTACTCAACATTTCATGCTGGATTCACAGAAATGCTTAAATATTTCTTATCTGCACTTATGGAGCCAAAAAAACCACAACGTCATCAAATGAATCACCTGTTGATGATGGTTTCACTGAAATGCTTATTTCATTGAGTTACCCACTTCTAAAGACCAAAATCTCGAACTCACCAAATGACTCAGCTTTTGATGCTGGCCTCGCTGATATGCTTATTTCAGTAAGATAAGCACTGCAGACGATCAAAAACTCAATTTCAACAAATGACTCAACTTTTGAAGCTGGTTACAATCAAATGCTTATTTCAGTGAGATAAGCACTTCAGATCACCAAAATCTCAAATTCACTAATTGACTCAGCTTTCGATGCTCGTTTCACACAAATGCTTTTTTCAGTCAGATTAGCACTTCAGTTGACCAAAATCTCATCGTCACCAAATGACTCAAGTATTGATGCTTGTTACACTCAAATGCTTAATCCAGTAAGGTCAGCGCTGTAGTTGAGAAAAATCTCAACTTCACCAAATGACTCAACGATTGATGCGATTTTCATAAAAATGCTTCTGTCAGTGAGATAAGCCCTTCAAGAAGACAAAAATCTCAAGTTCATCCAATGAATCACCTGTTGATGCAGGTTTCACAGAAATGCTTGTTTCGGTGAGATATGCACTTTAGAAGACCAACATGTCAGTTGTTTCAAATGAATCATCTGTTGATGCCGGTTTCAAAGAAATGCTTATTTCATTGAGTTAAGCACTTCTGAAGACCAAAATCTCAAATTCACCAAATGACTCAGCTTTTGATGCTTGTCTCGCTGATATGCTTATTTCAGTTAGATAGAAAGTGCTTAACTGAATGTAATAAGCATTTCTGTCAAACCAGCATCAACAGATGATTCATTTGAAACAACTGAGATTTTGGTCTTCTAAAGTGCTTATCTCACCGAAACAAGCTTCTCTGTGAAACCTGCATCAACAGGTGATTCATTCGATGAATTAGCGATTTCTGTCTTCTGAAGGGCTTATCTCACTGAAACAAGCATTTCTGAGAAACCAGCATCAAAAGTTGAGTCAGTTTGGTGAAGTTGAGATATTTGTCTGCTAAAGTGCTTATCTCACTGAAATAAGCATATCAGCGAGACAAGCATCAAAAGCTGAGTCATTTGGTGTCTTAGAGATTTTGGTCTTCAGAACTGCTTAACTCAATGAAGTAAGCAAATCTGTGAAACCAGCATCAACAGATGATGCATTTGAAGCAATTGAGATTTTGGTGTTCTGAAGTGCTTATCTCACTGAAATAAGCATATGTGTGAAACGAGCATCAAGCGTTGAGTCATTTTGGTGAAGTTTAAATATAGGTCTTTGAAAGTGCTTATCTCACTGAAATAAGCATATCAGAGAGACAAGCATCAAAAGCTGTGTCATTTGGTGATTTAGAGATTTTGGTCTTCAGAAGTGCTTAACTCAATGAAATAAGCATTTCTGTGAAACCAGCATCAACAGATGATGCATTTGAAACAATTGAGATTTTGGTCTGCTAAAGTGCTTATCTCACTGAAATAAGCATATCAGTGAGACAAGCATCAAAAGCTGTGTCATTTGGTGATTTAGAGATTTTGGTCTTCAGAAGTGCTTACCTCAATGAAATAAGCATTTCTGTGAAACCAGCATCAACAGATGATGCATTTGAAACAATTGAGATTTTGGTTCTGCTAAAGTGCTTATCTCACTGAAATAAGCATATCAGCGAGACAAGCATCAAAAGCTGAGTCATTTGGTGACTTAGAGATTTTGGTGTTCTGAAGTGCTTACCTCAATGAAGTAAGCATTTCAGTGAAACCAGCATCAACAGATCATGCATTTGAAGCAATTGAGATTTTGGTCTACTAAAGTGCTTATCGTACTGAAAGAAGCATTTCTGTCAAACCAGCATCAAAAGTTGAGTCATTTTTGTGAAGTTGAGATATTGGTCTGCTAAAGTGCTTATCTCACTGAAATAACCATATCAGCGAGACAAGCATCAAAAGCTGAGTCATTTGGTGACTTTCAGATTTAAGTGTTCTGAAGTGCTTATCTCACTGAAATAAGCATTTGATTGTAACCAGCATCAAAAGTTGAGTCATTTGTTCAAGTTGAGTTTTGATCGTCTGCATTATATCACTGAAGTAAGCTTTTCAGCGAGACCAGCTTCAAAAACTGAGTCATTTCGTGACTTTCTGATGTTGGTGTTCTGAAGTGATTATCTCACTGAAAAAAGCATTTCATTGAAACCAGCATGGAATGTTGAGTAATTTGGTGAATGTTAAGATTTTGGTCTCGTGAAGTGCTTATCTTACTGAAATAAACATATCTGTGAAACGAGCATCAAAATTTGAGACATTTTGGTGAGGTTGAGATATTGGTCTTCTGAAGTGCTTATCTCACTGAAATAAGCATATCAGCGACACTTTCATCAAAAGCTGTGTCATTTGGTTAATCTGATATTTTGTTGTTCTGAAGTGCTGATCTCAGTGAAATAAGCATTTGATTGTAACGAGAATCAAAAGTTGAGACATTTCTTGAAGTTGAGTTTTTGATCGTCTGCAGTCCTTATCTCACTGAAATAAGCATTTCATCGAGACCAGCATCAAAAGCTGAGTCATTTGGTGACTCAGAGATTTTGGTCTTCTAAAGTGCTTAACTGAATGTAATAAGCATTTCTGTCAAACCAGCATCAACAGATGATTCATTTGAAACAACTGAGATTTTGGTCTTCTAAAGTGCTTATCTCACCGAAACAAGCTTCTCTGTGAAACCTGCATCAACAGGTGATTCATTCGATGAATTAGCGATTTCTGTCTTCTGAAGGGCTTATCTCACTGAAACAAGCATTTCTGAGAAACCAGCATCAAAAGTTGAGTCAGTTTGGTGAAGTTGAGATATTTGTCTGCTAAAGTGCTTATCTCACTGAAATAAGCATATCAGCGAGACAAGCATCAAAAGCTGAGTCATTTGGTGTCTTAGATATTTTGGTCTTCAGAACTGCTTAACTCAATGAAGTAAGCAAATCTGTGAAACCAGCATCAACAGATGATGCATTTGAAGCAATTGAGATTTTGGTGTTCTGAAGTGCTTATCTCACTGAAATAAGCATATGTGTGAAACGAGCATCAAGCGTTGAGTCATTTTGGTGAAGTTTAAATATAGGTCTTTGAAAGCGCTTATCTCACTGAAATAAGCATATCAGAGAGACAAGCATCAAAAGCTGTGTCATTTGGTGATTTAGAGATTTTGGTCTTCAGAAGTGCTTAACTCAATGAAATAAGCATTTCTGTGAAACCAGCATCAACAGATGATGCATTTGAAACAATTGAGATTTTGGTCTGCTAAAGTGCTTATCTCACCGAAACAAGCTTCTCTGTGAAACCTGCATCAACAGGTGATTCATTCGATGAATTAGCGATTTCTGTCTTCTGAAGGGCTTATCTCACTGAAACAAGCATTTCTGAGAAACCAGCATCAAAAGTTGAGTCAGTTTGGTGAAGTTGAGATATTTGTCTGCTAAAGTGCTTATCTCACTGAAATAAGCATATCAGCGAGACAAGCATCAAAAGCTGAGTCATTTGGTGTCTTAGATATTTTGGTCTTCAGAACTGCTTAACTCAATGAAGTAAGCAAATCTGTGAAACCAGCATCAACAGATGATGCATTTGAAGCAATTGAGATTTTGGTGTTCTGAAGTGCTTATCTCACTTAAATAAGCATATGTGTGAAACGAGCATCAAGCGTTGTGTCATTTTGGTGAAGTTTAAATATAGGTCTTTGAAAGTGCTTATCTCACTGAAATAAGCATATCAGAGAGACAAGCATCAAAAGCTGTGTCATTTGGTGATTTAGAGATTTTGGTCTTCAGAAGTGCTTAACTCAATGAAATAAGCATTTCTGTGAAACCAGCATCAACAGATGATGCATTTGAAACAATTGAGATTTTGGTCTGCTAAAGTGCTTATCTCACTGAAATAAGCATATCAGTGAGACAAGCATCAAAAGCTGTGTCATTTGGTGATTTAGAGATTTTGGTCTTCAGAAGTGCTTACCTCAATGAAATAAGCATTTCTGTGAAACCAGCATCAACAGATGATGCATTTGAAGCAATTGAGATTTTGGTCTACGAAAGTGCTTATCTCACTGAAATAAGCATTTCTGTGAAACCAGGATCAAACGTTGATTCATTTGATGAAGTTGAGATTTTTCTCATCTACAGTGCTTACCATACTGGAATAAGCAGTTGTGTGTAACAAGCATCAATACTTGAGTCATTTGGTGACGATGAGATTTTGGTCATCTGAAGTGCTTGTCTCACTGAAATAAGCATATCAGCGAGACAAGCATCAAAAGCTGAGTCATTTGGTGACTTAGAGATTTTGGTTTTCAGAAGTGCTTAACTCAATGAAGTAAGCATTTCTGTGAAACCAGCATCAACCGATGATGCATTTGAAGCAAATGAGATTTTGGTCTACTAAAGTGCTTATCTTACTGAAAGAAGCATTTCTGTGAAACCAGCATCAAAAGTTGAGTCATTTTGGTGAAGTTGAGATATTGGTCTGCTAAAGTGCTTATCTCACTGCAATAAGCATTTCAGCGACACCAGCATCAAAAACTGAATCATTTGGTGACTTTCAGATTTAAGTGTTCTGAAGTGCTTATCTCACTGAAATAAGCATTTGATTGTAACCAGCATGAAAAGTTGAGTCATTTGTTGAAGATGAGTTTTTGATCGTCTGAAGTGCTTATCATACTTAAATAAGCATATGTGTGAAACGAGCATCAAACGATGAGTCATTTTGGTGAAGTTGTGATCTAGGTCTTCGAAAGTGCTTATCTCACTGAAATAAGCAATATCAGAGAGACAAGCATCAAAAGCTGTGTCATTTGGTGACTTAGAGATTTTGGTGTTCTGAAGTGCTTACCTCAATGAAGTAAGCATTTCAGTTAAACCAGCATCAACAGATCATGCATTTGAAGCAATTGAGATTTTGGTCTACTAAAGTGCTTATCGTACTGAAAGAAGCATTTCTGTCAAACCAGCATCAAAAGTTGAGTCATTTGTTCAAGTTGAGTTTTGATCGTCTGCATTATATCACTGAAGTAAGCTTTTCAGCGAGACCAGCTTCAAAAACTGAGTCATTTCGTGACTTTCTGATGTTGGTGTTCTGAAGTGCTTATCTCACTGAAAAAAGCATTTCTGTGAAACCAGCATGGAATGTTGAGTAATTTGGTGAATGTTAAGATCTTGGTCTTCTGAAGTGCTTGTCTTACTGAAATAAACATATCTGTGAAACGAGCATCAAAATTTGAGACATTTTGGTGAAGTTGAGATATTGGTCTTCTAAAGTGCTTATCGCACTGAAATAAGCATTTCAGCGACACCAGCATCAAAAGCTCTGTCATTTGGCTAATCTGACATTTTGTTGTTCTGAAGCGCTGATCTCACTGAAATAAGCATTTGAATGTAACGAGAATCGAAAGTTGAGACATTTCTTGAAGTTGTGTTTTTGATCGTCTGCAGTGCTTATCTCACTGAAATAAGCATTTCAGCGAGACCAGCATCAAAAGCTGAGTCATTTGGTGACTTAGAGATTTTGGTCTTCTAAAGTGCTTAACTCAATGTAATAAGCATTTCTGTCAAACCAGCAACAACAGATGATTCATTTCAAACAACTGAGATTTTGTTCTTCTAAAGTGCTTATCTCACCGAAACAAGCTTTTCTGTGAAACCTGTATCAACAGGTGATTCATTCGATGAATTAGCGATTTCTGTCTTCTGAAGGGCTTATCTCACTGAAATAAGCATTTCTGTGAAACCAGCATCAAAAGCTGAGTCATTTGGTGAATTTGAGACTTTGGTGATCTGAAGTGCTTATCTCACTGAAATAAGCATTTTATTGCAACCAGCATGAAAAGTTGAGTCATTTGTTGAAGATGAGTTTTTGATCGTCTGAAGTGCTTATCTTACTGAAATAAGCATATGTGTGAAACGAGCATCAAGCGTTGAGTCATTTTGGTGAAGTTGAGATATTGGTCTGCTAAAGTGCTTATCTCACTGAAATAAGCATATCCGCGAGACAAGCATCAAAAGCTGTGTCATTTGGTGACTTTCAGATTGAAGTGTTCTGAAGTGCTTATCTCACTGAAATAAGCATTTGATTGTAACCAGCATCAAAAGTTGAGTCATTTGTTCAAGTTGAGTTTTGATCGTCTGCATTATATCACTGAAGTAAGCTTTTCAGCGAGACCAGCTTCAAAAACTGAGTCATTTCGTGACTTTCTGATGTTGGTGTTCTGAAGTGCTTATCTCACTGAAAAAAGCATTTCTGTGAAACCAGCATGGAATGTTGAGTAATTTGGTGAATGTTAAGATTTTGGTCTCGTGAAGTGCTTATCTTACTGAAATAAACATATCTGTGAAACGAGCATCAAAATTTGAGACATTTTGGTGAGGTTGAGATATTGGTCTTCTGAAGTGCTTATCTCACTGAAATAAGCATATCAGCGACACTATCATCAAAAGCTGTGTCATTTGGTTAATCTGATATTTTGTTGTTCTGAAGTGCTGATCTCAGTGAAATAAGCATTTGATTGTAACGAGAATCAAAAGTTGAGACATTTCTTGAAGTTGAGTTTTTGATCGTCTGCAGTCCTTATCTCACTGAAATAAGCATTTCATCGAGACCAGCATCAAAAGCTGAGTCATTTGGTGACTCAGAGATTTTGGTCTTCTAAAGTGCTTAACTGAATGTAATAAGCATTTCTGTCAAACCAGCATCAACAGATGATTCATTTGAAACAACTGAGATTTTGGTCTTCTAAAGTGCTTATCTCACCGAAACAAGCTTCTCTGTGAAACCTGCATCAACAGGTGATTCATTCGATGAATTAGCGATTTCTGTCTTCTGAAGGGCTTATCTCACTGAAACAAGCATTTCTGAGAAACCAGCATCAAAAGTTGAGTCAGTTTGGTGAAGTTGAGATATTTGTCTGCTAAAGTGCTTATCTCACTGAAATAAGCATATCAGCGAGACAAGCATCAAAAGCTGAGTCATTTGGTGTCTTAGATATTTTGGTCTTCAGAACTGCTTAACTCAATGAAGTAAGCAAATCTGTGAAACCAGCATCAACAGATGATGCATTTGAAGCAATTGAGATTTTGGTGTTCTGAAGTGCTTATCTCACTGAAATAAGCATATGTGTGAAACGAGCATCAAGCGTTGAGTCATTTTGGTGAAGTTTAAATATAGGTCTTTGAAAGCGCTTATCTCACTGAAATAAGCATATCAGAGAGACAAGCATCAAAAGCTGTGTCATTTGGTGATTTAGAGATTTTGGTCTTCAGAAGTGCTTAACTCAATGAAATAAGCATTTCTGTGAAACCAGCATCAACAGATGATGCATTTGAAACAATTGAGATTTTGGTCTGCTAAAGTGCTTATCTCACCGAAACAAGCTTCTCTGTGAAACCTGCATCAACAGGTGATTCATTCGATGAATTAGCGATTTCTGTCTTCTGAGGGGCTTATCTCACTGAAACAAGCATTTCTGAGAAACCAGCATCAAAAGTTGAGTCAGTTTGGTGAAGTTGAGATATTTGTCTGCTAAAGTGCTTATCTCACTGAAATAAGCATATCAGCGAGACAAGCATCAAAAGCTGAGTCATTTGGTGTCTTAGATATTTTGGTCTTCAGAACTGCTTAACTCAATGAAGTAAGCAAATCTGTGAAACCAGCATCAACAGATGATGCATTTGAAGCAATTGAGATTTTGGTGTTCTGAAGTGCTTATCTCACTGAAATAAGCATATGTGTGAAACGAGCATCAAGCGTTGTGTCATTTTGGTGAAGTTTAAATATAGGTCTTTGAAAGTGCTTATCTCACTGAAATAAGCATATCAGAGAGACAAGCATCAAAAGCTGTGTCATTTGGTGATTTAGAGATTTTGGTCTTCAGAAGTGCTTAACTCAATGAAATAAGCATTTCTGTGAAACCAGCATCAACAGATGATGCATTTGAAACAATTGAGATTTTGGTCTGCTAAAGTGCTTATCTCACTGAAATAAGCATATCAGTGAGACAAGCATCAGAAGCTGTGTCATTTGGTGATTTAGAGATTTTGGTCTTCAGAAGTGCTTACCTCAATGAAATAAGCATTTCTGTGAAACCAGCATCAACAGATGATGCATTTGAAGCAATTGAGATTTTGGTCTACGAAAGTGCTTATCTCACTGAAATAAGCATTTCTGTGAAACCAGGATCAAACGTTGATTCATTTGATGAAGTTGAGATTTTTCTCATCTACAGTGCTTACCATACTGGAATAAGCAGTTGTGTGTAACAAGCATCAATACTTGAGTCATTTGGTGACGATGAGATTTTGGTCATCTGAAGTGCTTGTCTCACTGAAATAAGCATATCAGCGAGACAAGCATCAAAAGCTGAGTCATTTGGTGACTTAGAGATTTTGGTTTTCAGAAGTGCTTAACTCAATGAAGTAAGCATTTCTGTGAAACCAGCATCAACCGATGATGCATTTGAAGCAAATGAGATTTTGGTCTACTAAAGTGCTTATCTTACTGAAAGAAGCATTTCTGTGAAACCAGCATCAAAAGTTGAGTCATTTTGGTGAAGTTGAGATATTGGTCTGCTAAAGTGCTTATCTCACTGCAATAAGCATTTCAGCGACACCAGCATCAAAAACTGAATCATTTGGTGACTTTCAGATTTAAGTGTTCTGAAGTGCTTATCTCACTGAAATAAGCATTTGATTGTAACCAGCATGAAAAGTTGAGTCATTTGTTGAAGATGAGTTTTTGATCGTCTGAAGTGCTTATCATACTTAAATAAGCATATGTGTGAAACGAGCATCAAACGATGAGTCATTTTGGTGAAGTTGTGATCTAGGTCTTCGAAAGTGCTTATCTCACTGAAATAAGCAATATCAGAGAGACAAGCATCAAAAGCTGTGTCATTTGGTGACTTAGAGATTTTGGTGTTCTGAAGTGCTTACCTCAATGAAGTAAGCATTTCAGTTAAACCAGCATCAACAGATCATGCATTTGAAGCAATTGAGATTTTGGTCTACTAAAGTGCTTATCGTACTGAAAGAAGCATTTCTGTCAAACCAGCATCAAAAGTTGAGTCATTTGTTCAAGTTGAGTTTTGATCGTCTGCATTATATCACTGAAGTAAGCTTTTCAGCGAGACCAGCTTCAAAAACTGAGTCATTTCGTGACTTTCTGATGTTGGTGTTCTGAAGTGCTTATCTCACTGAAAAAAGCATTTCTGTGAAACCAGCATGGAATGTTGAGTAATTTGGTGAATGTTAAGATCTTGGTCTTCTGAAGTGCTTGTCTTACTGAAATAAACATATCTGTGAAACGAGCATCAAAATTTGAGACATTTTGGTGAAGTTGAGATATTGGTCTTCTAAAGTGCTTATCGCACTGAAATAAGCATTTCAGCGACACCAGCATCAAAAGCTCTGTCATTTGGCTAATCTGACATTTTGTTGTTCTGAAGCGCTGATCTCACTGAAATAAGCATTTGAATGTAACGAGAATCGAAAGTTGAGACATTTCTTGAAGTTGTGTTTTTGATCGTCTGCAGTGCTTATCTCACTGAAATAAGCATTTCAGCGAGACCAGCATCAAAAGCTGAGTCATTTGGTGACTTAGAGATTTTGGTCTTCTAAAGTGCTTAACTCAATGTAATAAGCATTTCTGTCAAACCAGCAACAACAGATGATTCATTTCAAACAACTGAGATTTTGTTCTTCTAAAGTGCTTATCTCACCGAAACAAGCTTTTCTGTGAAACCTGTATCAACAGGTGATTCATTCGATGAATTAGCGATTTCTGTCTTCTGAAGGGCTTATCTCACTGAAATAAGCATTTCTGTGAAACCAGCATCAAAAGCTGAGTCATTTGGTGAATTTGAGACTTTGGTGATCTGAAGTGCTTATCTCACTGAAATAAGCATTTTATTGCAACCAGCATGAAAAGTTGAGTCATTTGTTGAAGATGAGTTTTTGATCGTCTGAAGTGCTTATCTTACTGAAATAAGCATATGTGTGAAACGAGCATCAAGCGTTGAGTCATTTTGGTGAAGTTGAGATATTGGTCTGCTAAAGTGCTTATCTCACTGAAATAAGCATATCCGCGAGACAAGCATCAAAAGCTGTGTCATTTGGTGACTTTCAGATTGAAGTGTTCTGAAATGCTTATCTCACTGAAATAAGCATTTGATTGTAACCAGCATCAAAAGTTGAGTCATTTGTTCAAGTTGAGTTTTGATCGTCTGCATTATATCACTGAAGTAAGCTTTTCAGCGAGACCAGCTTCAAAAACTGAGTCATTTCGTGACTTTCTGATGTTGGTGTTCTGAAGTGCTTATCTCACTGAAAAAAGCATTTCTGTGAAACCAGCATGGAATGTTGAGTAATTTGGTGAATGTTAAGATCTTGGTCTTCTGAAGTGCTTGTCTTACTGAAATAAACATATCTGTGAAACGAGCATCAAAATTTGAGACATTTTGGTGAAGTTGAGATATTGGTCTTCTAAAGTGCTTATCTCACTGAAATAAGCATTTCAGCGACACCAGCATCAAAAACTGAATCATTTGGTGACTTTCAGATTTAAGTGTTCTGAAGTGCTTATCTCACTGAAATAAGCATTTGATTGTAACCAGCATGAAAAGTTGAGTCATTTGTTGAAGATGAGTTTTTGATCGTCTGAAGTGCTTATCATACTGAAATAAGCATATGTGTGAAACGAGCATCAAACGATGAGTCATTTTGGTGAAGTTGTGATCTAGGTCTTCGAAAGTGCTTATCTCACTGAAATAAGCAATATCAGAGAGACAAGCATCAAAAACTGTGTCATTTGGTGACTTAGAGATTTTGGTGTTCTGAAGTGCTTAACTCAATGAAGTAAGCATTTCTGTGAAACCAGCATCAACAGCTCATGCATTTGCAGCAATTGAGATTTTGGTCTACTAAAGTGCTTATCTTACTGAAAGAAGCATTTCTGTGAAACCAGCATCAAAAGTTGAGTCATTTTGGTGAAGTTGAGATATTGGTTTGCTAAAGTGCTTATCTCATGAAATAAGCATATCAGCGAGACAAGCATCAACAGCTGAGTCATTTGGTGACTTTCAGATTTAAGTGTTCTGAAGTGCTTATCTCACTGAAATAAGCATTTGATTGTAACCAGCATCAAAAGTTGAGTCATTTGTTCAAGTTGAGTTTTTGATCGTCTGCATTATATCACTGAAATATGCATTTCAGCGAGACCAGCTTCAAAAACTGAGTCATTTGGTGACTTTCAGATGTTGGTGTTCTGAAGTGATTATCTCACTGAAAAAAGCATTTCATTGAAACCAGCATGGAATGTTGAGTAAATTGGTGAATGTTAAGATTTTGGTCTTCTGAAGTGCTTATCTTACTGAAATAAACATATCTGTGAAACGAGCATCAAAATTTGAGACATTTTCGTGAGGTTGAGATATTGGTCTTCTAAAGTGCTTATCTCACTGAAATAAGCATATCAGCGACACCAGCATCAAAAGCTGTGTCATTTGGTTAATCTGATATTTTGTTGTTCTGAAGTGCTGATCTCAGTGAAATAAGCATTTGATTGTAACGAGAATCAAAAGTTGAGACATTTCTTGAAGTTGAGTTTTTGATCGTCTGCAGTCCTTATCTCACTGAAATAAGCATTTCAACGAGACCAGCATCAAAAGCTGAGTCATTTGGTGACTTAGAGATTTTGGTCTTCTAAAGTGCTTAACTGAATGTAATAAGCATTTCTGTCAAACCAGCATCAACAGATGATTCATTTGAAACAACTGAGATTTTGGTCTTCTAAAGTGCTTATCTCACCGAAACAAGCTTCTCTGTGAAACCTGCATCAACAGGTGATTCATTCGATGAATTAGCGATTTCTGTCTTCTGAAGGGCTTATCTCACTTGAAACAAGCATTTCTCAGAAACCAGCATCAAAAGTTGAGTCAGTTTGGTGAAGTTGAGATATTTGTCTGCTAAAGTGCTTATCTCACTGAAATAAGCATATCAGCGAGACACGCATCAAAAGCTGAGTCATTTGGTGTCTTAGAGATTTTGGTCTTCAGAACTGCTTAACTCAATGAAGTAAGCAAATCTGTGAAACCAGCATCAACAGATGATGCATTTGAAGAAATTGAGATTTTGGTGTTCTGAAGTGCTTATCTCACTGAAATAAGCATATGTGTGAAACGAGCATCAAGCGTTGAGTCATTTTGGTGAAGTTTAAATATAGGTCTTTGAAAGTGCTTATCTCACTGAAATAAGCATATCAGAGAGACAAGCATCAAAAGCTGTGTCATTTGGTGATTTAGAGATTTTGGCCTTCAGAAGTGCTTAACTCAATGAAATAAGCATTTCTGTGAAACCAGCATCAACAGATGATGCATTTGAAACAATTGAGATTTTGGTCTGCTAAAGTGCTTATCTCACTGAAATAAGCATATCAGAGAGACAAGCATCAAAATCTGTGTCATTTGGTGATTTAGAGATTTTGGTCTTCAGAAGTGCTTACCTCAATGAAATAAGCATTTCTGTGAAACCAGCATCAACAGATGTAGCATTTGAAACAATTGAGATTTTGGTTCTGCTAAAGTGCTTATCTCACAGAAATAAGCATATCAGCGACACAAGCATCAAAAGCTGAGTCATTTGGTGACTTAGAGATTTTGGTGTTCTGAAGTGCTTACCTCAATGAAGTAAGCATTTCAGTTAAACCAGCATCAACAGATCATGCATTTGAAGCAATTGAGATATTGTCTACTAAAGTGCTTATCGTACTGAAAGAAGCATTTCTGTGAAACCAGCATCAAAAGTTGAGTCATTTTGGTGAAGTTGAGATATTGTTCTGCTAAAGTGCTTATCTCACTGAAATAAGCATATCAGCGAGACAAGCATCAAAAGCTGAGTCATTTGGTGACTTAGAGATTTTGGTGTTCTGAAGTGCTTACCTCAATGAGGTAAGCATTTCAGTGAAACCAGCATCAAGAGATCATGCATTTGAAGCAATTGAGATTTTGGTCTACTAAAGTGCTTATCGTACTGAAAGAAGCATTTCTGTCAAACCAGCATCAAAAGTTGAGTCATTTTGGTGAAGTTGAGATATTTGTCTGCTAAAGTGCTTATCTCACTGAAATAACCATATCAGCGAGACAAGCATCAAAAGCTGAGTCATTTGGTGACTTTCAGATTGAAGTGTTCTGAAGTGCTTATCTCACTGAAATAAGCATTTGATTGTAACCAGCATCAAAAGTTGAGTCATTTGTTCAAGTTGAGTTTTGATCGTCTGCATTATATCACTGAAATAAGCTTTTCAGCGAGACCAGCTTCAAAAACTGAGTCATTTCGTGACTTTCTGATGTTGGTGTTCTGAAGTGATTATCTCACTGAAAAAAGCATTTCATTGAAACCAGCATGGAATGTTGAGTAATTTGGTGAATGTTAAGATTTTGGTCTCGTGAAGTGCTTATCTTACTGAAATAAACATATCGGTGAAACGAGCATCAAAATTTGAGACATTTTGGTGAGGTTGAGATATTGGTCTTCTAAAGTGCTTATCTCACTGAAATAAGCATATCAGCGACACTATCATCAAAAGCTGTGTCATTTGGTTAATCTGATATTTTGTTGTTCTGAAGTGCTGATCTCAGTGAAATAAGCATTTGATTGTAACGAGAATCAAAAGTTGAGACATTTCTTGAAGTTGAGTTTTTGATCGTCTGCAGTCCTTATCTCACTGAAATAAGCATTTCATCGAGACCAGCATCAAAAGCTGAGTCATTTGGTGACTCAGAGATTTTGGTCTTCTAAAGTGCTTAACTGAATGTAATAAGCATTTCTGTCAAACCAGCATCAACAGATGATTCATTTGAAACAACTGAGATTTTGGTCTTCTAAAGTGCTTATCTCACCGAAACAAGCTTCTCTGTGAAACCTGCATCAACAGGTGATTCATTCGATGAATTAGCGATTTCTGTCTTCTGAAGGGCTTATCTCACTGAAACAAGCATTTCTGAGAAACCAGCATCAAAAGTTGAGTCAGTTTGGTGAAGTTGAGATATTTGTCTGCTAAAGTGCTTATCTCACTGAAATAAGCATATCAGCGAGACAAGCATCAAAAGCTGAGTCATTTGGTGTCTTAGATATTTTGGTCTTCAGAACTGCTTAACTCAATGAAGTAAGCAAATCTGTGAAACCAGCATCAACAGATGATGCATTTGAAGCAATTGAGATTTTGGTGTTCTGAAGTGCTTATCTCACTGAAATAAGCATATGTGTGAAACGAGCATCAAGCGTTGAGTCATTTTGGTGAAGTTTAAATATAGGTCTTTGAAAGCGCTTATCTCACTGAAATAAGCATATCAGAGAGACAAGCATCAAAAGCTGTGTCATTTGGTGATTTAGAGATTTTGGTCTTCAGAAGTGCTTAACTCAATGAAATAAGCATTTCTGTGAAACCAGCATCAACAGATGATGCATTTGAAACAATTGAGATTTTGGTCTGCTAAAGTGCTTATCTCACTGAAACAAGCTTCTCTGTGAAACCTGCATCAACAGGTGATTCATTCGATGAATTAGCGATTTCTGTCTTCTGAGGGGCTTATCTCACTGAAACAAGCATTTCTGAGAAACCAGCATCAAAAGTTGAGTCAGTTTGGTGAAGTTGAGATATTTGTCTGCTAAAGTGCTTATCTCACTGAAATAAGCATATCAGCGAGACAAGCATCAAAAGCTGAGTCATTTGGTGTCTTAGATATTTTGGTCTTCAGAACTGCTTAACTCAATGAAGTAAGCAAATCTGTGAAACCAGCATCAACAGATGATGCATTTGAAGCAATTGAGATTTTGGTGTTCTGAAGTGCTTATCTCACTGAAATAAGCATATGTGTGAAACGAGCATCAAGCGTTGTGTCATTTTGGTGAAGTTTAAATATAGGTCTTTGAAAGTGCTTATCTCACTGAAATAAGCATATCAGAGAGACAAGCATCAAAAGCTGTGTCATTTGGTGATTTAGAGATTTTGGTCTTCAGAAGTGCTTAACTCAATGAAATAAGCATTTCTGTGAAACCAGCATCAACAGATGATGCATTTGAAACAATTGAGATTTTGAACTGCTAAAGTGCTTATCTCACTGAAATAAGCATATCAGTGAGACAAGCATCAGAAGCTGTGTCATTTGGTGATTTAGAGATTTTGGTCTTCAGAAGTGCTTACCTCAATGAAATAAGCATTTCTGTGAAACCAGCATCAAAAGTTGAGTCATTTTGGTGAAGTTGAGATATTGTTCTGCTAAAGTGCTTATCTCACTGAAATAAGCATATCAGCGAGACAAGCATCAAAAGCTGAGTCATTTGGTGACTTAGAGATTTTGGTGTTCTGAAGTGCTTACCTCAATGAGGTAAGCATTTCAGTGAAACCAGCATCAAGAGATCATGCATTTGAAGCAATTGAGATTTTGGTCTACTAAAGTGCTTATCGTACTGAAAGAAGCATTTCTGTCAAACCAGCATCAAAAGTTGAGTCATTTTGGTGAAGTTGAGATATTTGTCTGCTAAAGTGCTTATCTCACTGAAATAACCATATCAGCGAGACAAGCATCAAAAGCTGAGTCATTTGGTGACTTTCAGATTGAAGTGTTCTGAAGTGCTTATCTCACTGAAATAAGCATTTGATTGTAACCAGCATCAAAAGTTGAGTCATTTGTTCAAGTTGAGTTTTGATCGTCTGCATTATATCACTGAAATAAGCTTTTCAGCGAGACCAGCTTCAAAAACTGAGTCATTTCGTGACTTTCTGATGTTGGTGTTCTGAAGTGATTATCTCACTGAAAAAAGCATTTCATTGAAACCAGCATGGAATGTTGAGTAATTTGGTGAATGTTAAGATTTTGGTCTCGTGAAGTGCTTATCTTACTGAAATAAACATATCTGTGAAACGAGCATCAAAATTTGAGACATTTTGGTGAGGTTGAGATATTGGTCTTCTAAAGTGCTTATCTCACTGAAATAAGCATATCAGCGACACTATCATCAAAAGCTGTGTCATTTGGTTAATCTGATATTTTGTTGTTCTGAAGTGCTGATCTCAGTGAAATAAGCATTTGATTGTAACGAGAATCAAAAGTTGAGACATTTCTTGAAGTTGAGTTTTTGATCGTCTGCAGTCCTTATCTCACTGAAATAAGCATTTCATCGAGACCAGCATCAAAAGCTGAGTCATTTGGTGACTCAGAGATTTTGGTCTTCTAAAGTGCTTAACTGAATGTAATAAGCATTTCTGTCAAACCAGCATCAACAGATGATTCATTTGAAACAACTGAGATTTTGGTCTTCTAAAGTGCTTATCTCACCGAAACAAGCTTCTCTGTGAAACCTGCATCAACAGGTGATTCATTCGATGAATGAGCGATTTCTGTCTTCTGAAGGGCTTATCTCACTGAAACAAGCATTTCTGAGAAACCAGCATCAAAAGTTGAGTCAGTTTGGTGAAGTTGAGATATTTGTCTGCTAAAGTGCTTATCTCACTGAAATAAGCATATCAGCGAGACAAGCATCAAAAGCTGAGTCATTTGGTGTCTTAGATATTTTGGTCTTCAGAACTGCTTAACTCAATGAAGTAAGCAAATCTGTGAAACCAGCATCAACAGATGATGCATTTGAAGCAATTGAGATTTTGGTGTTCTGAAGTGCTTATCTCACTGAAATAAGCATATGTGTGAAACGAGCATCAAGCGTTGAGTCATTTTGGTGAAGTTTAAATATAGGTCTTTGAAAGCGCTTATCTCACTGAAATAAGCATATCAGAGAGACAAGCATCAAAAGCTGTGTCATTTGGTGATTTAGAGATTTTGGTCTTCAGAAGTGCTTAACTCAATGAAATAAGCATTTCTGTGAAACCAGCATCAACAGATGATGCATTTGAAACAATTGAGATTTTGGTCTGCTAAAGTGCTTATCTCACCGAAACAAGCTTCTCTGTGAAACCTGCATCAACAGGTGATTCATTCGATGAATTAGCGATTTCTGTCTTCTGAAGGGCTTATCTCACTGAAACAAGCATTTCTGAGAAACCAGCATCAAAAGTTGAGTCAGTTTGGTGAAGTTGAGATATTTGTCTGCTAAAGTGCTTATCTCACTGAAATAAGCATATCAGCGAGACAAGCATCAAAAGCTGAGTCATTTGGTGTCTTAGATATTTTGGTCTTCAGAACTGCTTAACTCAATGAAGTAAGCAAATCTGTGAAACCAGCATCAACAGATGATGCATTTGAAGCAATTGAGATTTTGGTGTTCTGAAGTGCTTATCTCACTGAAATAAGCATATGTGTGAAACGAGCATCAAGCGTTGTGTCATTTTGGTGAAGTTTCAATATAGGTCTTTGAAAGTGCTTATCTCACTGAAATAAGCATATCAGAGAGACAAGCATCAAAAGCTGTGTCATTTGGTGATTTAGAGATTTTGGTCTTCAGAAGTGCTTAACTCAATGAAATAAGCATTTCTGTGAAACCAGCATCAACAGATGATGCATTTGAAACAATTGAGATTTTGGTCTGCTAAAGTGCTTATCTCACTGAAATAAGCATATCAGTGAGACAAGCATCAGAAGCTGTGTCATTTGGTGATTTAGAGATTTTGGTTTTCAGAAGTGCTTAACTCAATGAAGTAAGCATTTCTGTGAAACCAGCATCAACCGATGATGCATTTGAAGCAAATGAGATTTTGGTCTACTAAAGTGCTTATCTTACTGAAAGAAGCATTTCTGTGAAACCAGCATCAAAAGTTGAGTCATTTTGGTGAAGTTGAGATATTGGTCTGCTAAAGTGCTTATCTCACTGCAATAAGCATTTCAGCGACACCAGCATCAAAAACTGAATCATTTGGTGACTTTCAGATTTAAGTGTTCTGAAGTGCTTATCTCACTGAAATAAGCATTTGATTGTAACCAGCATGAAAAGTTGAGTCATTTGTTGAAGATGAGTTTTTGATCGTCTGAAGTGCTTATCATACTTAAATAAGCATATGTGTGAAACGAGCACCAAACGATGAGTCATTTTGGTGAAGTTGTGATCTAGGTCTTCGAAAGTGCTTATCTCACTGAAATAAGCAATATCAGAGAGACAAGCATCAAAAGCTGTGTCATTTGGTGACTTAGAGATTTTGGTGTTCTGAAGTGCTTACCTCAATGAAGTAAGCATTTCAGTTAAACCAGCATCAACAGATCATGCATTTGAAGCAATTGAGATTTTGGTCTACTAAAGTGCTTATCGTACTGAAAGAAGCATTTCTGTCAAACCAGCATCAAAAGTTGAGTCATTTGTTCAAGTTGAGTTTTGATCGTCTGCATTATATCACTGAAGTAAGCTTTTCAGCGAGACCAGCTTCAAAAACTGAGTCATTTCGTGACTTTCTGATGTTGGTGTTCTGAAGTGCTTATCTCACTGAAAAAAGCATTTCTGTGAAACCAGCATGGAATGTTGAGTAATTTGGTGAATGTTAAGATCTTGGTCTTCTGAAGTGCTTGTCTTACTGAAATAAACATATCTGTGAAACGAGCATCAAAATTTGAGACATTTTGGTGAAGTTGAGATATTGGTCTTCTAAAGTGCTTATCGCACTGAAATAAGCATTTCAGCGACACCAGCATCAAAAGCTCTGTCATTTGGCTAATCTGACATTTTGTTGTTCTGAAGCGCTGATCTCACTGAAATAAGCATTTGAATGTAACGAGAATCGAAAGTTGAGACATTTCTTGAAGTTGTGTTTTTGATCGTCTGCAGTGCTTATCTCACTGAAATAAGCATTTCAGCGAGACCAGCATCAAAAGCTGAGTCATTTGGTGACTTAGAGATTTTGGTCTTCTAAAGTGCTTAACTCAATGTAATAAGCATTTCTGTCAAACCAGCAACAACAGATGATTCATTTCAAACAACTGAGATTTTGTTCTTCTAAAGTGCTTATCTCACCGAAACAAGCTTTTCTGTGAAACCTGTATCAACAGGTGATTCATTCGATGAATTAGCGATTTCTGTCTTCTGAAGGGCTTATCTCACTGAAATAAGCATTTCTGTGAAACCAGCATCAAAAGCTGAGTCATTTGGTGAATTTGAGACTTTGGTGATCTGAAGTGCTTATCTCACTGAAATAAGCATTTTATTGCAACCAGCATGAAAAGTTGAGTCATTTGTTGAAGATGAGTTTTTGATCGTCTGAAGTGCTTATCTTACTGAAATAAGCATATGTGTGAAACGAGCATCAAGCGTTGAGTCATTTTGGTGAAGTTGAGATATTGGTCTGCTAAAGTGCTTATCTCACTGAAATAAGCATATCCGCGAGACAAGCATCAAAAGCTGTGTCATTTGGTGACTTTCAGATTGAAGTGTTCTGAAATGCTTATCTCACTGAAATAAGCATTTGATTGTAACCAGCATCAAAAGTTGAGTCATTTGTTCAAGTTGAGTTTTGATCGTCTGCATTATATCACTGAAGTAAGCTTTTCAGCGAGACCAGCTTCAAAAACTGAGTCATTTCGTGACTTTCTGATGTTGGTGTTCTGAAGTGCTTATCTCACTGAAAAAAGCATTTCTGTGAAACCAGCATGGAATGTTGAGTAATTTGGTGAATGTTAAGATTTTGGTCTCGTGAAGTGCTTATCTTACTGAAATAAACATATCTGTGAAACGAGCATCAAAATTTGAGACATTTTGGTGAGGTTGAGATATTGGTCTTCTGAAGTGCTTATCTCACTGAAATAAGCATATCAGCGACACTATCATCAAAAGCTGTGTCATTTGGTTAATCTGATATTTTGTTGTTCTGAAGTGCTGATCTCAGTGAAATAAGCATTTGATTGTAACGAGAATCAAAAGTTGAGACATTTCTTGAAGTTGAGTTTTTGATCGTCTGCAGTCCTTATCTCACTGAAATAAGCATTTCATCGAGACCAGCATCAAAAGCTGAGTCATTTGGTGACTCAGAGATTTTGGTCTTCTAAAGTGCTTAACTGAATGTAATAAGCATTTCTGTCAAACCAGCATCAACAGATGATTCATTTGAAACAACTGAGATTTTGGTCTTCTAAAGTGCTTATCTCACCGAAACAAGCTTCTCTGTGAAACCTGCATCAACAGGTGATTCATTCGATGAATGAGCGATTTCTGTCTTCTGAAGGGCTTATCTCACTGAAACAAGCATTTCTGAGAAACCAGCATCAAAAGTTGAGTCAGTTTGGTGAAGTTGAGATATTTGTCTGCTAAAGTGCTTATCTCACTGAAATAAGCATATCAGCGAGACAAGCATCAAAAGCTGAGTCATTTGGTGTCTTAGATATTTTGGTCTTCAGAACTGCTTAACTCAATGAAGTAAGCAAATCTGTGAAACCAGCATCAACAGATGATGCATTTGAAGCAATTGAGATTTTGGTGTTCTGAAGTGCTTATCTCACTGAAATAAGCATATGTGTGAAACGAGCATCAAGCGTTGAGTCATTTTGGTGAAGTTTAAATATAGGTCTTTGAAAGCGCTTATCTCACTGAAATAAGCATATCAGAGAGACAAGCATCAAAAGCTGTGTCATTTGGTGATTTAGAGATTTTGGTCTTCAGAAGTGCTTAACTCAATGAAATAAGCATTTCTGTGAAACCAGCATCAACAGATGATGCATTTGAAACAATTGAGATTTTGGTCTGCTAAAGTGCTTATCTCACCGAAACAAGCTTCTCTGTGAAACCTGCATCAACAGGTGATTCATTCGATGAATTAGCGATTTCTGTCTTCTGAAGGGCTTATCTCACTGAAACAAGCATTTCTGAGAAACCAGCATCAAAAGTTGAGTCAGTTTGGTGAAGTTGAGATATTTGTCTGCTAAAGTGCTTATCTCACTGAAATAAGCATATCAGCGAGACAAGCATCAAAAGCTGAGTCATTTGGTGTCTTAGATATTTTGGTCTTCAGAACTGCTTAACTCAATGAAGTAAGCAAATCTGTGAAACCAGCATCAACAGATGATGCATTTGAAGCAATTGAGATTTTGGTGTTCTGAAGTGCTTATCTCACTTAAATAAGCATATGTGTGAAACGAGCATCAAGCGTTGTGTCATTTTGGTGAAGTTTAAATATAGGTCTTTGAAAGTGCTTATCTCACTGAAATAAGCATATCAGAGAGACAAGCATCAAAAGCTGTGTCATTTGGTGATTTAGAGATTTTGGTCTTCAGAAGTGCTTAACTCAATGAAATAAGCATTTCTGTGAAACCAGCATCAACAGATGATGCATTTGAAACAATTGAGATTTTGGTCTGCTAAAGTGCTTATCTCACTGAAATAAGCATATCAGTGAGACAAGCATCAAAAGCTGTGTCATTTGGTGATTTAGAGATTTTGGTCTTCAGAAGTGCTTACCTCAATGAAATAAGCATTTCTGTGAAACCAGCATCAACAGATGATGCATTTGAAGCAATTGAGATTTTGGTCTACGAAAGTGCTTATCTCACTGAAATAAGCATTTCTGTGAAACCAGGATCAAACGTTGATTCATTTGATGAAGTTGAGATTTTTCTCATCTACAGTGCTTACCATACTGGAATAAGCAGTTGTGTGTAACAAGCATCAATACTTGAGTCATTTGGTGACGATGAGATTTTGGTCATCTGAAGTGCTTGTCTCACTGAAATAAGCATATCAGCGAGACAAGCATCAAAAGCTGAGTCATTTGGTGACTTAGAGATTTTGGTTTTCAGAAGTGCTTAACTCAATGAAGTAAGCATTTCTGTGAAACCAGCATCAACCGATGATGCATTTGAAGCAAATGAGATTTTGGTCTACTAAAGTGCTTATCTTACTGAAAGAAGCATTTCTGTGAAACCAGCATCAAAAGTTGAGTCATTTTGGTGAAGTTGAGATATTGGTCTGCTAAAGTGCTTATCTCACTGCAATAAGCATTTCAGCGACACCAGCATCAAAAACTGAATCATTTGGTGACTTTCAGATTTAAGTGTTCTGAAGTGCTTATCTCACTGAAATAAGCATTTGATTGTAACCAGCATGAAAAGTTGAGTCATTTGTTGAAGATGAGTTTTTGATCGTCTGAAGTGC
Organism: Stegostoma tigrinum; assembly: GCF_030684315.1. Lineage (NCBI taxonomy): Eukaryota > Metazoa > Chordata > Chondrichthyes > Orectolobiformes > Stegostomatidae > Stegostoma > Stegostoma tigrinum. Next base: position 160,941 of record NW_026728050.1, read on the forward strand.
TTATCATACTTAAATAAGCATATGTGTGAAACGAGCACCAAACGATGAGTCATTTTGGTGAAGTTGTGATCTAGGTCTTCGAAAGTGCTTATCTCACTGAAATAAGCAATATCAGAGAGACAAGCATCAAAAGCTGTGTCATTTGGTGACTTAGAGATTTTGGTGTTCTGAAGTGCTTACCTCAATGAAGTAAGCATTTCAGTTAAACCAGCATCAACAGATCATGCATTTGAAGCAATTGAGATTTTGGTCTACTAAAGTGCTTATCGTACTGAAAGAAGCATTTCTGTCAAACCAGCATCAAAAGTTGAGTCATTTGTTCAAGTTGAGTTTTGATCGTCTGCATTATATCACTGAAGTAAGCTTTTCAGCGAGACCAGCTTCAAAAACTGAGTCATTTCGTGACTTTCTGATGTTGGTGTTCTGAAGTGCTTATCTCACTGAAAAAAGCATTTCTGTGAAACCAGCATGGAATGTTGAGTAATTTGGTGAATGTTAAGATCTTGGTCTTCTGAAGTGCTTGTCTTACTGAAATAAACATATCTGTGAAACGAGCATCAAAATTTGAGACATTTTGGTGAAGTTGAGATATTGGTCTTCTAAAGTGCTTATCGCACTGAAATAAGCATTTCAGCGACACCAGCATCAAAAGCTCTGTCATTTGGCTAATCTGACATTTTGTTGTTCTGAAGCGCTGATCTCACTGAAATAAGCATTTGAATGTAACGAGAATCGAAAGTTGAGACATTTCTTGAAGTTGTGTTTTTGATCGTCTGCAGTGCTTATCTCACTGAAATAAGCATTTCAGCGAGACCAGCATCAAAAGCTGAGTCATTTGGTGACTTAGAGATTTTGGTCTTCTAAAGTGCTTAACTCAATGTAATAAGCATTTCTGTCAAACCAGCAACAACAGATGATTCATTTCAAACAACTGAGATTTTGTTCTTCTAAAGTGCTTATCTCACCGAAACAAGCTTTTCTGTGAAACCTGTATCAACAGGTGATTCATTCGATGAATTAGCGATTTCTGTCTTCTGAAGGGCTTATCTCACTGAAATAAGCATTTCTGTGAAACCAGCATCAAAAGCTGAGTCATTTGGTGAATTTGAGACTTTGGTGATCTGAAGTGCTTATCTCACTGAAATAAGCATTTTATTGCAACCAGCATGAAAAGTTGAGTCATTTGTTGAAGATGAGTTTTTGATCGTCTGAAGTGCTTATCTTACTGAAATAAGCATATGTGTGAAACGAGCATCAAGCGTTGAGTCATTTTGGTGAAGTTGAGATATTGGTCTGCTAAAGTGCTTATCTCACTGAAATAAGCATATCCGCGAGACAAGCATCAAAAGCTGTGTCATTTGGTGACTTTCAGATTGAAGTGTTCTGAAATGCTTATCTCACTGAAATAAGCATTTGATTGTAACCAGCATCAAAAGTTGAGTCATTTGTTCAAGTTGAGTTTTGATCGTCTGCATTATATCACTGAAGTAAGCTTTTCAGCGAGACCAGCTTCAAAAACTGAGTCATTTCGTGACTTTCTGATGTTGGTGTTCTGAAGTGCTTATCTCACTGAAAAAAGCATTTCTGTGAAACCAGCATGGAATGTTGAGTAATTTGGTGAATGTTAAGATTTTGGTCTCGTGAAGTGCTTATCTTACTGAAATAAACATATCTGTGAAACGAGCATCAAAATTTGAGACATTTTGGTGAGGTTGAGATATTGGTCTTCTGAAGTGCTTATCTCACTGAAATAAGCATATCAGCGACACTATCATCAAAAGCTGTGTCATTTGGTTAATCTGATATTTTGTTGTTCTGAAGTGCTGATCTCAGTGAAATAAGCATTTGATTGTAACGAGAATCAAAAGTTGAGACATTTCTTGAAGTTGAGTTTTTGATCGTCTGCAGTCCTTATCTCACTGAAATAAGCATTTCATCGAGACCAGCATCAATAGCTGAGTCATTTGGTGACTCAGAGATTTTGGTCTTCTAAAGTGCTTAACTGAATGTAATAAGCATTTCTGTCAAACCAGCATCAACAGATGATTCATTTGAAACAACTGAGATTTTGGTCTTCTAAAGTGCTTATCTCACCGAAACAAGCTTCTCTGTGAAACCTGCATCAACAGGTGATTCATTCGATGAATTAGCGATTTCTGTCTTCTGAAGGGCTTATCTCACTGAAACAAGCATTTCTGAGAAACCAGCATCAAAAGTTGAGTCAGTTTGGTGAAGTTGAGATATTTGTCTGCTAAAGTGCTTATCTCACTGAAATAAGCATATCAGCGAGACAAGCATCAAAAGCTGAGTCATTTGGTGTCTTAGATATTTTGGTCTTCAGAACTGCTTAACTCAATGAAGTAAGCAAATCTGTGAAACCAGCATCAACAGATGATGCATTTGAAGCAATTGAGATTTTGGTGTTCTGAAGTGCTTATCTCACTGAAATAAGCATATGTGTGAAACGAGCATCAAGCGTTGAGTCATTTTGGTGAAGTTTAAATATAGGTCTTTGAAAGCGCTTATCTCACTGAAATAAGCATATCAGAGAGACAAGCATCAAAAGCTGTGTCATTTGGTGATTTAGAGATTTTGGTCTTCAGAAGTGCTTAACTCAATGAAATAAGCATTTCTGTGAAACCAGCATCAACAGATGATGCATTTGAAACAATTGAGATTTTGGTCTGCTAAAGTGCTTATCTCACTGAAACAAGCTTCTCTGTGAAACCTGCATCAACAGGTGATTCATTCGATGAATTAGCGATTTCTGTCTTCTGAGGGGCTTATCTCACTGAAACAAGCATTTCTGAGAAACCAGCATCAAAAGTTGAGTCAGTTTGGTGAAGTTGAGATATTTGTCTGCTAAAGTGCTTATCTCACTGAAATAAGCATATCAGCGAGACAAGCATCAAAAGCTGAGTCATTTGGTGTCTTAGATATTTTGGTCTTCAGAACTGCTTAACTCAATGAAGTAAGCAAATCTGTGAAACCAGCATCAACAGATGATGCATTTGAAGCAATTGAGATTTTGGTGTTCTGAAGTGCTTATCTCACTGAAATAAGCATATGTGTGAAACGAGCATCAAGCGTTGTGTCATTTTGGTGAAGTTTAAATATAGGTCTTTGAAAGTGCTTATCTCACTGAAATAAGCATATCAGAGAGACAAGCATCAAAAGCTGTGTCATTTGGTGATTTAGAGATTTTGGTCTTCAGAAGTGCTTAACTCAATGAAATAAGCATTTCTGTGAAACCAGCATCAACAGATGATGCATTTGAAACAATTGAGATTTTGAACTGCTAAAGTGCTTATCTCACTGAAATAAGCATATCAGTGAGACAAGCATCAGAAGCTGTGTCATTTGGTGATTTAGAGATTTTGGTCTTCAGAAGTGCTTACCTCAATGAAATAAGCATTTCTGTGAAACCAGCATCAAAAGTTGAGTCATTTTGGTGAAGTTGAGATATTGTTCTGCTAAAGTGCTTATCTCACTGAAATAAGCATATCAGCGAGACAAGCATCAAAAGCTGAGTCATTTGGTGACTTAGAGATTTTGGTGTTCTGAAGTGCTTACCTCAATGAGGTAAGCATTTCAGTGAAACCAGCATCAAGAGATCATGCATTTGAAGCAATTGAGATTTTGGTCTACTAAAGTGCTTATCGTACTGAAAGAAGCATTTCTGTCAAACCAGCATCAAAAGTTGAGTCATTTTGGTGAAGTTGAGATATTTGTCTGCTAAAGTGCTTATCTCACTGAAATAACCATATCAGCGAGACAAGCATCAAAAGCTGAGTCATTTGGTGACTTTCAGATTGAAGTGTTCTGAAGTGCTTATCTCACTGAAATAAGCATTTGATTGTAACCAGCATCAAAAGTTGAGTCATTTGTTCAAGTTGAGTTTTGATCGTCTGCATTATATCACTGAAATAAGCTTTTCAGCGAGACCAGCTTCAAAAACTGAGTCATTTCGTGACTTTCTGATGTTGGTGTTCTGAAGTGATTATCTCACTGAAAAAAGCATTTCATTGAAACCAGCATGGAATGTTGAGTAATTTGGTGAATGTTAAGATTTTGGTCTCGTGAAGTGCTTATCTTACTGAAATAAACATATCTGTGAAACGAGCATCAAAATTTGAGACATTTTGGTGAGGTTGAGATATTGGTCTTCTAAAGTGCTTATCTCACTGAAATAAGCATATCAGCGACACTATCATCAAAAGCTGTGTCATTTGGTTAATCTGATATTTTGTTGTTCTGAAGTGCTGATCTCAGTGAAATAAGCATTTGATTGTAACGAGAATCAAAAGTTGAGACATTTCTTGAAGTTGAGTTTTTGATCGTCTGCAGTCCTTATCTCACTGAAATAAGCATTTCATCGAGACCAGCATCAAAAGCTGAGTCATTTGGTGACTCAGAGATTTTGGTCTTCTAAAGTGCTTAACTGAATGTAATAAGCATTTCTGTCAAACCAGCATCAACAGATGATTCATTTGAAACAACTGAGATTTTGGTCTTCTAAAGTGCTTATCTCACCGAAACAAGCTTCTCTGTGAAACCTGCATCAACAGGTGATTCATTCGATGAATGAGCGATTTCTGTCTTCTGAAGGGCTTATCTCACTGAAACAAGCATTTCTGAGAAACCAGCATCAAAAGTTGAGTCAGTTTGGTGAAGTTGAGATATTTGTCTGCTAAAGTGCTTATCTCACTGAAATAAGCATATCAGCGAGACAAGCATCAAAAGCTGAGTCATTTGGTGTCTTAGATATTTTGGTCTTCAGAACTGCTTAACTCAATGAAGTAAGCAAATCTGTGAAACCAGCATCAACAGATGATGCATTTGAAGCAATTGAGATTTTGGTGTTCTGAAGTGCTTATCTCACTGAAATAAGCATATGTGTGAAACGAGCATCAAGCGTTGAGTCATTTTGGTGAAGTTTAAATATAGGTCTTTGAAAGCGCTTATCTCACTGAAATAAGCATATCAGAGAGACAAGCATCAAAAGCTGTGTCATTTGGTGATTTAGAGATTTTGGTCTTCAGAAGTGCTTAACTCAATGAAATAAGCATTTCTGTGAAACCAGCATCAACAGATGATGCATTTGAAACAATTGAGATTTTGGTCTGCTAAAGTGCTTATCTCACCGAAACAAGCTTCTCTGTGAAACCTGCATCAACAGGTGATTCATTCGATGAATTAGCGATTTCTGTCTTCTGAAGGGCTTATCTCACTGAAACAAGCATTTCTGAGAAACCAGCATCAAAAGTTGAGTCAGTTTGGTGAAGTTGAGATATTTGTCTGCTAAAGTGCTTATCTCACTGAAATAAGCATATCAGCGAGACAAGCATCAAAAGCTGAGTCATTTGGTGTCTTAGATATTTTGGTCTTCAGAACTGCTTAACTCAATGAAGTAAGCAAATCTGTGAAACCAGCATCAACAGATGATGCATTTGAAGCAATTGAGATTTTGGTGTTCTGAAGTGCTTATCTCACTGAAATAAGCATATGTGTGAAACGAGCATCAAGCGTTGTGTCATTTTGGTGAAGTTTCAATATAGGTCTTTGAAAGTGCTTATCTCACTGAAATAAGCATATCAGAGAGACAAGCATCAAAAGCTGTGTCATTTGGTGATTTAGAGATTTTGGTCTTCAGAAGTGCTTAACTCAATGAAATAAGCATTTCTGTGAAACCAGCATCAACAGATGATGCATTTGAAACAATTGAGATTTTGGTCTGCTAAAGTGCTTATCTCACTGAAATAAGCATATCAGTGAGACAAGCATCAGAAGCTGTGTCATTTGGTGATTTAGAGATTTTGGTCTTCAGAAGTGCTTACCTCAATGAAATAAGCATTTCTGTGAAACCAGCATCAACAGATGATGCATTTGAAGCAATTGAGATTTTGGTCTACGAAAGTGCTTATCTCACTGAAATAAGCATTTCTGTGAAACCAGGATCAAACGTTGATTCATTTGATGAAGTTGAGATTTTTCTCATCTACAGTGCTTACCATACTGGAATAAGCAGTTGTGTGTAACAAGCATCAATACTTGAGTCATTTGGTGACGATGAGATTTTGGTCATCTGAAGTGCTTGTCTCACTGAAATAAGCATATCAGCGAGACAAGCATCAAAAGCTGAGTCATTTGGTGACTTAGAGATTTTGGTTTTCAGAAGTGCTTAACTCAATGAAGTAAGCATTTCTGTGAAACCAGCATCAACCGATGATGCATTTGAAGCAAATGAGATTTTGGTCTACTAAAGTGCTTATCTTACTGAAAGAAGCATTTCTGTGAAACCAGCATCAAAAGTTGAGTCATTTTGGTGAAGTTGAGATATTGGTCTGCTAAAGTGCTTATCTCACTGCAATAAGCATTTCAGCGACACCAGCATCAAAAACTGAATCATTTGGTGACTTTCAGATTTAAGTGTTCTGAAGTGCTTATCTCACTGAAATAAGCATTTGATTGTAACCAGCATGAAAAGTTGAGTCATTTGTTGAAGATGAGTTTTTGATCGTCTGAAGTGCTTATCATACTTAAATAAGCATATGTGTGAAACGAGCACCAAACGATGAGTCATTTTGGTGAAGTTGTGATCTAGGTCTTCGAAAGTGCTTATCTCACTGAAATAAGCAATATCAGAGAGACAAGCATCAAAAGCTGTGTCATTTGGTGACTTAGAGATTTTGGTGTTCTGAAGTGCTTACCTCAATGAAGTAAGCATTTCAGTTAAACCAGCATCAACAGATCATGCATTTGAAGCAATTGAGATTTTGGTCTACTAAAGTGCTTATCGTACTGAAAGAAGCATTTCTGTCAAACCAGCATCAAAAGTTGAGTCATTTGTTCAAGTTGAGTTTTGATCGTCTGCATTATATCACTGAAGTAAGCTTTTCAGCGAGACCAGCTTCAAAAACTGAGTCATTTCGTGACTTTCTGATGTTGGTGTTCTGAAGTGCTTATCTCACTGAAAAAAGCATTTCTGTGAAACCAGCATGGAATGTTGAGTAATTTGGTGAATGTTAAGATCTTGGTCTTCTGAAGTGCTTGTCTTACTGAAATAAACATATCTGTGAAACGAGCATCAAAATTTGAGACATTTTGGTGAAGTTGAGATATCGGTCTTCTAAAGTGCTTATCGCACTGAAATAAGCATTTCAGCGACACCAGCATCAAAAGCTCTGTCATTTGGCTAATCTGACATTTTGTTGTTCTGAAGCGCTGATCTCACTGAAATAAGCATTTGAATGTAACGAGAATCGAAAGTTGAGACATTTCTTGAAGTTGTGTTTTTGATCGTCTGCAGTGCTTATCTCACTGAAATAAGCATTTCAGCGAGACCAGCATCAAAAGCTGAGTCATTTGGTGACTTAGAGATTTTGGTCTTCTAAAGTGCTTAACTCAATGTAATAAGCATTTCTGTCAAACCAGCAACAACAGATGATTCATTTCAAACAACTGAGATTTTGTTCTTCTAAAGTGCTTATCTCACCGAAACAAGCTTTTCTGTGAAACCTGTATCAACAGGTGATTCATTCGATGAATTAGCGATTTCTGTCTTCTGAAGGGCTTATCTCACTGAAATAAGCATTTCTGTGAAACCAGCATCAAAAGCTGAGTCATTTGGTGAATTTGAGACTTTGGTGATCTGAAGTGCTTATCTCACTGAAATAAGCATTTTATTGCAACCAGCATGAAAAGTTGAGTCATTTGTTGAAGATGAGTTTTTGATCGTCTGAAGTGCTTATCTTACTGAAATAAGCATATGTGTGAAACGAGCATCAAGCGTTGAGTCATTTTGGTGAAGTTGAGATATTGGTCTGCTAAAGTGCTTATCTCACTGAAATAAGCATATCCGCGAGACAAGCATCAAAAGCTGTGTCATTTGGTGACTTTCAGATTGAAGTGTTCTGAAATGCTTATCTCACTGAAATAAGCATTTGATTGTAACCAGCATCAAAAGTTGAGTCATTTGTTCAAGTTGAGTTTTGATCGTCTGCATTATATCACTGAAGTAAGCTTTTCAGCGAGACCAGCTTCAAAAACTGAGTCATTTCGTGACTTTCTGATGTTGGTGTTCTGAAGTGCTTATCTCACTGAAAAAAGCATTTCTGTGAAACCAGCATGGAATGTTGAGTAATTTGGTGAATGTTAAGATTTTGGTCTCGTGAAGTGCTTATCTTACTGAAATAAACATATCTGTGAAACGAGCATCAAAATTTGAGACATTTTGGTGAGGTTGAGATATTGGTCTTCTGAAGTGCTTATCTCACTGAAATAAGCATATCAGCGACACTATCATCAAAAGCTGTGTCATTTGGTTAATCTGATATTTTGTTGTTCTGAAGTGCTGATCTCAGTGAAATAAGCATTTGATTGTAACGAGAATCAAAAGTTGAGACATTTCTTGAAGTTGAGTTTTTGATCGTCTGCAGTCCTTATCTCACTGAAATAAGCATTTCATCGAGACCAGCATCAAAAGCTGAGTCATTTGGTGACTCAGAGATTTTGGTCTTCTAAAGTGCTTAACTGAATGTAATAAGCATTTCTGTCAAACCAGCATCAACAGATGATTCATTTGAAACAACTGAGATTTTGGTCTTCTAAAGTGCTTATCTCACCGAAACAAGCTTCTCTGTGAAACCTGCATCAACAGGTGATTCATTCGATGAATGAGCGATTTCTGTCTTCTGAAGGGCTTATCTCACTGAAACAAGCATTTCTGAGAAACCAGCATCAAAAGTTGAGTCAGTTTGGTGAAGTTGAGATATTTGTCTGCTAAAGTGCTTATCTCACTGAAATAAGCATATCAGCGAGACAAGCATCAAAAGCTGAGTCATTTGGTGTCTTAGATATTTTGGTCTTCAGAACTGCTTAACTCAATGAAGTAAGCAAATCTGTGAAACCAGCATCAACAGATGATGCATTTGAAGCAATTGAGATTTTGGTGTTCTGAAGTGCTTATCTCACTGAAATAAGCATATGTGTGAAACGAGCATCAAGCGTTGAGTCATTTTGGTGAAGTTTAAATATAGGTCTTTGAAAGCGCTTATCTCACTGAAATAAGCATATCAGAGAGACAAGCATCAAAAGCTGTGTCATTTGGTGATTTAGAGATTTTGGTCTTCAGAAGTGCTTAACTCAATGAAATAAGCATTTCTGTGAAACCAGCATCAACAGATGATGCATTTGAAACAATTGAGATTTTGGTCTGCTAAAGTGCTTATCTCACCGAAACAAGCTTCTCTGTGAAACCTGCATCAACAGGTGATTCATTCGATGAATTAGCGATTTCTGTCTTCTGAAGGGCTTATCTCACTGAAACAAGCATTTCTGAGAAACCAGCATCAAAAGTTGAGTCAGTTTGGTGAAGTTGAGATATTTGTCTGCTAAAGTGCTTATCTCACTGAAATAAGCATATCAGCGAGACAAGCATCAAAAGCTGAGTCATTTGGTGTCTTAGATATTTTGGTCTTCAGAACTGCTTAACTCAATGAAGTAAGCAAATCTGTGAAACCAGCATCAACAGATGATGCATTTGAAGCAATTGAGATTTTGGTGTTCTGAAGTGCTTATCTCACTTAAATAAGCATATGTGTGAAACGAGCATCAAGCGTTGTGTCATTTTGGTGAAGTTTAAATATAGGTCTTTGAAAGTGCTTATCTCACTGAAATAAGCATATCAGAGAGACAAGCATCAAAAGCTGTGTCATTTGGTGATTTAGAGATTTTGGTCTTCAGAAGTGCTTAACTCAATGAAATAAGCATTTCTGTGAAACCAGCATCAACAGATGATGCATTTGAAACAATTGAGATTTTGGTCTGCTAAAGTGCTTATCTCACTGAAATAAGCATATCAGTGAGACAAGCATCAAAAGCTGTGTCATTTGGTGATTTAGAGATTTTGGTCTTCAGAAGTGCTTACCTCAATGAAATAAGCATTTCTGTGAAACCAGCATCAACAGATGATGCATTTGAAGCAATTGAGATTTTGGTCTACGAAAGTGCTTATCTCACTGAAATAAGCATTTCTGTGAAACCAGGATCAAACGTTGATTCATTTGATGAAGTTGAGATTTTTCTCATCTACAGTGCTTACCATACTGGAATAAGCAGTTGTGTGTAACAAGCATCAATACTTGAGTCATTTGGTGACGATGAGATTTTGGTCATCTGAAGTGCTTGTCTCACTGAAATAAGCATATCAGCGAGACAAGCATCAAAAGCTGAGTCATTTGGTGACTTAGAGATTTTGGTTTTCAGAAGTGCTTAACTCAATGAAGTAAGCATTTCTGTGAAACCAGCATCAACCGATGATGCATTTGAAGCAAATGAGATTTTGGTCTACTAAAGTGCTTATCTTACTGAAAGAAGCATTTCTGTGAAACCAGCATCAAAAGTTGAGTCATTTTGGTGAAGTTGAGATATTGGTCTGCTAAAGTGCTTATCTCACTGCAATAAGCATTTCAGCGACACCAGCATCAAAAACTGAATCATTTGGTGACTTTCAGATTTAAGTGTTCTGAAGTGCTTATCTCACTGAAATAAGCATTTGATTGTAACCAGCATGAAAAGTTGAGTCATTTGTTGAAGATGAGTTTTTGATCGTCTGAAGTGCTTATCATACTTAAATAAGCATATGTGTGAAACGAGCACCAAACGATGAGTCATTTTGGTGAAGTTGTGATCTAGGTCTTCGAAAGTGCTTATCTCACTGAAATAAGCAATATCAGAGAGACAAGCATCAAAAGCTGTGTCATTTGGTGACTTAGAGATTTTGGTGTTCTGAAGTGCTTACCTCAATGAAGTAAGCATTTCAGTTAAACCAGCATCAACAGATCATGCATTTGAAGCAATTGAGATTTTGGTCTACTAAAGTGCTTATCGTACTGAAAGAAGCATTTCTGTCAAACCAGCATCAAAAGTTGAGTCATTTGTTCAAGTTGAGTTTTGATCGTCTGCATTATATCACTGAAGTAAGCTTTTCAGCGAGACCAGCTTCAAAAACTGAGTCATTTCGTGACTTTCTGATGTTGGTGTTCTGAAGTGCTTATCTCACTGAAAAAAGCATTTCTGTGAAACCAGCATGGAATGTTGAGTAATTTGGTGAATGTTAAGATCTTGGTCTTCTGAAGTGCTTGTCTTACTGAAATAAACATATCTGTGAAACGAGCATCAAAATTTGAGACATTTTGGTGAAGTTGAGATATTGGTCTTCTAAAGTGCTTATCGCACTGAAATAAGCATTTCAGCGACACCAGCATCAAAAGCTCTGTCATTTGGCTAATCTGACATTTTGTTGTTCTGAAGCGCTGATCTCACTGAAATAAGCATTTGAATGTAACGAGAATCGAAAGTTGAGACATTTCTTGAAGTTGTGTTTTTGATCGTCTGCAGTGCTTATCTCACTGAAATAAGCATTTCAGCGAGACCAGCATCAAAAGCTGAGTCATTTGGTGACTTAGAGATTTTGGTCTTCTAAAGTGCTTAACTCAATGTAATAAGCATTTCTGTCAAACCAGCAACAACAGATGATTCATTTCAAACAACTGAGATTTTGTTCTTCTAAAGTGCTTATCTCACCGAAACAAGCTTTTCTGTGAAACCTGTATCAACAGGTGATTCATTCGATGAATTAGCGATTTCTGTCTTCTGAAGGGCTTATCTCACTGAAATAAGCATTTCTGTGAAACCAGCATCAAAAGCTGAGTCATTTGGTGAATTTGAGACTTTGGTGATCTGAAGTGCTTATCTCACTGAAATAAGCATTTTATTGCAACCAGCATGAAAAGTTGAGTCATTTGTTGAAGATGAGTTTTTGATCGTCTGAAGTGCTTATCTTACTGAAATAAGCATATGTGTGAAACGAGCATCAAGCGTTGAGTCATTTTGGTGAAGTTGAGATATTGGTCTGCTAAAGTGCTTATCTCACTGAAATAAGCATATCCGCGAGACAAGCATCAAAAGCTGTGTCATTTGGTGACTTTCAGATTGAAGTGTTCTGAAATGCTTATCTCACTGAAATAAGCATTTGATTGTAACCAGCATCAAAAGTTGAGTCATTTGTTCAAGTTGAGTTTTGATCGTCTGCATTATATCACTGAAGTAAGCTTTTCAGCGAGACCAGCTTCAAAAACTGAGTCATTTCGTGACTTTCTGATGTTGGTGTTCTGAAGTGCTTATCTCACTGAAAAAAGCATTTCTGTGAAACCAGCATGGAATGTTGAGTAATTTGGTGAATGTTAAGATTTTGGTCTCGTGAAGTGCTTATCTTACTGAAATAAACATATCTGTGAAACGAGCATCAAAATTTGAGACATTTTGGTGAGGTTGAGATATTGGTCTTCTGAAGTGCTTATCTCACTGAAATAAGCATATCAGCGACACTATCATCAAAAGCTGTGTCATTTGGTTAATCTGATATTTTGTTGTTCTGAAGTGCTGATCTCAGTGAAATAAGCATTTGATTGTAACGAGAATCAAAAGTTGAGACATTTCTTGAAGTTGAGTTTTTGATCGTCTGCAGTCCTTATCTCACTGAAATAAGCATTTCATCGAGACCAGCATCAATAGCTGAGTCATTTGGTGACTCAGAGATTTTGGTCTTCTAAAGTGCTTAACTGAATGTAATAAGCATTTCTGTCAAACCAGCATCAACAGATGATTCATTTGAAACAACTGAGATTTTGGTCTTCTAAAGTGCTTATCTCACCGAAACAAGCTTCTCTGTGAAACCTGCATCAACAGGTGATTCATTCGATGAATTAGCGATTTCTGTCTTCTGAAGGGCTTATCTCACTGAAACAAGCATTTCTGAGAAACCAGCATCAAAAGTTGAGTCAGTTTGGTGAAGTTGAGATATTTGTCTGCTAAAGTGCTTATCTCACTGAAATAAGCATATCAGCGAGACAAGCATCAAAAGCTGAGTCATTTGGTGTCTTAGATATTTTGGTCTTCAGAACTGCTTAACTCAATGAAGTAAGCAAATCTGTGAAACCAGCATCAACAGATGATGCATTTGAAGCAATTGAGATTTTGGTGTTCTGAAGTGCTTATCTCACTGAAATAAGCATATGTGTGAAACGAGCATCAAGCGTTGAGTCATTTTGGTGAAGTTTAAATATAGGTCTTTGAAAGCGCTTATCTCACTGAAATAAGCATATCAGAGAGACAAGCATCAAAAGCTGTGTCATTTGGTGATTTAGAGATTTTGGTCTTCAGAAGTGCTTAACTCAATGAAATAAGCATTTCTGTGAAACCAGCATCAACAGATGATGCATTTGAAACAATTGAGATTTTGGTCTGCTAAAGTGCTTATCTCACCGAAACAAGCTTCTCTGTGAAACCTGCATCAACAGGTGATTCATTCGATGAATTAGCGATTTCTGTCTTCTGAAGGGCTTATCTCACTGAAACAAGCATTTCTGAGAAACCAGCATCAAAAGTTGAGTCAGTTTGGTGAAGTTGAGATATTTGTCTGCTAAAGTGCTTATCTCACTGAAATAAGCATATCAGCGAGACAAGCATCAAAAGCTGAGTCATTTGGTGTCTTAGATATTTTGGTCTTCAGAACTGCTTAACTCAATGAAGTAAGCAAATCTGTGAAACCAGCATCAACAGATGATGCATTTGAAGCAATTGAGATTTTGGTGTTCTGAAGTGCTTATCTCACTTAAATAAGCATATGTGTGAAACGAGCATCAAGCGTTGTGTCATTTTGGTGAAGTTTAAATATAGGTCTTTGAAAGTGCTTATCTCACTGAAATAAGCATATCAGAGAGACAAGCATCAAAAGCTGTGTCATTTGGTGATTTAGAGATTTTGGTCTTCAGAAGTGCTTAACTCAATGAAATAAGCATTTCTGTGAAACCAGCATCAACAGATGATGCATTTGAAACAATTGAGATTTTGGTCTGCTAAAGTGCTTATCTCACTGAAATAAGCATATCAGTGAGACAAGCATCAAAAGCTGTGTCATTTGGTGATTTAGAGATTTTGGTCTTCAGAAGTGCTTACCTCAATGAAATAAGCATTTCTGTGAAACCAGCATCAACAGATGATGCATTTGAAGCAATTGAGATTTTGGTCTACGAAAGTGCTTATCTCACTGAAATAAGCATTTCTGTGAAACCAGGATCAAACGTTGATTCATTTGATGAAGTTGAGATTTTTCTCATCTACAGTGCTTACCATACTGGAATAAGCAGTTGTGTGTAACAAGCATCAATACTTGAGTCATTTGGTGACGATGAGATTTTGGTCATCTGAAGTGCTTGTCTCACTGAAATAAGCATATCAGCGAGACAAGCATCAAAAGCTGAGTCATTTGGTGACTTAGAGATTTTGGTTTTCAGAAGTGCTTAACTCAATGAAGTAAGCATTTCTGTGAAACCAGCATCAACCGATGATGCATTTGAAGCAAATGAGATTTTGGTCTACTAAAGTGCTTATCTTACTGAAAGAAGCATTTCTGTGAAACCAGCATCAAAAGTTGAGTCATTTTGGTGAAGTTGAGATATTGGTCTGCTAAAGTGCTTATCTCACTGCAATAAGCATTTCAGCGACACCAGCATCAAAAACTGAATCATTTGGTGACTTTCAGATTTAAGTGTTCTGAAGTGCTTATCTCACTGAAATAAGCATTTGATTGTAACCAGCATGAAAAGTTGAGTCATTTGTTGAAGATGAGTTTTTGATCGTCTGAAGTGCTTATCATACTTAAATAAGCATATGTGTGAAACGAGCATCAAACGATGAGTCATTTTGGTGAAGTTGTGATCTAGGTCTTCGAAAGTGCTTATCTCACTGAAATAAGCAATATCAGAGAGACAAGCATCAAAAGCTGTGTCATTTGGTGACTTAGAGATTTTGGTGTTCTGAAGTGCTTACCTCAATGAAGTAAGCATTTCAGTTAAACCAGCATCAACAGATCATGCATTTGAAGCAATTGAGATTTTGGTCTACTAAAGTGCTTATCGTACTGAAAGAAGCATTTCTGTCAAACCAGCATCAAAAGTTGAGTCATTTGTTCAAGTTGAGTTTTGATCGTCTGCATTATATCACTGAAGTAAGCTTTTCAGCGAGACCAGCTTCAAAAACTGAGTCATTTCGTGACTTTCTGATGTTGGTGTTCTGAAGTGCTTATCTCACTGAAAAAAGCATTTCTGTGAAACCAGCATGGAATGTTGAGTAATTTGGTGAATGTTAAGATCTTGGTCTTCTGAAGTGCTTGTCTTACTGAAATAAACATATCTGTGAAACGAGCATCAAAATTTGAGACATTTTGGTGAAGTTGAGATATTGGTCTTCTAAAGTGCTTATCGCACTGAAATAAGCATTTCAGCGACACCAGCATCAAAAGCTCTGTCATTTGGCTAATCTGACATTTTGTTGTTCTGAAGCGCTGATCTCACTGAAATAAGCATTTGAATGTAACGAGAATCGAAAGTTGAGACATTTCTTGAAGTTGTGTTTTTGATCGTCTGCAGTGCTTATCTCACTGAAATAAGCATTTCAGCGAGACCAGCATCAAAAGCTGAGTCATTTGGTGACTTAGAGATTTTGGTCTTCTAAAGTGCTTAACTCAATGTAATAAGCATTTCTGTCAAACCAGCAACAACAGATGATTCATTTCAAACAACTGAGATTTTGTTCTTCTAAAGTGCTTATCTCACCGAAACAAGCTTTTCTGTGAAACCTGTATCAACAGGTGATTCATTCGATGAATTAGCGATTTCTGTCTTCTGAAGGGCTTATCTCACTGAAATAAGCATTTCTGTGAAACCAGCATCAAAAGCTGAGTCATTTGGTGAATTTGAGACTTTGGTGATCTGAAGTGCTTATCTCACTGAAATAAGCATTTTATTGCAACCAGCATGAAAAGTTGAGTCATTTGTTGAAGATGAGTTTTTGATCGTCTGAAGTGCTTATCTTACTGAAATAAGCATATGTGTGAAACGAGCATCAAGCGTTGAGTCATTTTGGTGAAGTTGAGATATTGGTCTGCTAAAGTGCTTATCTCACTGAAATAAGCATATCCGCGAGACAAGCATCAAAAGCTGTGTCATTTGGTGACTTTCAGATTGAAGTGTTCTGAAGTGCTTATCTCACTGAAATAAGCATTTGATTGTAACCAGCATCAAAAGTTGAGTCATTTGTTCAAGTTGAGTTTTGATCGTCTGCATTATATCACTGAAGTAAGCTTTTCAGCGAGACCAGCTTCAAAAACTGAGTCATTTCGTGACTTTCTGATGTTGGTGTTCTGAAGTGCTTATCTCACTGAAAAAAGCATTTCTGTGAAACCAGCATGGAATGTTGAGTAATTTGGTGAATGTTAAGATTTTGGTCTCGTGAAGTGCTTATCTTACTGAAATAAACATATCTGTGAAACGAGCATCAAAATTTGAGACATTTTGGTGAGGTTGAGATATTGGTCTTCTGAAGTGCTTATCTCACTGAAATAAGCATATCAGCGACACTATCATCAAAAGCTGTGTCATTTGGTTAATCTGATATTTTGTTGTTCTGAAGTGCTGATCTCAGTGAAATAAGCATTTGATTGTAACGAGAATCAAAAGTTGAGACATTTCTTGAAGTTGAGTTTTTGATCGTCTGCAGTCCTTATCTCACTGAAATAAGCATTTCATCGAGACCAGCATCAAAAGCTGAGTCATTTGGTGACTCAGAGATTTTGGTCTTCTAAAGTGCTTAACTGAATGTAATAAGCATTTCTGTCAAACCAGCATCAACAGATGATTCATTTGAAACAACTGAGATTTTGGTCTTCTAAAGTGCTTATCTCACCGAAACAAGCTTCTCTGTGAAACCTGCATCAACAGGTGATTCATTCGATGAATTAGCGATTTCTGTCTTCTGAAGGGCTTATCTCACTGAAACAAGCATTTCTGAGAAACCAGCATCAAAAGTTGAGTCAGTTTGGTGAAGTTGAGATATTTGTCTGCTAAAGTGCTTATCTCACTGAAATAAGCATATCAGCGAGACAAGCATCAAAAGCTGAGTCATTTGGTGTCTTAGATATTTTGGTCTTCAGAACTGCTTAACTCAATGAAGTAAGCAAATCTGTGAAACCAGCATCAACAGATGATGCATTTGAAGCAATTGAGATTTTGGTGTTCTGAAGTGCTTATCTCACTGAAATAAGCATATGTGTGAAACGAGCATCAAGCGTTGAGTCATTTTGGTGAAGTTTAAATATAGGTCTTTGAAAGCGCTTATCTCACTGAAATAAGCATATCAGAGAGACAAGCATCAAAAGCTGTGTCATTTGGTGATTTAGAGATTTTGGTCTTCAGAAGTGCTTAACTCAATGAAATAAGCATTTCTGTGAAACCAGCATCAACAGATGATGCATTTGAAACAATTGAGATTTTGGTCTGCTAAAGTGCTTATCTCACCGAAACAAGCTTCTCTGTGAAACCTGCATCAACAGGTGATTCATTCGATGAATTAGCGATTTCTGTCTTCTGAGGGGCTTATCTCACTGAAACAAGCATTTCTGAGAAACCAGCATCAAAAGTTGAGTCAGTTTGGTGAAGTTGAGATATTTGTCTGCTAAAGTGCTTATCTCACTGAAATAAGCATATCAGCGAGACAAGCATCAAAAGCTGAGTCATTTGGTGTCTTAGATATTTTGGTCTTCAGAACTGCTTAACTCAATGAAGTAAGCAAATCTGTGAAACCAGCATCAACAGATGATGCATTTGAAGCAATTGAGATTTTGGTGTTCTGAAGTGCTTATCTCACTGAAATAAGCATATGTGTGAAACGAGCATCAAGCGTTGTGTCATTTTGGTGAAGTTTAAATATAGGTCTTTGAAAGTGCTTATCTCACTGAAATAAGCATATCAGAGAGACAAGCATCAAAAGCTGTGTCATTTGGTGATTTAGAGATTTTGGTCTTCAGAAGTGCTTACCTCAATGAAATAAGCATTTCTGTGAAACCAGCATCAACAGATGATGCATTTGAAGCAATTGAGATTTTGGTCTACGAAAGTGCTTATCTCACTGAAATAAGCATTTCTGTGAAACCAGGATCAAACGTTGATTCATTTGATGAAGTTGAGATTTTTCTCATCTACAGTGCTTACCATACTGGAATAAGCAGTTGTGTGTAACAAGCATCAATACTTGAGTCATTTGGTGACGATGAGATTTTGGTCATCTGAAGTGCTTGTCTCACTGAAATAAGCATATCAGCGAGACAAGCATCAAAAGCTGAGTCATTTGGTGACTTAGAGATTTTGGTTTAGAAAGTGCTTAACTCAATGAAGTAAGCATTTCTGTGAAACCAGCATCAACCGATGATGCATTTGAAGCAAATGAGATTTTGGTCTACTAAAGTGCTTATCTTACTGAAAGAAGCATTTCTGTGAAACCAGCATCAAAAGTTGAGTCATTTTGGTGAAGTTGAGATATTGGTCTGCTAAAGTGCTTATCTCACTGCAATAAGCATTTCAGCGACACCAGCATCAAAAACTGAATCATTTGGTGACTTTCAGATTTAAGTGTTCTGAAGTGCTTATCTCACTGAAATAAGCATTTGATTGTAACCAGCATGAAAAGTTGAGTCATTTGTTGAAGATGAGTTTTTGATCGTCTGAAGTGCTTATCATACTTAAATAAGCATATGTGTGAAACGAGCATCAAACGATGAGTCATTTTGGTGAAGTTGTGATCTAGGTCTTCGAAAGTGCTTATCTCACTGAAATAAGCAATATCAGAGAGACAAGCATCAAAAGCTGTGTCATTTGGTGACTTAGAGATTTTGGTGTTCTGAAGTGCTTACCTCAATGAAGTAAGCATTTCAGTTAAACCAGCATCAACAGATCATGCATTTGAAGCAATTGAGATTTTGGTCTACTAAAGTGCTTATCGTACTGAAAGAAGCATTTCTGTCAAACCAGCATCAAAAGTTGAGTCATTTGTTCAAGTTGAGTTTTGATCGTCTGCATTATATCACTGAAGTAAGCTTTTCAGCGAGACCAGCTTCAAAAACTGAGTCATTTCGTGACTTTCTGATGTTGGTGTTCTGAAGTGCTTATCTCACTGAAAAAAGCATTTCTGTGAAACCAGCATGGAATGTTGAGTAATTTGGTGAATGTTAAGATCTTGGTCTTCTGAAGTGCTTGTCTTACTGAAATAAACATATCTGTGAAACGAGCATCAAAATTTGAGACATTTTGGTGAAGTTGAGATATTGGTCTTCTAAAGTGCTTATCGCACTGAAATAAGCATTTCAGCGACACCAGCATCAAAAGCTCTGTCATTTGGCTAATCTGACATTTTGTTGTTCTGAAGCGCTGATCTCACTGAAATAAGCATTTGAATGTAACGAGAATCGAAAGTTGAGACATTTCTTGAAGTTGTGTTTTTGATCGTCTGCAGTGCTTATCTCACTGAAATAAGCATTTCAGCGAGACCAGCATCAAAAGCTGAGTCATTTGGTGACTTAGAGATTTTGGTCTTCTAAAGTGCTTAACTCAATGTAATAAGCATTTCTGTCAAACCAGCAACAACAGATGATTCATTTCAAACAACTGAGATTTTGTTCTTCTAAAGTGCTTATCTCACCGAAACAAGCTTTTCTGTGAAACCTGTATCAACAGGTGATTCATTCGATGAATTAGCGATTTCTGTCTTCTGAAGGGCTTATCTCACTGAAATAAGCATTTCTGTGAAACCAGCATCAAAAGCTGAGTCATTTGGTGAATTTGAGACTTTGGTGATCTGAAGTGCTTATCTCACTGAAATAAGCATTTTATTGCAACCAGCATGAAAAGTTGAGTCATTTGTTGAAGATGAGTTTTTGATCGTCTGAAGTGCTTATCTTACTGAAATAAGCATATGTGTGAAACGAGCATCAAGCGCTGAGTCATTTTGGTGAAGTTGAGATATTGGTCTGCTAAAGTGCTTATCTCACTGAAATAAGCATATCCGCGAGACAAGCATCAAAAGCTGTGTCATTTGGTGACTTTCAGATTGAAGTGTTCTGAAATGCTTATCTCACTGAAATAAGCATTTGATTGTAACCAGCATCAAAAGTTGAGTCATTTGTTCAAGTTGAGTTTTGATCGTCTGCATTATATCACTGAAGTAAGCTTTTCAGCGAGACCAGCTTCAAAAACTGAGTCATTTCGTGACTTTCTGATGTTGGTGTTCTGAAGTGCTTATCTCACTGAAAAAAGCATTTCTGTGAAACCAGCATGGAATGTTGAGTAATTTGGTGAATGTTAAGATCTTGGTCTTCTGAAGTGCTTGTCTTACTGAAATAAACATATCTGTGAAACGAGCATCAAAATTTGAGACATTTTGGTGAAGTTGAGATATTGGTCTTCTAAAGTGCTTATCTCACTGAAATAAGCATTTCAGCGACACCAGCATCAAAAACTGAATCATTTGGTGACTTTCAGATTTAAGTGTTCTGAAGTGCTTATCTCACTGAAATAAGCATTTGATTGTAACCAGCATGAAAAGTTGAGTCATTTGTTGAAGATGAGTTTTTGATCGTCTGAAGTGCTTATCATACTGAAATAAGCATATGTGTGAAACGAGCATCAAACGATGAGTCATTTTGGTGAAGTTGTGATCTAGGTCTTCGAAAGTGCTTATCTCACTGAAATAAGCAATATCAGAGAGACAAGCATCAAAAACTGTGTCATTTGGTGACTTAGAGATTTTGGTGTTCTGAAGTGCTTAACTCAATGAAGTAAGCATTTCTGTGAAACCAGCATCAACAGCTCATGCATTTGCAGCAATTGAGATTTTGGTCTACTAAAGTGCTTATCTTACTGAAAGAAGCATTTCTGTGAAACCAGCATCAAAAGTTGAGTCATTTTGGTGAAGTTGAGATATTGGTTTGCTAAAGTGCTTATCTCATGAAATAAGCATATCAGCGAGACAAGCATCAACAGCTGAGTCATTTGGTGACTTTCAGATTTAAGTGTTCTGAAGTGCTTATCTCACTGAAATAAGCATTTGATTGTAACCAGCATCAAAAGTTGAGTCATTTGTTCAAGTTGAGTTTTTGATCGTCTGCATTATATCACTGAAATATGCATTTCAGCGAGACCAGCTTCAAAAACTGAGTCATTTGGTGACTTTCAGATGTTGGTGTTCTGAAGTGATTATCTCACTGAAAAAAGCATTTCATTGAAACCAGCATGGAATGTTGAGTAAATTGGTGAATGTTAAGATTTTGGTCTTCTGAAGTGCTTATCTTACTGAAATAAACATATCTGTGAAACGAGCATCAAAATTTGAGACATTTTCGTGAGGTTGAGATATTGGTCTTCTAAAGTGCTTATCTCACTGAAATAAGCATATCAGCGACACCAGCATCAAAAGCTGTGTCATTTGGTTAATCTGATATTTTGTTGTTCTGAAGTGCTGATCTCAGTGAAATAAGCATTTGATTGTAACGAGAATCAAAAGTTGAGACATTTCTTGAAGTTGAGTTTTTGATCGTCTGCAGTCCTTATCTCACTGAAATAAGCATTTCAACGAGACCAGCATCAAAAGCTGAGTCATTTGGTGACTTAGAGATTTTGGTCTTCTAAAGTGCTTAACTGAATGTAATAAGCATTTCTGTCAAACCAGCATCAACAGATGATTCATTTGAAACAACTGAGATTTTGGTCTTCTAAAGTGCTTATCTCACCGAAACAAGCTTCTCTGTGAAACCTGCATCAACAGGTGATTCATTCGATGAATTAGCGATTTCTGTCTTCTGAAGGGCTTATCTCACTTGAAACAAGCATTTCTCAGAAACCAGCATCAAAAGTTGAGTCAGTTTGGTGAAGTTGAGATATTTGTCTGCTAAAGTGCTTATCTCACTGAAATAAGCATATCAGCGAGACAAGCATCAAAAGCTGAGTCATTTGGTGTCTTAGAGATTTTGGTCTTCAGAACTGCTTAACTCAATGAAGTAAGCAAATCTGTGAAACCAGCATCAACAGATGATGCATTTGAAGAAATTGAGATTTTGGTGTTCTGAAGTGCTTATCTCACTGAAATAAGCATATGTGTGAAACGAGCATCAAGCGTTGAGTCATTTTGGTGAAGTTTAAATATAGGTCTTTGAAAGTGCTTATCTCACTGAAATAAGCATATCAGAGAGACAAGCATCAAAAGCTGTGTCATTTGGTGATTTAGAGATTTTGGCCTTCAGAAGTGCTTAACTCAATGAAATAAGCATTTCTGTGAAACCAGCATCAACAGATGATGCATTTGAAACAATTGAGATTTTGGTCTGCTAAAGTGCTTATCTCACTGAAATAAGCATATCAGAGAGACAAGCATCAAAATCTGTGTCATTTGGTGATTTAGAGATTTTGGTCTTCAGAAGTGCTTACCTCAATGAAATAAGCATTTCTGTGAAACCAGCATCAACAGATGTAGCATTTGAAACAATTGAGATTTTGGTTCTGCTAAAGTGCTTATCTCACAGAAATAAGCATATCAGCGACACAAGCATCAAAAGCTGAGTCATTTGGTGACTTAGAGATTTTGGTGTTCTGAAGTGCTTACCTCAATGAAGTAAGCATTTCAGTTAAACCAGCATCAACAGATCATGCATTTGAAGCAATTGAGATATTGTCTACTAAAGTGCTTATCGTACTGAAAGAAGCATTTCTGTGAAACCAGCATCAAAAGTTGAGTCATTTTGGTGAAGTTGAGATATTGTTCTGCTAAAGTGCTTATCTCACTGAAATAAGCATATCAGCGAGACAAGCATCAAAAGCTGAGTCATTTGGTGACTTAGAGATTTTGGTGTTCTGAAGTGCTTACCTCAATGAGGTAAGCATTTCAGTGAAACCAGCATCAAGAGATCATGCATTTGAAGCAATTGAGATTTTGGTCTACTAAAGTGCTTATCGTACTGAAAGAAGCATTTCTGTCAAACCAGCATCAAAAGTTGAGTCATTTTGGTGAAGTTGAGATATTTGTCTGCTAAAGTGCTTATCTCACTGAAATAACCATATCAGCGAGACAAGCATCAAAAGCTGAGTCATTTGGTGACTTTCAGATTGAAGTGTTCTGAAGTGCTTATCTCACTGAAATAAGCATTTGATTGTAACCAGCATCAAAAGTTGAGTCATTTGTTCAAGTTGAGTTTTGATCGTCTGCATTATATCACTGAAATAAGCTTTTCAGCGAGACCAGCTTCAAAAACTGAGTCATTTCGTGACTTTCTGATGTTGGTGTTCTGAAGTGATTATCTCACTGAAAAAAGCATTTCATTGAAACCAGCATGGAATGTTGAGTAATTTGGTGAATGTTAAGATTTTGGTCTCGTGAAGTGCTTATCTTACTGAAATAAACATATCTGTGAAACGAGCATCAAAATTTGAGACATTTTGGTGAGGTTGAGATATTGGTCTTCTAAAGTGCTTATCTCACTGAAATAAGCATATCAGCGACACTATCATCAAAAGCTGTGTCATTTGGTTAATCTGATATTTTGTTGTTCTGAAGTGCTGATCTCAGTGAAATAAGCATTTGATTGTAACGAGAATCAAAAGTTGAGACATTTCTTGAAGTTGAGTTTTTGATCGTCTGCAGTCCTTATCTCACTGAAATAAGCATTTCATCGAGACCAGCATCAAAAGCTGAGTCATTTGGTGACTCAGAGATTTTGGTCTTCTAAAGTGCTTAACTGAATGTAATAAGCATTTCTGTCAAACCAGCATCAACAGATGATTCATTTGAAACAACTGAGATTTTGGTCTTCTAAAGTGCTTATCTCACCGAAACAAGCTTCTCTGTGAAACCTGCATCAACAGGTGATTCATTCGATGAATGAGCGATTTCTGTCTTCTGAAGGGCTTATCTCACTGAAACAAGCATTTCTGAGAAACCAGCATCAAAAGTTGAGTCAGTTTGGTGAAGTTGAGATATTTGTCTGCTAAAGTGCTTATCTCACTGAAATAAGCATATCAGCGAGACAAGCATCAAAAGCTGAGTCATTTGGTGTCTTAGATATTTTGGTCTTCAGAACTGCTTAACTCAATGAAGTAAGCAAATCTGTGAAACCAGCATCAACAGATGATGCATTTGAAGCAATTGAGATTTTGGTGTTCTGAAGTGCTTATCTCACTGAAATAAGCATATGTGTGAAACGAGCATCAAGCGTTGAGTCATTTTGGTGAAGTTTAAATATAGGTCTTTGAAAGCGCTTATCTCACTGAAATAAGCATATCAGAGAGACAAGCATCAAAAGCTGTGTCATTTGGTGATTTAGAGATTTTGGTCTTCAGAAGTGCTTAACTCAATGAAATAAGCATTTCTGTGAAACCAGCATCAACAGATGATGCATTTGAAACAATTGAGATTTTGGTCTGCTAAAGTGCTTATCTCACCGAAACAAGCTTCTCTGTGAAACCTGCATCAACAGGTGATTCATTCGATGAATTAGCGATTTCTGTCTTCTGAAGGGCTTATCTCACTGAAACAAGCATTTCTGAGAAACCAGCATCAAAAGTTGAGTCAGTTTGGTGAAGTTGAGATATTTGTCTGCTAAAGTGCTTATCTCACTGAAATAAGCATATCAGCGAGACAAGCATCAAAAGCTGAGTCATTTGGTGTCTTAGATATTTTGGTCTTCAGAACTGCTTAACTCAATGAAGTAAGCAAATCTGTGAAACCAGCATCAACAGATGATGCATTTGAAGCAATTGAGATTTTGGTGTTCTGAAGTGCTTATCTCACTGAAATAAGCATATGTGTGAAACGAGCATCAAGCGTTGTGTCATTTTGGTGAAGTTTCAATATAGGTCTTTGAAAGTGCTTATCTCACTGAAATAAGCATATCAGAGAGACAAGCATCAAAAGCTGTGTCATTTGGTGATTTAGAGATTTTGGTCTTCAGAAGTGCTTAACTCAATGAAATAAGCATTTCTGTGAAACCAGCATCAACAGATGATGCATTTGAAACAATTGAGATTTTGGTCTGCTAAAGTGCTTATCTCACTGAAATAAGCATATCAGTGAGACAAGCATCAGAAGCTGTGTCATTTGGTGATTTAGAGATTTTGGTCTTCAGAAGTGCTTACCTCAATGAAATAAGCATTTCTGTGAAACCAGCATCAACAGATGATGCATTTGAAGCAATTGAGATTTTGGTCTACGAAAGTGCTTATCTCACTGAAATAAGCATTTCTGTGAAACCAGGATCAAACGTTGATTCATTTGATGAAGTTGAGATTTTTCTCATCTACAGTGCTTACCATACTGGAATAAGCAGTTGTGTGTAACAAGCATCAATACTTGAGTCATTTGGTGACGATGAGATTTTGGTCATCTGAAGTGCTTGTCTCACTGAAATAAGCATATCAGCGAGACAAGCATCAAAAGCTGAGTCATTTGGTGACTTAGAGATTTTGGTTTTCAGAAGTGCTTAACTCAATGAAGTAAGCATTTCTGTGAAACCAGCATCAACCGATGATGCATTTGAAGCAAATGAGATTTTGGTCTACTAAAGTGCTTATCTTACTGAAAGAAGCATTTCTGTGAAACCAGCATCAAAAGTTGAGTCATTTTGGTGAAGTTGAGATATTGGTCTGCTAAAGTGCTTATCTCACTGCAATAAGCATTTCAGCGACACCAGCATCAAAAACTGAATCATTTGGTGACTTTCAGATTTAAGTGTTCTGAAGTGCTTATCTCACTGAAATAAGCATTTGATTGTAACCAGCATGAAAAGTTGAGTCATTTGTTGAAGATGAGTTTTTGATCGTCTGAAGTGCTTATCATACTTAAATAAGCATATGTGTGAAACGAGCATCAAACGATGAGTCATTTTGGTGAAGTTGTGATCTAGGTCTTCGAAAGTGCTTATCTCACTGAAATAAGCAATATCAGAGAGACAAGCATCAAAAGCTGTGTCATTTGGTGACTTAGAGATTTTGGTGTTCTGAAGTGCTTACCTCAATGAAGTAAGCATTTCAGTTAAACCAGCATCAACAGATCATGCATTTGAAGCAATTGAGATTTTGGTCTACTAAAGTGCTTATCGTACTGAAAGAAGCATTTCTGTCAAACCAGCATCAAAAGTTGAGTCATTTGTTCAAGTTGAGTTTTGATCGTCTGCATTATATCACTGAAGTAAGCTTTTCAGCGAGACCAGCTTCAAAAACTGAGTCATTTCGTGACTTTCTGATGTTGGTGTTCTGAAGTGCTTATCTCACTGAAAAAAGCATTTCTGTGAAACCAGCATGGAATGTTGAGTAATTTGGTGAATGTTAAGATCTTGGTCTTCTGAAGTGCTTGTCTTACTGAAATAAACATATCTGTGAAACGAGCATCAAAATTTGAGACATTTTGGTGAAGTTGAGATATTGGTCTTCTAAAGTGCTTATCGCACTGAAATAAGCATTTCAGCGACACCAGCATCAAAAGCTCTGTCATTTGGCTAATCTGACATTTTGTTGTTCTGAAGCGCTGATCTCACTGAAATAAGCATTTGAATGTAACGAGAATCGAAAGTTGAGACATTTCTTGAAGTTGTGTTTTTGATCGTCTGCAGTGCTTATCTCACTGAAATAAGCATTTCAGCGAGACCAGCATCAAAAGCTGAGTCATTTGGTGACTTAGAGATTTTGGTCTTCTAAAGTGCTTAACTCAATGTAATAAGCATTTCTGTCAAACCAGCAACAACAGATGATTCATTTCAAACAACTGAGATTTTGTTCTTCTAAAGTGCTTATCTCACCGAAACAAGCTTTTCTGTGAAACCTGTATCAACAGGTGATTCATTCGATGAATTAGCGATTTCTGTCTTCTGAAGGGCTTATCTCACTGAAATAAGCATTTCTGTGAAACCAGCATCAAAAGCTGAGTCATTTGGTGAATTTGAGACTTTGGTGATCTGAAGTGCTTATCTCACTGAAATAAGCATTTTATTGCAACCAGCATGAAAAGTTGAGTCATTTGTTGAAGATGAGTTTTTGATCGTCTGAAGTGCTTATCTTACTGAAATAAGCATATGTGTGAAACGAGCATCAAGCGTTGAGTCATTTTGGTGAAGTTGAGATATTGGTCTGCTAAAGTGCTTATCTCACTGAAATAAGCATATCCGCGAGACAAGCATCAAAAGCTGTGTCATTTGGTGACTTTCAGATTGAAGTGTTCTGAAATGCTTATCTCACTGAAATAAGCATTTGATTGTAACCAGCATCAAAAGTTGAGTCATTTGTTCAAGTTGAGTTTTGATCGTCTGCATTATATCACTGAAGTAAGCTTTTCAGCGAGACCAGCTTCAAAAACTGAGTCATTTCGTGACTTTCTGATGTTGGTGTTCTGAAGTGCTTATCTCACTGAAAAAAGCATTTCTGTGAAACCAGCATGGAATGTTGAGTAATTTGGTGAATGTTAAGATTTTGGTCTCGTGAAGTGCTTATCTTACTGAAATAAACATATCTGTGAAACGAGCATCAAAATTTGAGACATTTTGGTGAGGTTGAGATATTGGTCTTCTGAAGTGCTTATCTCACTGAAATAAGCATATCAGCGACACTATCATCAAAAGCTGTGTCATTTGGTTAATCTGATATTTTGTTGTTCTGAAGTGCTGATCTCAGTGAAATAAGCATTTGATTGTAACGAGAATCAAAAGTTGAGACATTTCTTGAAGTTGAGTTTTTGATCGTCTGCAGTCCTTATCTCACTGAAATAAGCATTTCATCGAGACCAGCATCAAAAGCTGAGTCATTTGGTGACTCAGAGATTTTGGTCTTCTAAAGTGCTTAACTGAATGTAATAAGCATTTCTGTCAAACCAGCATCAACAGATGATTCATTTGAAACAACTGAGATTTTGGTCTTCTAAAGTGCTTATCTCACCGAAACAAGCTTCTCTGTGAAACCTGCATCAACAGGTGATTCATTCGATGAATTAGCGATTTCTGTCTTCTGAAGGGCTTATCTCACTGAAACAAGCATTTCTGAGAAACCAGCATCAAAAGTTGAGTCAGTTTGGTGAAGTTGAGATATTTGTCTGCTAAAGTGCTTATCTCACTGAAATAAGCATATCAGCGAGACAAGCATCAAAAGCTGAGTCATTTGGTGTCTTAGATATTTTGGTCTTCAGAACTGCTTAACTCAATGAAGTAAGCAAATCTGTGAAACCAGCATCAACAGATGATGCATTTGAAGCAATTGAGATTTTGGTGTTCTGAAGTGCTTATCTCACTGAAATAAGCATATGTGTGAAACGAGCATCAAGCGTTGAGTCATTTTGGTGAAGTTTAAATATAGGTCTTTGAAAGCGCTTATCTCACTGAAATAAGCATATCAGAGAGACAAGCATCAAAAGCTGTGTCATTTGGTGATTTAGAGATTTTGGTCTTCAGAAGTGCTTAACTCAATGAAATAAGCATTTCTGTGAAACCAGCATCAACAGATGATGCATTTGAAACAATTGAGATTTTGGTCTGCTAAAGTGCTTATCTCACCGAAACAAGCTTCTCTGTGAAACCTGCATCAACAGGTGATTCATTCGATGAATTAGCGATTTCTGTCTTCTGAGGGGCTTATCTCACTGAAACAAGCATTTCTGAGAAACCAGCATCAAAAGTTGAGTCAGTTTGGTGAAGTTGAGATATTTGTCTGCTAAAGTGCTTATCTCACTGAAATAAGCATATCAGCGAGACAAGCATCAAAAGCTGAGTCATTTGGTGTCTTAGATATTTTGGTCTTCAGAACTGCTTAACTCAATGAAGTAAGCAAATCTGTGAAACCAGCATCAACAGATGATGCATTTGAAGCAATTGAGATTTTGGTGTTCTGAAGTGCTTATCTCACTGAAATAAGCATATGTGTGAAACGAGCATCAAGCGTTGTGTCATTTTGGTGAAGTTTAAATATAGGTCTTTGAAAGTGCTTATCTCACTGAAATAAGCATATCAGAGAGACAAGCATCAAAAGCTGTGTCATTTGGTGATTTAGAGATTTTGGTCTTCAGAAGTGCTTAACTCAATGAAATAAGCATTTCTGTGAAACCAGCATCAACAGATGATGCATTTGAAACAATTGAGATTTTGGTCTGCTAAAGTGCTTATCTCACTGAAATAAGCATATCAGTGAGACAAGCATCAGAAGCTGTGTCATTTGGTGATTTAGAGATTTTGGTCTTCAGAAGTGCTTACCTCAATGAAATAAGCATTTCTGTGAAACCAGCATCAACAGATGATGCATTTGAAGCAATTGAGATTTTGGTCTACGAAAGTGCTTATCTCACTGAAATAAGCATTTCTGTGAAACCAGGATCAAACGTTGATTCATTTGATGAAGTTGAGATTTTTCTCATCTACAGTGCTTACCATACTGGAATAAGCAGTTGTGTGTAACAAGCATCAATACTTGAGTCATTTGGTGACGATGAGATTTTGGTCATCTGAAGTGCTTGTCTCACTGAAATAAGCATATCAGCGAGACAAGCATCAAAAGCTGAGTCATTTGGTGACTTAGAGATTTTGGTTTTCAGAAGTGCTTAACTCAATGAAGTAAGCATTTCTGTGAAACCAGCATCAACCGATGATGCATTTGAAGCAAATGAGATTTTGGTCTACTAAAGTGCTTATCTTACTGAAAGAAGCATTTCTGTGAAACCAGCATCAAAAGTTGAGTCATTTTGGTGAAGTTGAGATATTGGTCTGCTAAAGTGCTTATCTCACTGCAATAAGCATTTCAGCGACACCAGCATCAAAAACTGAATCATTTGGTGACTTTCAGATTTAAGTGTTCTGAAGTGCTTATCTCACTGAAATAAGCATTTGATTGTAACCAGCATGAAAAGTTGAGTCATTTGTTGAAGATGAGTTTTTGATCGTCTGAAGTGCTTATCATACTTAAATAAGCATATGTGTGAAACGAGCATCAAACGATGAGTCATTTTGGTGAAGTTGTGATCTAGGTCTTCGAAAGTGCTTATCTCACTGAAATAAGCAATATCAGAGAGACAAGCATCAAAAGCTGTGTCATTTGGTGACTTAGAGATTTTGGTGTTCTGAAGTGCTTACCTCAATGAAGTAAGCATTTCAGTTAAACCAGCATCAACAGATCATGCATTTGAAGCAATTGAGATTTTGGTCTACTAAAGTGCTTATCGTACTGAAAGAAGCATTTCTGTCAAACCAGCATCAAAAGTTGAGTCATTTGTTCAAGTTGAGTTTTGATCGTCTGCATTATATCACTGAAGTAAGCTTTTCAGCGAGACCAGCTTCAAAAACTGAGTCATTTCGTGACTTTCTGATGTTGGTGTTCTGAAGTGCTTATCTCACTGAAAAAAGCATTTCTGTGAAACCAGCATGGAATGTTGAGTAATTTGGTGAATGTTAAGATCTTGGTCTTCTGAAGTGCTTGTCTTACTGAAATAAACATATCTGTGAAACGAGCATCAAAATTTGAGACATTTTGGTGAAGTTGAGATATTGGTCTTCTAAAGTGCTTATCGCACTGAAATAAGCATTTCAGCGACACCAGCATCAAAAGCTCTGTCATTTGGCTAATCTGACATTTTGTTGTTCTGAAGCGCTGATCTCACTGAAATAAGCATTTGAATGTAACGAGAATCGAAAGTTGAGACATTTCTTGAAGTTGTGTTTTTGATCGTCTGCAGTGCTTATCTCACTGAAATAAGCATTTCAGCGAGACCAGCATCAAAAGCTGAGTCATTTGGTGACTTAGAGATTTTGGTCTTCTAAAGTGCTTAACTCAATGTAATAAGCATTTCTGTCAAACCAGCAACAACAGATGATTCATTTCAAACAACTGAGATTTTGTTCTTCTAAAGTGCTTATCTCACCGAAACAAGCTTTTCTGTGAAACCTGTATCAACAGGTGATTCATTCGATGAATTAGCGATTTCTGTCTTCTGAAGGGCTTATCTCACTGAAATAAGCATTTCTGTGAAACCAGCATCAAAAGCTGAGTCATTTGGTGAATTTGAGACTTTGGTGATCTGAAGTGCTTATCTCACTGAAATAAGCATTTTATTGCAACCAGCATGAAAAGTTGAGTCATTTGTTGAAGATGAGTTTTTGATCGTCTGAAGTGCTTATCTTACTGAAATAAGCATATGTGTGAAACGAGCATCAAGCGTTGAGTCATTTTGGTGAAGTTGAGATATTGGTCTGCTAAAGTGCTTATCTCACTGAAATAAGCATATCCGCGAGACAAGCATCAAAAGCTGTGTCATTTGGTGACTTTCAGATTGAAGTGTTCTGAAATGCTTATCTCACTGAAATAAGCATTTGATTGTAACCAGCATCAAAAGTTGAGTCATTTGTTCAAGTTGAGTTTTGATCGTCTGCATTATATCACTGAAGTAAGCTTTTCAGCGAGACCAGCTTCAAAAACTGAGTCATTTCGTGACTTTCTGATGTTGGTGTTCTGAAGTGCTTATCTCACTGAAAAAAGCATTTCTGTGAAACCAGCATGGAATGTTGAGTAATTTGGTGAATGTTAAGATCTTGGTCTTCTGAAGTGCTTGTCTTACTGAAATAAACATATCTGTGAAACGAGCATCAAAATTTGAGACATTTTGGTGAAGTTGAGATATTGGTCTTCTAAAGTGCTTATCTCACTGAAATAAGCATTTCAGCGACACCAGCATCAAAAACTGAATCATTTGGTGACTTTCAGATTTAAGTGTTCTGAAGTGCTTATCTCACTGAAATAAGCATTTGATTGTAACCAGCATGAAAAGTTGAGTCATTTGTTGAAGATGAGTTTTTGATCGTCTGAAGTGCTTATCATACTGAAATAAGCATATGTGTGAAACGAGCATCAAACGATGAGTCATTTTGGTGAAGTTGTGATCTAGGTCTTCGAAAGTGCTTATCTCACTGAAATAAGCAATATCAGAGAGACAAGCATCAGAAACTGTGTCATTTGGTGACTTAGAGATTTTGGTGTTCTGAAGTGCTTAACTCAATGAAGTAAGCATTTCTGTGAAACCAGCATCAACAGCTCATGCATTTGCAGCAATTGAGATTTTGGTCTACTAAAGTGCTTATCTTACTGAAAGAAGCATTTCTGTGAAACCAGCATCAAAAGTTGAGTCATTTTGGTGAAGTTGAGATATTGGTTTGCTAAAGTGCTTATCTCATGAAATAAGCATATCAGCGAGACAAGCATCAACAGCTGAGTCATTTGGTGACTTTCAGATTTAAGTGTTCTGAAGTGCTTATCTCACTGAAATAAGCATTTGATTGTAACCAGCATCAAAAGTTGAGTCATTTGTTCAAGTTGAGTTTTTGATCGTCTGCATTATATCACTGAAATATGCATTTCAGCGAGACCAGCTTCAAAAACTGAGTCATTTGGTGACTTTCAGATGTTGGTGTTCTGAAGTGATTATCTCACTGAAAAAAGCATTTCATTGAAACCAGCATGGAATGTTGAGTAAATTGGTGAATGTTAAGATTTTGGTCTTCTGAAGTGCTTATCTTACTGAAATAAACATATCTGTGAAACGAGCATCAAAATTTGAGACATTTTCGTGAGGTTGAGATATTGGTCTTCTAAAGTGCTTATCTCACTGAAATAAGCATATCAGCGACACCAGCATCAAAAGCTGTGTCATTTGGTTAATCTGATATTTTGTTGTTCTGAAGTGCTGATCTCAGTGAAATAAGCATTTGATTGTAACGAGAATCAAAAGTTGAGACATTTCTTGAAGTTGAGTTTTTGATCGTCTGCAGTCCTTATCTCACTGAAATAAGCATTTCAACGAGACCAGCATCAAAAGCTGAGTCATTTGGTGACTTAGAGATTTTGGTCTTCTAAAGTGCTTAACTGAATGTAATAAGCATTTCTGTCAAACCAGCATCAACAGATGATTCATTTGAAACAACTGAGATTTTGGTCTTCTAAAGTGCTTATCTCACCGAAACAAGCTTCTCTGTGAAACCTGCATCAACAGGTGATTCATTCGATGAATTAGCGATTTCTGTCTTCTGAAGGGCTTATCTCACTTGAAACAAGCATTTCTCAGAAACCAGCATCAAAAGTTGAGTCAGTTTGGTGAAGTTGAGATATTTGTCTGCTAAAGTGCTTATCTCACTGAAATAAGCATATCAGCGAGACACGCATCAAAAGCTGAGTCATTTGGTGTCTTAGAGATTTTGGTCTTCAGAACTGCTTAACTCAATGAAGTAAGCAAATCTGTGAAACCAGCATCAACAGATGATGCATTTGAAGAAATTGAGATTTTGGTGTTCTGAAGTGCTTATCTCACTGAAATAAGCATATGTGTGAAACGAGCATCAAGCGTTGAGTCATTTTGGTGAAGTTTAAATATAGGTCTTTGAAAGTGCTTATCTCACTGAAATAAGCATATCAGAGAGACAAGCATCAAAAGCTGTGTCATTTGGTGATTTAGAGATTTTGGCCTTCAGAAGTGCTTAACTCAATGAAATAAGCATTTCTGTGAAACCAGCATCAACAGATGATGCATTTGAAACAATTGAGATTTTGGTCTGCTAAAGTGCTTATCTCACTGAAATAAGCATATCAGAGAGACAAGCATCAAAATCTGTGTCATTTGGTGATTTAGAGATTTTGGTCTTCAGAAGTGCTTACCTCAATGAAATAAGCATTTCTGTGAAACCAGCATCAACAGATGTAGCATTTGAAACAATTGAGATTTTGGTTCTGCTAAAGTGCTTATCTCACAGAAATAAGCATATCAGCGACACAAGCATCAAAAGCTGAGTCATTTGGTGACTTAGAGATTTTGGTGTTCTGAAGTGCTTACCTCAATGAAGTAAGCATTTCAGTTAAACCAGCATCAACAGATCATGCATTTGAAGCAATTGAGATATTGTCTACTAAAGTGCTTATCGTACTGAAAGAAGCATTTCTGTGAAACCAGCATCAAAAGTTGAGTCATTTTGGTGAAGTTGAGATATTGTTCTGCTAAAGTGCTTATCTCACTGAAATAAGCATATCAGCGAGACAAGCATCAAAAGCTGAGTCATTTGGTGACTTAGAGATTTTGGTGTTCTGAAGTGCTTACCTCAATGAGGTAAGCATTTCAGTGAAACCAGCATCAAGAGATCATGCATTTGAAGCAATTGAGATTTTGGTCTACTAAAGTGCTTATCGTACTGAAAGAAGCATTTCTGTCAAACCAGCATCAAAAGTTGAGTCATTTTGGTGAAGTTGAGATATTTGTCTGCTAAAGTGCTTATCTCACTGAAATAACCATATCAGCGAGACAAGCATCAAAAGCTGAGTCATTTGGTGACTTTCAGATTGAAGTGTTCTGAAGTGCTTATCTCACTGAAATAAGCATTTGATTGTAACCAGCATCAAAAGTTGAGTCATTTGTTCAAGTTGAGTTTTGATCGTCTGCATTATATCACTGAAATAAGCTTTTCAGCGAGACCAGCTTCAAAAACTGAGTCATTTCGTGACTTTCTGATGTTGGTGTTCTGAAGTGATTATCTCACTGAAAAAAGCATTTCATTGAAACCAGCATGGAATGTTGAGTAATTTGGTGAATGTTAAGATTTTGGTCTCGTGAAGTGCTTATCTTACTGAAATAAACATATCTGTGAAACGAGCATCAAAATTTGAGACATTTTGGTGAGGTTGAGATATTGGTCTTCTAAAGTGCTTATCTCACTGAAATAAGCATATCAGCGACACTATCATTAAAAGCTGTGTCATTTGGTTAATCTGATATTTTGTTGTTCTGAAGTGCTGATCTCAGTGAAATAAGCATTTGATTGTAACGAGAATCAAAAGTTGAGACATTTCTTGAAGTTGAGTTTTTGATCGTCTGCAGTCCTTATCTCACTGAAATAAGCATTTCATCGAGACCAGCATCAAAAGCTGAGTCATTTGGTGACTCAGAGATTTTGGTCTTCTAAAGTGCTTAACTGAATGTAATAAGCATTTCTGTCAAACCAGCATCAACAGATGATTCATTTGAAACAACTGAGATTTTGGTCTTCTAAAGTGCTTATCTCACCGAAACAAGCTTCTCTGTGAAACCTGCATCAACAGGTGATTCATTCGATGAATTAGCGATTTCTGTCTTCTGAAGGGCTTATCTCACTGAAACAAGCATTTCTGAGAAACCAGCATCAAAAGTTGAGTCAGTTTGGTGAAGTTGAGATATTTGTCTGCTAAAGTGCTTATCTCACTGAAATAAGCATATCAGCGAGACAAGCATCAAAAGCTGAGTCATTTGGTGTCTTAGATATTTTGGTCTTCAGAACTGCTTAACTCAATGAAGTAAGCAAATCTGTGAAACCAGCATCAACAGATGATGCATTTGAAGCAATTGAGATTTTGGTGTTCTGAAGTGCTTATCTCACTGAAATAAGCATATGTGTGAAACGAGCATCAAGCGTTGAGTCATTTTGGTGAAGTTTAAATATAGGTCTTTGAAAGCGCTTATCTCACTGAAATAAGCATATCAGAGAGACAAGCATCAAAAGCTGTGTCATTTGGTGATTTAGAGATTTTGGTCTTCAGAAATGCTTAACTCAATGAAATAAGCATTTCTGTGAAACCAGCATCAACAGATGATGCATTTGAAACAATTGAGATTTTGGTCTGCTAAAGTGCTTATCTCACCGAAACAAGCTTCTCTGTGAAACCTGCATCAACAGGTGATTCATTCGATGAATTAGCGATTTCTGTCTTCTGAAGGGCTTATCTCACTGAAACAAGCATTTCTGAGAAACCAGCATCAAAAGTTGAGTCAGTTTGGTGAAGTTGAGATATTTGTCTGCTAAAGTGCTTATCTCACTGAAATAAGCATATCAGCGAGACAAGCATCAAAAGCTGAGTCATTTGGTGTCTTAGATATTTTGGTCTTCAGAACTGCTTAACTCAATGAAGTAAGCAAATCTGTGAAACCAGCATCAACAGATGATGCATTTGAAGCAATTGAGATTTTGGTGTTCTGAAGTGCTTATCTCACTGAAATAAGCATATGTGTGAAACGAGCATCAAGCGTTGTGTCATTTTGGTGAAGTTTAAATATAGGTCTTTGAAAGTGCTTATCTCACTGAAATAAGCATATCAGAGAGACAAGCATCAAAAGCTGTGTCATTTGGTGATTTAGAGATTTTGGTCTTCAGAAGTGCTTAACTCAATGAAATAAGCATTTCTGTGAAACCAGCATCAACAGATGATGCATTTGAAACAATTGAGATTTTGGTCTGCTAAAGTGCTTATCTCACTGAAATAAGCATATCAGTGAGACAAGCATCAGAAGCTGTGTCATTTGGTGATTTAGAGATTTTGGTCTTCAGAAGTGCTTACCTCAATGAAATAAGCATTTCTGTGAAACCAGCATCAACAGATGATGCATTTGAAGCAATTGAGATTTTGGTCTACGAAAGTGCTTATCTCACTGAAATAAGCATTTCTGTGAAACCAGGATCAAACGTTGATTCATTTGATGAAGTTGAGATTTTTCTCATCTACAGTGCTTACCATACTGGAATAAGCAGTTGTGTGTAACAAGCATCAATACTTGAGTCATTTGGTGACGATGAGATTTTGGTCATCTGAAGTGCTTGTCTCACTGAAATAAGCATATCAGCGAGACAAGCATCAAAAGCTGAGTCATTTGGTGACTTAGAGATTTTGGTTTTCAGAAGTGCTTAACTCAATGAAGTAAGCATTTCTGTGAAACCAGCATCAACCGATGATGCATTTGAAGCAAATGAGATTTTGGTCTACTAAAGTGCTTATCTTACTGAAAGAAGCATTTCTGTGAAACCAGCATCAAAAGTTGAGTCATTTTGGTGAAGTTGAGATATTGGTCTGCTAAAGTGCTTATCTCACTGCAATAAGCATTTCAGCGACACCAGCATCAAAAACTGAATCATTTGGTGACTTTCAGATTTAAGTGTTCTGAAGTGCTTATCTCACTGAAATAAGCATTTGATTGTAACCAGCATGAAAAGTTGAGTCATTTGTTGAAGATGAGTTTTTGATCGTCTGAAGTGCTTATCATACTTAAATAAGCATATGTGTGAAACGAGCATCAAACGATGAGTCATTTTGGTGAAGTTGTGATCTAGGTCTTCGAAAGTGCTTATCTCACTGAAATAAGCAATATCAGAGAGACAAGCATCAAAAGCTGTGTCATTTGGTGACTTAGAGATTTTGGTGTTCTGAAGTGCTTACCTCAATGAAGTAAGCATTTCAGTTAAACCAGCATCAACAGATCATGCATTTGAAGCAATTGAGATTTTGGTCTACTAAAGTGCTTATCGTACTGAAAGAAGCATTTCTGTCAAACCAGCATCAAAAGTTGAGTCATTTGTTCAAGTTGAGTTTTGATCGTCTGCATTATATCACTGAAGTAAGCTTTTCAGCGAGACCAGCTTCAAAAACTGAGTCATTTCGTGACTTTCTGATGTTGGTGTTCTGAAGTGCTTATCTCACTGAAAAAAGCATTTCTGTGAAACCAGCATGGAATGTTGAGTAATTTGGTGAATGTTAAGATCTTGGTCTTCTGAAGTGCTTGTCTTACTGAAATAAACATATCTGTGAAACGAGCATCAAAATTTGAGACATTTTGGTGAAGTTGAGATATTGGTCTTCTAAAGTGCTTATCGCACTGAAATAAGCATTTCAGCGACACCAGCATCAAAAGCTCTGTCATTTGGCTAATCTGACATTTTGTTGTTCTGAAGCGCTGATCTCACTGAAATAAGCATTTGAATGTAACTAGAATCGAAAGTTGAGACATTTCTTGAAGTTGTGTTTTTGATCGTCTGCAGTGCTTATCTCACTGAAATAAGCATTTCAGCGAGACCAGCATCAAAAGCTGAGTCATTTGGTGACTTAGAGATTTTGGTCTTCTAAAGTGCTTAACTCAATGTAATAAGCATTTCTGTCAAACCAGCAACAACAGATGATTCATTTCAAACAACTGAGATTTTGTTCTTCTAAAGTGCTTATCTCACCGAAACAAGCTTTTCTGTGAAACCTGTATCAACAGGTGATTCATTCGATGAATTAGCGATTTCTGTCTTCTGAAGGGCTTAGCTCACTGAAATAAGCATTTCTGTGAAACCAGCATCAGAAGCTGAGTCATTTGGTGAATTTGAGACTTTGGTGATCTGAAGTGCTTATCTCACTGAAATAAGCATTTTATTGCAACCAGCATGAAAAGTTGAGTCATTTGTTGAAGATGAGTTTTTGATCGTCTGAAGTGCTTATCTTACTGAAATAAGCATATGTGTGAAACGAGCATCAAGCGTTGAGTCATTTTGGTGAAGTTGAGATATTGGTCTGCTAAAGTGCTTATCTCACTGAAATAAGCATATCCGCGAGACAAGCATCAAAAGCTGTGTCATTTGGTGACTTTCAGATTGAAGTGTTCTGAAATGCTTATCTCACTGAAATAAGCATTTGATTGTAACCAGCATCAAAAGTTGAGTCATTTGTTCAAGTTGAGTTTTGATCGTCTGCATTATATCACTGAAGTAAGCTTTTCAGCGAGACCAGCTTCAAAAACTGAGTCATTTCGTGACTTTCTGATGTTGGTGTTCTGAAGTGCTTATCTCACTGAGAAAAGCATTTCTGTGAAACCAGCATGGAATGTTGAGTAATTTGGTGAATGTTAAGATCTTGGTCTTCTGAAGTGCTTGTCTTACTGAAATAAACATATCTGTGAAACGAGCATCAAAATTTGAGACATTTTGGTGAAGTTGAGATATTGGTCTTCTAAAGTGCTTATCTCACTGAAATAAGCATTTCAGCGACACCAGCATCAAAAACTGAATCATTTGGTGACTTTCAGATTTAAGTGTTCTGAAGTGCTTATCTCACTGAAATAAGCATTTGATTGTAACCAGCATGAAAAGTTGAGTCATTTGTTGAAGATGAGTTTTTGATCGTCTGAAGTGCTTATCATACTGAAATAAGCATATGTGTGAAACGAGCATCAAACGATGAGTCATTTTGGTGAAGTTGTGATCTAGGTCTTCGAAAGTGCTTATCTCACTGAAATAAGCAATATCAGAGAGACAAGCATCAAAAACTGTGTCATTTGGTGACTTAGAGATTTTGGTGTTCTGAAGTGCTTAACTCAATGAAGTAAGCATTTCTGTGAAACCAGCATCAACAGCTCATGCATTTGCAGCAATTGAGATTTTGGTCTACTAAAGTGCTTATCTTACTGAAAGAAGCATTTCTGTGAAACCAGCATCAAAAGTTGAGTCATTTTGGTGAAGTTGAGATATTGGTTTGCTAAAGTGCTTATCTCATGAAATAAGCATATCAGCGAGACAAGCATCAACAGCTGAGTCATTTGGTGACTTTCAGATTTAAGTGTTCTGAAGTGCTTATCTCACTGAAATAAGCATTTGATTGTAACCAGCATCAAAAGTTGAGTCATTTGTTCAAGTTGAGTTTTTGATCGTCTGCATTATATCACTGAAATATGCATTTCAGCGAGACCAGCTTCAAAAACTGAGTCATTTGGTGACTTTCAGATGTTGGTGTTCTGAAGTGATTATCTCACTGAAAAAAGCATTTCATTGAAACCAGCATGGAATGTTGAGTAAATTGGTGAATGTTAAGATTTTGGTCTTCTGAAGTGCTTATCTTACTGAAATAAACATATCTGTGAAACGAGCATCAAAATTTGAGACATTTTCGTGAGGTTGAGATATTGGTCTTCTAAAGTGCTTATCTCACTGAAATAAGCATATCAGCGACACCAGCATCAAAAGCTGTGTCATTTGGTTAATCTGATATTTTGTTGTTCTGAAGTGCTGATCTCAGTGAAATAAGCATTTGATTGTAACGAGAATCAAAAGTTGAGACATTTCGTGAAGTTGAGTTTTTGATCGTCTGCAGTGCTTATCTCACTGAAATAAGCATTTCATCGAGACCAGCATCAAAAGCTGAGTCATTTGGTGACTTAGAGATTTTGGTCTTCTAAAGTGCTTAACTGAATGTAATAAGCATTTCTGTCAAACCAGCATCAACAGATGATTCATTTGAAACAACTGAGATTTTGGTCTTCTAAAGTGCTTATCTCACCGAAACAAGCTTCTCTGTGAAACCTGCATCAACAGGTGATTCATTCGATGAATTAGCGATTTCTGTCTTCTGAAGGGCTTATCTCACTTGAAACAAGCATTTCTCAGAAACCAGCATCAAAAGTTGAGTCAGTTTGGTGAAGTTGAGATATTTGTCTGCTAAAGTGCTTATCTCACTGAAATAAGCATATCAGCGAGACACGCATCAAAAGCTGAGTCATTTGGTGTCTTAGAGATTTTGGTCTTCAGAACTGCTTAACTCAATGAAGTAAGCAAATCTGTGAAACCAGCATCAACAGATGATGCATTTGAAGAAATTGAGATTTTGGTGTTCTGAAGTGCTTATCTCACTGAAATAAGCATATGTGTGAAACGAGCATCAAGCGTTGAGTCATTTTGGTGAAGTTTAAATATAGGTCTTTGAAAGTGCTTATCTCACTGAAATAAGCATATCAGAGAGACAAGCATCAAAAGCTGTGTCATTTGGTGATTTAGAGATTTTGGCCTTCAGAAGTGCTTAACTCAATGAAATAAGCATTTCTGTGAAACCAGCATCAACAGATGATGCATTTGAAACAATTGAGATTTTGGTTCTGCTAAAGTGCTTATCTCACAGAAATAAGCATATCAGCGACACAAGCATCAAAAGCTGAGTCATTTGGTGACTTAGAGATTTTGGTGTTCTGAAGTGCTTACCTCAATGAAGTAAGCATTTCAGTTAAACCAGCATCAACAGATCATGCATTTGAAGCAATTGAGATATTGTCTACTAAAGTGCTTATCGTACTGAAAGAAGCATTTCTGTGAAACCAGCATCAAAAGTTGAGTCATTTTGGTGAAGTTGAGATATTGTTCTGCTAAAGTGCTTATCTCACTGAAATAAGCATATCAGCGAGACAAGCATCAAAAGCTGTGTCATTTGGTGACTTTCAGACTGAAGTGTTCTGAAATGCTTATCTCACTGAAATAAGCATTTGATTGTAACCAGCATCAAAAGTTGAGTCATTTGTTCAAGTTGAGTTTTGATCGTCTGCATTATATCACTGAAGTAAGCTTTTCAGCGAGACCAGCTTCAAAAACTGAGTCATTTCGTGACTTTCTGATGTTGGTGTTCTGAAGTGCTTATCTCACTGAAAAAAGCATTTCTGTGAAACCAGCATGGAATGTTGAGTAATTTGGTGAATGTTAAGATCTTGGTCTTCTGAAGTGCTTGTCTTACTGAAATAAACATATCTGTGAAACGAGCATCAAAATTTGAGACATTTTGGTGAAGTTGAGATATTGGTCTTCTAAAGTGCTTATCTCACTGAAATAAGCATTTCAGCGACACCAGCATCAAAAGCTCTGTCATTTGGCTAATCTGACATTTTGTTGTTCTGAAGCGCTGATCTCACTGAAATAAGCATTTGAATGTAACGAGAATCGAAAGTTGAGACATTTCTTGAAGTTGTGTTTTTGATCGTCTGCAGTGCTTATCTCACTGAAATAAGCATTTCAGCGAGACCAGCATCAAAAGCTGAGTCATTTGGTGACTTAGAGATTTTGGTCTTCTAAAGTGCTTAACTCAATGTAATAAGCATTTCTGTCAAACCAGCAACAACAGATGATTCATTTCAAACAACTGAGATTTTGTTCTTCTAAAGTGCTTATCTCACCGAAACAAGCTTTTCTGTGAAACCTGTATCAACAGGTGATTCATTCGATGAATTAGCGATTTCTGTCTTCTGAAGGGCTTATCTCACTGAAATAAGCATTTCTGTGAAACCAGCATCAAAAGCTGAGTCATTTGGTGAATTTGAGACTTTGGTGATCTGAAGTGCTTATCTCACTGAAATAAGCATTTTATTGCAACCAGCATGAAAAGTTGAGTCATTTGTTGAAGATGAGTTTTTGATCGTCTGAAGTGCTTATCTTACTGAAATAAGCATATGTGTGAAACGAGCATCAAGCGTTGAGTCATTTTGGTGAAGTTGAGATATTGGTCTGCTAAAGTGCTTATCTCACTGAAATAAGCATATCCGCGAGACAAGCATCAAAAGCTGTGTCATTTGGTGACTTTCAGATTGAAGTGTTCTGAAATGCTTATCTCACTGAAATAAGCATTTGATTGTAACCAGCATCAAAAGTTGAGTCATTTGTTCAAGTTGAGTTTTGATCGTCTGCATTATATCACTGAAGTAAGCTTTTCAGCGAGACCAGCTTCAAAAACTGAGTCATTTCGTGACTTTCTGATGTTGGTGTTCTGAAGTGCTTATCTCACTGAAAAAAGCATTTCTGTGAAACCAGCATGGAATGTTGAGTAATTTGGTGAATGTTAAGATCTTGGTCTTCTGAAGTGCTTGTCTTACTGAAATAAACATATCTTGTGAAACGAGCATCAAAATTTGAGACATTTTGGTGAAGTTGAGATATTGGTCTTCTAAAGTGCTTATCTCACTGAAATAAGCATTTCAGCGAGACCAGCATCAAAAGCTGAGTCATTTGGTGACTTAGAGATTTTGGTCTTCTAAAGTGCTTAACTCAATGTAATAAGCATTTCTGTCAAACCAGCAACAACAGATGATTCATTTCAAACAACTGAGATTTTGGTCTTCTAAAGTGCTTATCTCACCGAAACAAGCTTTTCTGTGAAACCTGTATCAACAGGTGATTCATTCGATGAATTAGCGATTTCTGTCTTCTGAAGGGCTTATCTCACTGAAATAAGCATTTCTGTGAAACCAGCATCAAAAGCTGAGTCATTTGGTGAATTTGAGACTTTGGTGATCTGAAGTGCTTATCTCACTGAAATAAGCATTTTATTGCAACCAGCATGAAAAGTTGAGTCATTTGTTGAAGATGAGTTTTTGATCGTCTGAAGTGCTTATCTTACTGAAATAAGCATATGTGTGAAACGAGCATCAAGCGTTGAGTCATTATGGTGAAGTTGAGATATTGGTCTGCTAAAGTGCTTGTCTCACTGAAATAAGCATATCAGCGAGACAAGCATCAAAAGCTGAGTCATTTGGTGACTTAGAGATTTTGGTTTTCAGAAGTGCTTAATTCAATGAAGTAAGCATTTCTGTGAAACCAGCATCAACCGATGATGCATTTGAAGCAAATGAGATTTTGGTCTACTAAAGTGCTTATCTTACTGAAAGAAGCATTTCTGTGAAACCAGCATCAAAAGTTGAGTCATTTTGGTGAAGTTGAGATATTGGTCTGCTAAAGTGCTTATCTCACTGAAATAAGCATTTCAGCGAGACAAGCATCAACAGCTGAGTCATTTGGTGACTTTCAGATTTAAGTGTTCTGAAGTGCTTATCTCACTGAAATAAGCATTTCATTGTAACCAGCATCAAAAGTTGAGTCATTTGTTGAAGATGAGTTTTTGATCGTCTGAAGTGCTTATCATACTGAAATAAGCATATGTGTGAAACGAGCATCAAACGATGAGTCATTTTGGTGAAGTTGTGATCTAGGTCTTCGAAAGTGCTTATCTCACTGAAATAAGCAATATGAGAGAGACAAGCATCAAAAGCTGTGTCATTTGGTTATTTAGAGATTTTGGTGTTCTGAAGTGCTTAACTCAATGAAGTAAGCATTTCTGTGAAACCAGCATCAACAGATGATGCATTTGAAACAATTGAGATTTTGGTCTACTAAAGTGCTTATCTTACTGAAAGAAGCATTTCTGTCAAACCAGCATCAAAAGTTGAGTCATTTTGGTGAAGTTGAGATATTGGTCTGCTAAAGTGCTTATCTCACGGAAATAAGCATATCAGCGAGACAAGCATCAACAGCTGAGTCATTTGGTGACTAGGAGATTTTGGTCCTCAGAAGTGCTTATCTCAATGTAGTAAGCTTTTCAGTGAAACCAGCATCAACAGATCATGCATTTGAAGCAATTGAGATTTTGTCTACTAAAGTGCTTATCTTACTGAAAGAAGCATTTCTGTGAAACCAGCATCAAAAGTT
This sequence comes from Stegostoma tigrinum, assembly GCF_030684315.1. NCBI lineage: Eukaryota > Metazoa > Chordata > Chondrichthyes > Orectolobiformes > Stegostomatidae > Stegostoma > Stegostoma tigrinum. Next base: position 204,943 of record NW_026728050.1, read on the forward strand.
GAGTCATTTTGGTGAAGTTGAGATATTGGTTTGCTAAAGTGCTGATCTCACTGAAATAAGCATATCAGCGAGACAAGCATCAAAAGCTGAGTCATTTGGTGACTTTCAGATTTAAGTGTTCTGAAGTGCTTATCTCACTGAAATAAGCATTTGATTGTAACCAGCATCAAACGTTGAGTCATTTGTTCAAGTTGAGTTTTGATCGTCTGCATTATATCACTGAAGTAAGCTTTTCAGCGAGACGAGCTTCAAAAACTGAGTCATTTCGTGACTTTCTGATGTTGGTGTTCTGAAGTGCTTATCTCACTGAAAAAAGCATTTCTGTGAAACCAGCATGGAATGTTGAGTAATTTGGTGAATGTTAAGATCTTGGTCTTCTGACGTGCTTGTCTTACTGAAATAAACATATCTGTGAAACGAGCATCAAAATTTGAGACATTTTGGTGAAGTTGAGATATTGGTCTTCTAAAGTGCTTATCGCACTGAAATAAGCATTTCAGCGAGACCAGCATCAAAAGCTGAGTCATTTGGTGACTTAGAGATTTTGGTCTTCTAAAGTGCTTAACTCAATGTAATAAGCATTTCTGTCAAACCAGCAACAACAGATGATTCATTTCAAACAACTGAGATTTTGGTCTTCTAAAGTGCTTATCTCACCGAAACAAGCTTTTCTGTGAAACCTGTATCAACAGGTGATTCATTCGATGAATTAGCGATTTCTGTCTTCTGAAGGGCTTATCTCACTGAAATAAGCATTTCTGTGAAACCAGCATCAAAAGCTGAGTCATTTGGTGAATTTGAGACTTTGGTGATCTGAAGTGCTTATCTCACTGAAATAAGCATTTTATTGCAACCAGCATGAAAAGTTGAGTCATTTGTTGAAGATGAGTTTTTGATCGTCTGAAGTGCTTATCTTACTGAAATAAGCATATGTGTGAAACGAGCATCAAGCGTTGAGTCATTTTGGTGAAGTTGAGATATTGGTCTGCTAAAGTGCTTGTCTCACTGAAATAAGCATATCAGCGAGACAAGCATCAAAAGCTGAGTCATTTGGTGACTTAGAGATTTTGGTTTTCAGAAGTGCTTAATTCAATGAAGTAAGCATTTCTGTGAAACCAGCATCAACCGATGATGCATTTGAAGCAAATGAGATTTTGGTCTACTAAAGTGCTTATCTTACTGAAAGAAGCATTTCTGTGAAACCAGCATCAAAAGTTGAGTCATTTTGGTGAAGTTGAGATATTGGTCTGGTAAAGTGCTTATCTCACTGAAATAAGCATTTCAGCGAGACAAGCATCAACAGCTGAGTCATTTGGTGACTTTCAGATTTAAGTGTTCTGAAGTGCTTATCTCACTGAAATAAGCATTTGATTGTAACCAGCATGAAAAGTTGAGTCATTTGTTGAAGATGAGTTTTTGATCGTCTGAAGTGCTTATCATACTGAAATAAGCATATGTGTGAAACGAGCATCAAACGATGAGTCATTTTGGTGAAGTTGTGATCTAGGTCTTCGAAAGTGCTTATCTCACTGAAATAAGCAATATGAGAGAGACAAGCATCAAAAGCTGTGTCATTTGGTTATTTAGAGATTTTGGTCTTCAGAAGTGCTTACCTCAATGAAGTAAGCATTTCTGTGAAACCAGCATCAACAGCTCATGCATTTGCAGCAATTGAGATTTTGGTCTACTAAAGTGCTTACCTTACTGAAAGAAGCATTTCTGTCAAACCAGCATCAAAAGTTGAGTCATTTTGGTGAATTTGAGATATTGGTCTGCTAAAGTGCTTATCTCACTGAAATAAGCATATCAGCGAGACAAGCATCAAAAGCTGAGTCATTTGGTGACTAGGAGATTTTGGTCCTCAGAAGTGCTTATCTCAATGTAGTAAGCTTTTCAGTGAAACCAGCATCAACAGATCATGCATTTGAAGCAATTGAGATGTTGTCTACTAAAGTGCTTATCTTACTGAAAGAATCATTTCTGTGAAACCAGCATCAAAAGTTGAGTCATTTTGGTGAAGTTGAGATATTGGTCTGCTAAAGTGCTGATCTCACTGAAATAAGCATATCAGCGAGACAAGCATCAAAAGCTGAGTCATTTGGTGACTTTCAGATTTAAGTGTTCTGAAGTGCTTATCTCACTGAAATAAGCATTTGATTGTAACCAGCATCAAACGTTGAGTCATTTGTTCAAGTTGAGTTTTGATCGTCTGCATTATATCACTGAAGTAAGCTTTTCAGCGAGACCAGCTTCAAAAACTGAGTCATTTGGTGACTTTCAGATGTTGGTGTTCTGAAGTGATTATCTCACTGAAAAAAGCATTTCATTGAAACCAGCATGGAATGTTGAGTAAATTGGTGAATGTTAAGATTTTGGTCTTCTGAAGTGCTTATCTTACTGAAATAAACATATCTGTGAAACGAGCATCAAAATTTGAGACATTTTCGTGAGGTTGAGGTATTGGTCTTCTAAAGTGCTTATCTCACTGAAATAAGCATATCAGCGACACCAGCATCAAAACCTGTGTCATTTGGTTAATCTGATATTTTGTTGTTCTGAAGTGCTGATCTCAGTGAAATAAGCATTTGATTGTAACGAGAATCAAAAGTTGAGACATTTCGTGAAGTTGAGTTTTTGATCGTCTGCAGTGCTTATCTCACTGAAATAAGCATTTCATCGAGACCAGCATCAAAAGCTGAGTCATTTGGTGACTTAGAGATTTTGGTCTTCTAAAGTGCTTAACTGAATGTAATAAGCATTTCTGTCAAACCAGCATCAACAGATGATTCATTTGAAACAACTGAGATTTTGGTCTTCTAAAGTGCTTATCTCACCGAAACAAGCTTCTCTGTGAAACCTGCATCAACAGGTGATTCATTCGATGAATTAGCGATTTCTGTCTTCTGAAGGGCTTATCTCACTTGAAACAAGCATTTCTCAGAAACCAGCATCAAAAGTTGAGTCAGTTTGGTGAAGTTGAGATATTTGTCTGCTAAAGTGCTTATCTCACTGAAATAAGCATATCAGCGAGACACGCATCAAAAGCTGAGTCATTTGGTGTCTTAGAGATTTTGGTCTTCAGAACTGCTTAACTCAATGAAGTAAGCAAATCTGTGAAACCAGCATCAACAGATGATGCATTTGAAGAAATTGAGATTTTGGTGTTCTGAAGTGCTTATCTCACTGAAATAAGCATATGTGTGAAACGAGCATCAAGCGTTGAGTCATTTTGGTGAAGTTTAAATATAGGTCTTTGAAAGTGCTTATCTCACTGAAATAAGCATATCAGAGAGACAAGCATCAAAAGCTGTGTCATTTGGTGATTTAGAGATTTGGGTCTTCAGAAGTGCTTAACTCAATGAAATAAGCATTTCTGTGAAACCAGCATCAACAGATGATGCATTTGAAACAATTGAGATTTTGGTTCTGCTAAAGTGCTTATCTCACAGAAATAAGCATATCAGCGACACAAGCATCAAAAGCTGAGTCATTTGGTGACTTAGAGATTTTGGTGTTCTGAAGTGCTTACCTCAATGAAGTAAGCATTTCAGTTAAACCAGCATCAACAGATCATGCATTTGAAGCAATTGAGATATTGTCTACTAAAGTGCTTATCGTACTGAAAGAAGCATTTCTGTGAAACCAGCATCAAAAGTTGAGTCATTTTGGTGAAGTTGAGATATTGTTCTGCTAAAGTGCTTATCTCACTGAAATAAGCATATCAGCGAGACAAGCATCAAAAGCTGTGTCATTTGGTGACTTTCAGACTGAAGTGTTCTGAAATGCTTATCTCACTGAAATAAGCATTTGATTGTAACCAGCATCAAAAGTTGAGTCATTTGTTCAAGTTGAGTTTTGATCGTCTGCATTATATCACTGAAGTAAGCTTTTCAGCGAGACCAGCTTCAAAAACTGAGTCATTTCGTGACTTTCTGATGTTGGTGTTCTGAAGTGCTTATCTCACTGAAAAAAGCATTTCTGTGAAACCAGCATGGAATGTTGAGTAATTTGGTGAATGTTAAGATCTTGGTCTTCTGAAGTGCTTGTCTTACTGAAATAAACATATCTGTGAAACGAGCATCAAAATTTGAGACATTTTGGTGAAGTTGAGATATTGGTCTTCTAAAGTGCTTATCTCACTGAAATAAGCATTTCAGCGACACCAGCATCAAAAGCTCTGTCATTTGGCTAATCTGACATTTTGTTGTTCTGAAGCGCTGATCTCACTGAAATAAGCATTTGAATGTAACGAGAATCGAAAGTTGAGACATTTCTTGAAGTTGTGTTTTTGATCGTCTGCAGTGCTTATCTCACTGAAATAAGCATTTCAGCGAGACCAGCATCAAAAGCTGAGTCATTTGGTGACTTAGAGATTTTGGTCTTCTAAAGTGCTTAACTCAATGTAATAAGCATTTCTGTCAAACCAGCAACAACAGATGATTCATTTCAAACAACTGAGATTTTGTTCTTCTAAAGTGCTTATCTCACCGAAACAAGCTTTTCTGTGAAACCTGTATCAACAGGTGATTCATTCGATGAATTAGCGATTTCTGTCTTCTGAAGGGCTTATCTCACTGAAATAAGCATTTCTGTGAAACCAGCATCAAAAGCTGAGTCATTTGGTGAATTTGAGACTTTGGTGATCTGAAGTGCTTATCTCACTGAAATAAGCATTTTATTGCAACCAGCATGAAAAGTTGAGTCATTTGTTGAAGATGAGTTTTTGATCGTCTGAAGTGCTTATCTTACTGAAATAAGCATATGTGTGAAACGAGCATCAAGCGTTGAGTCATTTTGGTGAAGTTGAGATATTGGTCTGCTAAAGTGCTTATCTCACTGAAATAAGCATATCCGCGAGACAAGCATCAAAAGCTGTGTCATTTGGTGACTTTCAGATTGAAGTGTTCTGAAATGCTTATCTCACTGAAATAAGCATTTGATTGTAACCAGCATCAAAAGTTGAGTCATTTGTTCAAGTTGAGTTTTGATCGTCTGCATTATATCACTGAAGTAAGCTTTTCAGCGAGACCAGCTTCAAAAACTGAGTCATTTCGTGACTTTCTGATGTTGGTGTTCTGAAGTGCTTATCTCACTGAAAAAAGCATTTCTGTGAAACCAGCATGGAATGTTGAGTAATTTGGTGAATGTTAAGATTTTGGTCTCGTGAAGTGCTTATCTTACTGAAATAAACATATCTGTGAAACGAGCATCAAAATTTGAGACATTTTGGTGAGGTTGAGATATTGGTCTTCTGAAGTGCTTATCTCACTGAAATAAGCATATCAGCGACACTATCATCAAAAGCTGTGTCATTTGGTTAATCTGATATTTTGTTGTTCTGAAGTGCTGATCTCAGTGAAATAAGCATTTGATTGTAACGAGAATCAAAAGTTGAGACATTTCTTGAAGTTGAGTTTTTGATCGTCTGCAGTCCTTATCTCACTGAAATAAGCATTTCATCGAGACCAGCATCAAACGCTGAGTCATTTGGTGACTCAGAGATTTTGGTCTTCTAAAGTGCTTAACTGAATGTAATAAGCATTTCTGTCAAACCAGCATCAACAGATGATTCATTTGAAACAACTGAGATTTTGGTCTTCTAAAGTGCTTATCTCACCGAAACAAGCTTCTCTGTGAAACCTGCATCAACAGGTGATTCATTCGATGAATTAGCGATTTCTGTCTTCTGAAGGGCTTATCTCACTGAAACAAGCATTTCTGAGAAACCAGCATCAAAAGTTGAGTCAGTTTGGTGAAGTTGAGATATTTGTCTGCTAAAGTGCTTATCTCACTGAAATAAGCATATCAGCGAGACAAGCATCAAAAGCTGAGTCATTTGGTGTCTTAGATATTTTGGTCTTCAGAACTGCTTAACTCAATGAAGTAAGCAAATCTGTGAAACCAGCATCAACAGATGATGCATTTGAAGCAATTGAGATTTTGGTGTTCTGAAGTGCTTATCTCACTGAAATAAGCATATGTGTGAAACGAGCATCAAGCGTTGAGTCATTTTGGTGAAGTTTAAATATAGGTCTTTGAAAGCGCTTATCTCACTGAAATAAGCATATCAGAGAGACAAGCATCAAAAGCTGTGTCATTTGGTGATTTAGAGATTTTGGTCTTCAGAAGTGCTTAACTCAATGAAATAAGCATTTCTGTGAAACCAGCATCAACAGATGATGCATTTGAAACAATTGAGATTTTGGTCTGCTAAAGTGCTTATCTCACCGAAACAAGCTTCTCTGTGAAACCTGCATCAACAGGTGATTCATTCGATGAATTAGCGATTTCTGTCTTCTGAGGGGCTTATCTCACTGAAACAAGCATTTCTGAGAAACCAGCATCAAAAGTTGAGTCAGTTTGGTGAAGTTGAGATATTTGTCTGCTAAAGTGCCTATCTCACTGAAATAAGCATATCAGCGAGACAAGCATCAAAAGCTGAGCCATTTGGTGTCTTAGATATTTTGGTCTTCAGAACTGCTTAACTCAATGAAGTAAGCAAATCTGTGAAACCAGCATCAACAGATGATGCATTTGAAGCAATTGAGATTTTGGTGTTCTGAAGTGCTTATCTCACTGAAATAAGCATATGTGTGAAACGAGCATCAAGCGTTGTGTCATTTTGGTGAAGTTTAAATATAGGTCTTTGAAAGTGCTTATCTCACTGAAATAAGCATATCAGAGAGACAAGCATCAAAAGCTGTGTCATTTGGTGATTTAGAGATTTTGGTCTTCAGAAGTGCTTAACTCAATGAAATAAGCATTTCTGTGAAACCAGCATCAACAGATGATGCATTTGAAACAATTGAGATTTTGGTCTGCTAAAGTGCTTATCTCACTGAAATAAGCATATCAGTGAGACAAGCATCAGAAGCTGTGTCATTTGGTGATTTAGAGATTTTGGTCTTCAGAAGTGCTTACCTCAATGAAATAAGCATTTCTGTGAAACCAGCATCAACAGATGATGCATTTGAAGCAATTGAGATTTTGGTCTACGAAAGTGCTTATCTCACTGAAATAAGCATTTCTGTGAAACCAGGATCAAACGTTGATTCATTTGATGAAGTTGAGATTTTTCTCATCTACAGTGCTTACCATACTGGAATAAGCAGTTGTGTGTAACAAGCATCAATACTTGAGTCATTTGGTGACGATGAGATTTTGGTCATCTGAAGTGCTTGTCTCACTGAAATAAGCATATCAGCGAGACAAGCATCAAAAGCTGAGTCATTTGGTGACTTAGAGATTTTGGTTTAGAAAGTGCTTAACTCAATGAAGTAAGCATTTCTGTGAAACCAGCATCAACCGATGATGCATTTGAAGCAAATGAGATTTTGGTCTACTAAAGTGCTTATCTTACTGAAAGAAGCATTTCTGTGAAACCAGCATCAAAAGTTGAGTCATTTTGGTGAAGTTGAGATATTGGTCTGCTAAAGTGCTTATCTCACTGCAATAAGCATTTCAGCGACACCAGCATCAAAAACTGAATCATTTGGTGACTTTCAGATTTAAGTGTTCTGAAGTGCTTATCTCACTGAAATAAGCATTTGATTGTAACCAGCATGAAAAGTTGAGTCATTTGTTGAAGATGAGTTTTTGATCGTCTGAAGTGCTTATCATACTTAAATAAGCATATGTGTGAAACGAGCATCAAACGATGAGTCATTTTGGTGAAGTTGTGATCTAGGTCTTCGAAAGTGCTTATCTCACTGAAATAAGCAATATCAGAGAGACAAGCATCAAAAGCTGTGTCATTTGGTGACTTAGAGATTTTGGTGTTCTGAAGTGCTTACCTCAATGAAGTAAGCATTTCAGTTAAACCAGCATCAACAGATCATGCATTTGAAGCAATTGAGATTTTGGTCTACTAAAGTGCTTATCGTACTGAAAGAAGCATTTCTGTCAAACCAGCATCAAAAGTTGAGTCATTTGTTCAAGTTGAGTTTTGATCGTCTGCATTATATCACTGAAGTAAGCTTTTCAGCGAGACCAGCTTCAAAAACTGAGTCATTTCGTGACTTTCTGATGTTGGTGTTCTGAAGTGCTTATCTCACTGAAAAAAGCATTTCTGTGAAACCAGCATGGAATGTTGAGTAATTTGGTGAATGTTAAGATCTTGGTCTTCTGAAGTGCTTGTCTTACTGAAATAAACATATCTGTGAAACGAGCATCAAAATTTGAGACATTTTGGTGAAGTTGAGATATTGGTCTTCTAAAGTGCTTATCGCACTGAAATAAGCATTTCAGCGACACCAGCATCAAAAGCTCTGTCATTTGGCTAATCTGACATTTTGTTGTTCTGAAGCGCTGATCTCACTGAAATAAGCATTTGAATGTAACGAGAATCGAAAGTTGAGACATTTCTTGAAGTTGTGTTTTTGATCGTCTGCAGTGCTTATCTCACTGAAATAAGCATTTCAGCGAGACCAGCATCAAAAGCTGAGTCATTTGGTGACTTAGAGATTTTGGTCTTCTAAAGTGCTTAACTCAATGTAATAAGCATTTCTGTCAAACCAGCAACAACAGATGATTCATTTCAAACAACTGAGATTTTGTTCTTCTAAAGTGCTTATCTCACCGAAACAAGCTTTTCTGTGAAACCTGTATCAACAGGTGATTCATTCGATGAATTAGCGATTTCTGTCTTCTGAAGGGCTTATCTCACTGAAATAAGCATTTCTGTGAAACCAGCATCAAAAGCTGAGTCATTTGGTGAATTTGAGACTTTGGTGATCTGAAGTGCTTATCTCACTGAAATAAGCATTTTATTGCAACCAGCATGAAAAGTTGAGTCATTTGTTGAAGATGAGTTTTTGATCGTCTGAAGTGCTTATCTTACTGAAATAAGCATATGTGTGAAACGAGCATCAAGCGTTGAGTCATTTTGGTGAAGTTGAGATATTGGTCTGCTAAAGTGCTTATCTCACTGAAATAAGCATATCCGCGAGACAAGCATCAAAAGCTGTGTCATTTGGTGACTTTCAGATTGAAGTGTTCTGAAATGCTTATCTCACTGAAATAAGCATTTGATTGTAACCAGCATCAAAAGTTGAGTCATTTGTTCAAGTTGAGTTTTGATCGTCTGCATTATATCACTGAAGTAAGCTTTTCAGCGAGACCAGCTTCAAAAACTGAGTCATTTCGTGACTTTCTGATGTTGGTGTTCTGAAGTGCTTATCTCACTGAGAAAAGCATTTCTGTGAAACCAGCATGGAATGTTGAGTAATTTGGTGAATGTTAAGATCTTGGTCTTCTGAAGTGCTTGTCTTACTGAAATAAACATATCTGTGAAACGAGCATCAAAATTTGAGACATTTTGGTGAAGTTGAGATATTGGTCTTCTAAAGTGCTTATCTCACTGAAATAAGCATTTCAGCGACACCAGCATCAAAAACTGAATCATTTGGTGACTTTCAGATTTAAGTGTTCTGAAGTGCTTATCTCACTGAAATAAGCATTTGATTGTAACCAGCATGAAAAGTTGAGTCATTTGTTGAAGATGAGTTTTTGATCGTCTGAAGTGCTTATCATACTGAAATAAGCATATGTGTGAAACGAGCATCAAACGATGAGTCATTTTGGTGAAGTTGTGATCTAGGTCTTCGAAAGTGCTTATCTCACTGAAATAAGCAATATCAGAGAGACAAGCATCAGAAACTGTGTCATTTGGTGACTTAGAGATTTTGGTGTTCTGAAGTGCTTAACTCAATGAAGTAAGCATTTCTGTGAAACCAGCATCAACAGCTCATGCATTTGCAGCAATTGAGATTTTGGTCTACTAAAGTGCTTATCTTACTGAAAGAAGCATTTCTGTGAAACCAGCATCAAAAGTTGAGTCATTTTGGTGAAGTTGAGATATTGGTTTGCTAAAGTGCTTATCTCATGAAATAAGCATATCAGCGAGACAAGCATCAACAGCTGAGTCATTTGGTGACTTTCAGATTTAAGTGTTCTGAAGTGCTTATCTCACTGAAATAAGCATTTGATTGTAACCAGCATCAAAAGTTGAGTCATTTGTTCAAGTTGAGTTTTTGATCGTCTGCATTATATCACTGAAATATGCATTTCAGCGAGACCAGCTTCAAAAACTGAGTCATTTGGTGACTTTCAGATGTTGGTGTTCTGAAGTGATTATCTCACTGAAAAAAGCATTTCATTGAAACCAGCATGGAATGTTGAGTAAATTGGTGAATGTTAAGATTTTGGTCTTCTGAAGTGCTTATCTTACTGAAATAAACATATCTGTGAAACGAGCATCAAAATTTGAGACATTTTCGTGAGGTTGAGATATTGGTCTTCTAAAGTGCTTATCTCACTGAAATAAGCATATCAGCGACACCAGCATCAAAACCTGTGTCATTTGGTTAATCTGATATTTTGTTGTTCTGAAGTGCTGATCTCAGTGAAATAAGCATTTGATTGTAACGAGAATCAAAAGTTGAGACATTTCGTGAAGTTGAGTTTTTGATCGTCTGCAGTGCTTATCTCACTGAAATAAGCATTTCATCGAGACCAGCATCAAAAGCTGAGTCATTTGGTGACTTAGAGATTTTGGTCTTCTAAAGTGCTTAACTGAATGTAATAAGCATTTCTGTCAAACCAGCATCAACAGATGATTCATTTGAAACAACTGAGATTTTGGTCTTCTAAAGTGCTTATCTCACCGAAACAAGCTTCTCTGTGAAACCTGCATCAACAGGTGATTCATTCGATGAATTAGCGATTTCTGTCTTCTGAAGGGCTTATCTCACTTGAAACAAGCATTTCTCAGAAACCAGCATCAAAAGTTGTGTCAGTTTGGTGAAGTTGAGATATTTGTCTGCTAAAGTGCTTATCTCACTGAAATAAGCATATCAGCGAGACACGCATCAAAAGCTGAGTCATTTGGTGTCTTAGAGATTTTGGTCTTCAGAACTGCTTAACTCAATGAAGTAAGCAAATCTGTGAAACCAGCATCAACAGATGATGCATTTGAAGAAATTGAGATTTTGGTGTTCTGAAGTGCTTATCTCACTGAAATAAGCATATGTGTGAAACGAGCATCAAGCGTTGAGTCATTTTGGTGAAGTTTAAATATAGGTCTTTGAAAGTGCTTATCTCACTGAAATAAGCATATCAGAGAGACAAGCATCAAAAGCTGTGTCATTTGGTGATTTAGAGATTTTGGCCTTCAGAAGTGCTTAACTCAATGAAATAAGCATTTCTGTGAAACCAGCATCAACAGATGATGCATTTGAAACAATTGAGATTTTGGTTCTGCTAAAGTGCTTATCTCACAGAAATAAGCATATCAGCGACACAAGCATCAAAAGCTGAGTCATTTGGTGACTTAGAGATTTTGGTGTTCTGAAGTGCTTACCTCAATGAAGTAAGCATTTCAGTTAAACCAGCATCAACAGATCATGCATTTGAAGCAATTGAGATATTGTCTACTAAAGTGCTTATCGTACTGAAAGAAGCATTTCTGTGAAACCAGCATCAAAAGTTGAGTCATTTTGGTGAAGTTGAGATATTGTTCTGCTAAAGTGCTTATCTCACTGAAATAAGCATATCAGCGAGACAAGCATCAAAAGCTGTGTCATTTGGTGACTTTCAGACTGAAGTGTTCTGAAATGCTTATCTCACTGAAATAAGCATTTGATTGTAACCAGCATCAAAAGTTGAGTCATTTGTTCAAGTTGAGTTTTGATCGTCTGCATTATATCACTGAAGTAAGCTTTTCAGCGAGACCAGCTTCAAAAACTGAGTCATTTCGTGACTTTCTGATGTTGGTGTTCTGAAGTGCTTATCTCACTGAAAAAAGCATTTCTGTGAAACCAGCATGGAATGTTGAGTAATTTGGTGAATGTTAAGATCTTGGTCTTCTGAAGTGCTTGTCTTACTGAAATAAACATATCTGTGAAACGAGCATCAAAATTTGAGACATTTTGGTGAAGTTGAGATATTGGTCTTCTAAAGTGCTTATCTCACTGAAATAAGCATTTCAGCGACACCAGCATCAAAAGCTCTGTCATTTGGCTAATCTGACATTTTGTTGTTCTGAAGCGCTGATCTCACTGAAATAAGCATTTGAATGTAACGAGAATCGAAAGTTGAGACATTTCTTGAAGTTGTGTTTTTGATCGTCTGCAGTGCTTATCTCACTGAAATAAGCATTTCAGCGAGACCAGCATCAAAAGCTGAGTCATTTGGTGACTTAGAGATTTTGGTCTTCTAAAGTGCTTAACTCAATGTAATAAGCATTTCTGTCAAACCAGCAACAACAGATGATTCATTTCAAACAACTGAGATTTTGGTCTTCTAAAGTGCTTATCTCACCGAAACAAGCTTTTCTGTGAAACCTGTATCAACAGGTGATTCATTCGATGAATTAGCGATTTCTGTCTTCTGAAGGGCTTATCTCACTGAAATAAGCATTTCTGTGAAACCAGCATCAAAAGCTGAGTCATTTGGTGAATTTGAGACTTTGGTGATCTGAAGTGCTTATCTCACTGAAATAAGCATTTTATTGCAACCAGCATGAAAAGTTGAGTCATTTGTTGAAGATGAGTTTTTGATCGTCTGAAGTGCTTATCTTACTGAAATAAGCATATGTGTGAAACGAGCATCAAGCGTTGAGTCATTTTGGTGAAGTTGAGATATTGGTCTGCTAAAGTGCTTATCTCACTGAAATAAGCATATCCGCGAGACAAGCATCAAAAGCTGTGTCATTTGGTGACTTTCAGATTGAAGTGTTCTGAAATGCTTATCTCACTGAAATAAGCATTTGATTGTAACCAGCATCAAAAGTTGAGTCATTTGTTCAAGTTGAGTTTTGATCGTCTGCATTATATCACTGAAGTAAGCTTTTCAGCGAGACCAGCTTCAAAAACTGAGTCATTTCGTGACTTTCTGATGTTGGTGTTCTGAAGTGCTTATCTCACTGAAAAAAGCATTTCTGTGAAACCAGCATGGAATGTTGAGTAATTTGGTGAATGTTAAGATCTTGGTCTTCTGAAGTGCTTGTCTTACTGAAATAAACATATCTTGTGAAACGAGCATCAAAATTTGAGACATTTTGGTGAAGTTGAGATATTGGTCTTCTAAAGTGCTTATCTCACTGAAATAAGCATTTCAGCGAGACCAGCATCAAAAGCTGAGTCATTTGGTGACTTAGAGATTTTGGTCTTCTAAAGTGCTTAACTCAATGTAATAAGCATTTCTGTCAAACCAGCAACAACAGATGATTCATTTCAAACAACTGAGATTTTGGTCTTCTAAAGTGCTTATCTCACCGAAACAAGCTTTTCTGTGAAACCTGTATCAACAGGTGATTCATTCGATGAATTAGCGATTTCTGTCTTCTGAAGGGCTTATCTCACTGAAATAAGCATTTCTGTGAAACCAGCATCAAAAGCTGAGTCATTTGGTGAATTTGAGACTTTGGTGATCTGAAGTGCTTATCTCACTGAAATAAGCATTTTATTGCAACCAGCATGAAAAGTTGAGTCATTTGTTGAAGATGAGTTTTTGATCGTCTGAAGTGCTTATCTTACTGAAATAAGCATATGTGTGAAACGAGCATCAAGCGTTGAGTCATTATGGTGAAGTTGAGATATTGGTCTGCTAAAGTGCTTGTCTCACTGAAATAAGCATATCAGCGAGACAAGCATCAAAAGCTGAGTCATTTGGTGACTTAGAGATTTTGGTTTTCAGAAGTGCTTAATTCAATGAAGTAAGCATTTCTGTGAAACCAGCATCAACCGATGATGCATTTGAAGCAAATGAGATTTTGGTCTACTAAAGTGCTTATCTTACTGAAAGAAGCATTTCTGTGAAACCAGCATCAAAAGTTGAGTCATTTTGGTGAAGTTGAGATATTGGTCTGCTAAAGTGCTTATCTCACTGAAATAAGCATTTCAGCGAGACAAGCATCAACAGCTGAGTCATTTGGTGACTTTCAGATTTAAGTGTTCTGAAGTGCTTATCTCACTGAAATAAGCATTTCATTGTAACCAGCATCAAAAGTTGAGTCATTTGTTGAAGATGAGTTTTTGATCGTCTGAAGTGCTTATCATACTGAAATAAGCATATGTGTGAAACGAGCATCAAACGATGAGTCATTTTGGTGAAGTTGTGATCTAGGTCTTCGAAAGTGCTTATCTCACTGAAATAAGCAATATGAGAGAGACAAGCATCAAAAGCTGTGTCATTTGGTTATTTAGAGATTTTGGTGTTCTGAAGTGCTTAACTCAATGAAGTAAGCATTTCTGTGAAACCAGCATCAACAGATGATGCATTTGAAACAATTGAGATTTTGGTCTACTAAAGTGCTTATCTTACTGAAAGAAGCATTTCTGTCAAACCAGCATCAAAAGTTGAGTCATTTTGGTGAAGTTGAGATATTGGTCTGCTAAAGTGCTTATCTCACGGAAATAAGCATATCAGCGAGACAAGCATCAACAGCTGAGTCATTTGGTGACTAGGAGATTTTGGTCCTCAGAAGTGCTTATCTCAATGTAGTAAGCTTTTCAGTGAAACCAGCATCAACAGATCATGCATTTGAAGCAATTGAGATTTTGTCTACTAAAGTGCTTATCTTACTGAAAGAAGCATTTCTGTGAAACCAGCATCAAAAGTTGAGTCATTTTGGTGAAGTTGAGATATTGGTTTGCTAAAGTGCTGATCTCACTGAAATAAGCATATCAGCGAGACAAGCATCAAAAGCTGAGTCATTTGGTGACTTTCAGATTTAAGTGTTCTGAAGTGCTTATCTCACTGAAATAAGCATTTGATTGTAACCAGCATCAAACGTTGAGTCATTTGTTCAAGTTGAGTTTTGATCGTCTGCATTATATCACTGAAGTAAGCTTTTCAGCGAGACGAGCTTCAAAAACTGAGTCATTTCGTGACTTTCTGATGTTGGTGTTCTGAAGTGCTTATCTCACTGAAAAAAGCATTTCTGTGAAACCAGCATGGAATGTTGAGTAATTTGGTGAATGTTAAGATCTTGGTCTTCTGACGTGCTTGTCTTACTGAAATAAACATATCTGTGAAACGAGCATCAAAATTTGAGACATTTTGGTGAAGTTGAGATATTGGTCTTCTAAAGTGCTTATCGCACTGAAATAAGCATTTCAGCGAGACCAGCATCAAAAGCTGAGTCATTTGGTGACTTAGAGATTTTGGTCTTCTAAAGTGCTTAACTCAATGTAATAAGCATTTCTGTCAAACCAGCAACAACAGATGATTCATTTCAAACAACTGAGATTTTGGTCTTCTAAAGTGCTTATCTCACCGAAACAAGCTTTTCTGTGAAACCTGTATCAACAGGTGATTCATTCGATGAATTAGCGATTTCTGTCTTCTGAAGGGCTTATCTCACTGAAATAAGCATTTCTGTGAAACCAGCATCAAAAGCTGAGTCATTTGGTGAATTTGAGACTTTGGTGATCTGAAGTGCTTATCTCACTGAAATAAGCATTTTATTGCAACCAGCATGAAAAGTTGAGTCATTTGTTGAAGATGAGTTTTTGATCGTCTGAAGTGCTTATCTTACTGAAATAAGCATATGTGTGAAACGAGCATCAAGCGTTGAGTCATTTTGGTGAAGTTGAGATATTGGTCTGCTAAAGTGCTTGTCTCACTGAAATAAGCATATCAGCGAGACAAGCATCAAAAGCTGAGTCATTTGGTGACTTAGAGATTTTGGTTTTCAGAAGTGCTTAATTCAATGAAGTAAGCATTTCTGTGAAACCAGCATCAACCGATGATGCATTTGAAGCAAATGAGATTTTGGTCTACTAAAGTGCTTATCTTACTGAAAGAAGCATTTCTGTGAAACCAGCATCAAAAGTTGAGTCATTTTGGTGAAGTTGAGATATTGGTCTGGTAAAGTGCTTATCTCACTGAAATAAGCATTTCAGCGAGACAAGCATCAACAGCTGAGTCATTTGGTGACTTTCAGATTTAAGTGTTCTGAAGTGCTTATCTCACTGAAATAAGCATTTGATTGTAACCAGCATGAAAAGTTGAGTCATTTGTTGAAGATGAGTTTTTGATCGTCTGAAGTGCTTATCATACTGAAATAAGCATATGTGTGAAACGAGCATCAAACGATGAGTCATTTTGGTGAAGTTGTGATCTAGGTCTTCGAAAGTGCTTATCTCACTGAAATAAGCAATATGAGAGAGACAAGCATCAAAAGCTGTGTCATTTGGTTATTTAGAGATTTTGGTCTTCAGAAGTGCTTACCTCAATGAAGTAAGCATTTCTGTGAAACCAGCATCAACAGATGATGCATTTGAAACAATTGAGATTTTGGTCTACTAAAGTGCTTACCTTACTGAAAGAAGCATTTCTGTCAAACCAGCATCAAAAGTTGAGTCATTTTGGTGAATTTGAGATATTGGTCTGCTAAAGTGCTTATCTCACTGAAATAAGCATATCAGCGAGACAAGCATCAAAAGCTGAGTCATTTGGTGACTAGGAGATTTTGGTCCTCAGAAGTGCTTATCTCAATGTAGTAAGCTTTTCAGTGAAACCAGCATCAACAGATCATGCATTTGAAGCAATTGAGATGTTGTCTACTAAAGTGCTTATCTTACTGAAAGAATCATTTCTGTGAAACCAGCATCAAAAGTTGAGTCATTTTGGTGAAGTTGAGATATTGGTCTGCTAAAGTGCTGATCTCACTGAAATAAGCATATCAGCGAGACAAGCATCAAAAGCTGAGTCATTTGGTGACTTTCAGATTTAAGTGTTCTGAAGTGCTTATCTCACTGAAATAAGCATTTGATTGTAACCAGCATCAAACGTTGAGTCATTTGTTCAAGTTGAGTTTTGATCGTCTGCATTATATCACTGAAGTAAGCTTTTCAGCGAGACCAGCTTCAAAAACTGAGTCATTTGGTGACTTTCAGATGTTGGTGTTCTGAAGTGATTATCTCACTGAAAAAAGCATTTCATTGAAACCAGCATGGAATGTTGAGTAAATTGGTGAATGTTAAGATTTTGGTCTTCTGAAGTGCTTATCTTACTGAAATAAACATATCTGTGAAACGAGCATCAAAATTTGAGACATTTTCGTGAGGTTGAGGTATTGGTCTTCTAAAGTGCTTATCTCACTGAAATAAGCATATCAGCGACACCAGCATCAAAACCTGTGTCATTTGGTTAATCTGATATTTTGTTGTTCTGAAGTGCTGATCTCAGTGAAATAAGCATTTGATTGTAACGAGAATCAAAAGTTGAGACATTTCGTGAAGTTGAGTTTTTGATCGTCTGCAGTGCTTATCTCACTGAAATAAGCATTTCATCGAGACCAGCATCAAAAGCTGAGTCATTTGGTGACTTAGAGATTTTGGTCTTCTAAAGTGCTTAACTGAATGTAATAAGCATTTCTGTCAAACCAGCATCAACAGATGATTC
This sequence comes from Stegostoma tigrinum, assembly GCF_030684315.1. NCBI lineage: Eukaryota > Metazoa > Chordata > Chondrichthyes > Orectolobiformes > Stegostomatidae > Stegostoma > Stegostoma tigrinum. Next base: position 222,352 of record NW_026728050.1, read on the forward strand.
ATTTGAAACAACTGAGATTTTGGTCTTCTAAAGTGCTTATCTCACCGAAACAAGCTTCTCTGTGAAACCTGCATCAACAGGTGATTCATTCGATGAATTAGCGATTTCTGTCTTCTGAAGGGCTTATCTCACTTGAAACAAGCATTTCTCAGAAACCAGCATCAAAAGTTGAGTCAGTTTGGTGAAGTTGAGATATTTGTCTGCTAAAGTGCTTATCTCACTGAAATAAGCATATCAGCGAGACACGCATCAAAAGCTGAGTCATTTGGTGTCTTAGAGATTTTGGTCTTCAGAACTGCTTAACTCAATGAAGTAAGCAAATCTGTGAAACCAGCATCAACAGATGATGCATTTGAAGAAATTGAGATTTTGGTGTTCTGAAGTGCTTATCTCACTGAAATAAGCATATGTGTGAAACGAGCATCAAGCGTTGAGTCATTTTGGTGAAGTTTAAATATAGGTCTTTGAAAGTGCTTATCTCACTGAAATAAGCATATCAGAGAGACAAGCATCAAAAGCTGTGTCATTTGGTGATTTAGAGATTTTGGCCTTCAGAAGTGCTTAACTCAATGAAATAAGCATTTCTGTGAAACCAGCATCAACAGATGATGCATTTGAAACAATTGAGATTTTGGTTCTGCTAAAGTGCTTATCTCACAGAAATAAGCATATCAGCGACACAAGCATCAAAAGCTGAGTCATTTGGTGACTTAGAGATTTTGGTGTTCTGAAGTGCTTACCTCAATGAAGTAAGCATTTCAGTTAAACCAGCATCAACAGATCATGCATTTGAAGCAATTGAGATATTGTCTACTAAAGTGCTTATCGTACTGAAAGAAGCATTTCTGTGAAACCAGCATCAAAAGTTGAGTCATTTTGGTGAAGTTGAGATATTGTTCTGCTAAAGTGCTTATCTCACTGAAATAAGCATATCAGCGAGACAAGCATCAAAAGCTGTGTCATTTGGTGACTTTCAGACTGAAGTGTTCTGAAATGCTTATCTCACTGAAATAAGCATTTGATTGTAACCAGCATCAAAAGTTGAGTCATTTGTTCAAGTTGAGTTTTGATCGTCTGCATTATATCACTGAAGTAAGCTTTTCAGCGAGACCAGCTTCAAAAACTGAGTCATTTCGTGACTTTCTGATGTTGGTGTTCTGAAGTGCTTATCTCACTGAAAAAAGCATTTCTGTGAAACCAGCATGGAATGTTGAGTAATTTGGTGAATGTTAAGATCTTGGTCTTCTGAAGTGCTTGTCTTACTGAAATAAACATATCTGTGAAACGAGCATCAAAATTTGAGACATTTTGGTGAAGTTGAGATATTGGTCTTCTAAAGTGCTTATCTCACTGAAATAAGCATTTCAGCGACACCAGCATCAAAAGCTCTGTCATTTGGCTAATCTGACATTTTGTTGTTCTGAAGCGCTGATCTCACTGAAATAAGCATTTGAATGTAACGAGAATCGAAAGTTGAGACATTTCTTGAAGTTGTGTTTTTGATCGTCTGCAGTGCTTATCTCACTGAAATAAGCATTTCAGCGAGACCAGCATCAAAAGCTGAGTCATTTGGTGACTTAGAGATTTTGGTCTTCTAAAGTGCTTAACTCAATGTAATAAGCATTTCTGTCAAACCAGCAACAACAGATGATTCATTTCAAACAACTGAGATTTTGTTCTTCTAAAGTGCTTATCTCACCGAAACAAGCTTTTCTGTGAAACCTGTATCAACAGGTGATTCATTCGATGAATTAGCGATTTCTGTCTTCTGAAGGGCTTATCTCACTGAAATAAGCATTTCTGTGAAACCAGCATCAAAAGCTGAGTCATTTGGTGAATTTGAGACTTTGGTGATCTGAAGTGCTTATCTCACTGAAATAAGCATTTTATTGCAACCAGCATGAAAAGTTGAGTCATTTGTTGAAGATGAGTTTTTGATCGTCTGAAGTGCTTATCTTACTGAAATAAGCATATGTGTGAAACGAGCATCAAGCGTTGAGTCATTTTGGTGAAGTTGAGATATTGGTCTGCTAAAGTGCTTATCTCACTGAAATAAGCATATCCGCGAGACAAGCATCAAAAGCTGTGTCATTTGGTGACTTTCAGATTGAAGTGTTCTGAAATGCTTATCTCACTGAAATAAGCATTTGATTGTAACCAGCATCAAAAGTTGAGTCATTTGTTCAAGTTGAGTTTTGATCGTCTGCATTATATCACTGAAGTAAGCTTTTCAGCGAGACCAGCTTCAAAAACTGAGTCATTTCGTGACTTTCTGATGTTGGTGTTCTGAAGTGCTTATCTCACTGAAAAAAGCATTTCTGTGAAACCAGCATGGAATGTTGAGTAATTTGGTGAATGTTAAGATTTTGGTCTCGTGAAGTGCTTATCTTACTGAAATAAACATATCTGTGAAACGAGCATCAAAATTTGAGACATTTTGGTGAGGTTGAGATATTGGTCTTCTGAAGTGCTTATCTCACTGAAATAAGCATATCAGCGACACTATCATCAAAAGCTGTGTCATTTGGTTAATCTGATATTTTGTTGTTCTGAAGTGCTGATCTCAGTGAAATAAGCATTTGATTGTAACGAGAATCAAAAGTTGAGACATTTCTTGAAGTTGAGTTTTTGATCGTCTGCAGTCCTTATCTCACTGAAATAAGCATTTCATCGAGACCAGCATCAAAAGCTGAGTCATTTGGTGACTCAGAGATTTTGGTCTTCTAAAGTGCTTAACTGAATGTAATAAGCATTTCTGTCAAACCAGCATCAACAGATGATTCATTTGAAACAACTGAGATTTTGGTCTTCTAAAGTGCTTATCTCACCGAAACAAGCTTCTCTGTGAAACCTGCATCAACAGGTGATTCATTCGATGAATTAGCGATTTCTGTCTTCTGAAGGGCTTATCTCACTGAAACAAGCATTTCTGAGAAACCAGCATCAAAAGTTGAGTCAGTTTGGTGAAGTTGAGATATTTGTCTGCTAAAGTGCTTATCTCACTGAAATAAGCATATCAGCGAGACAAGCATCAAAAGCTGAGTCATTTGGTGTCTTAGATATTTTGGTCTTCAGAACTGCTTAACTCAATGAAGTAAGCAAATCTGTGAAACCAGCATCAACAGATGATGCATTTGAAGCAATTGAGATTTTGGTGTTCTGAAGTGCTTATCTCACTGAAATAAGCATATGTGTGAAACGAGCATCAAGCGTTGAGTCATTTTGGTGAAGTTTAAATATAGGTCTTTGAAAGCGCTTATCTCACTGAAATAAGCATATCAGAGAGACAAGCATCAAAAGCTGTGTCATTTGGTGATTTAGAGATTTTGGTCTTCAGAAGTGCTTAACTCAATGAAATAAGCATTTCTGTGAAACCAGCATCAACAGATGATGCATTTGAAACAATTGAGATTTTGGTCTGCTAAAGTGCTTATCTCACCGAAACAAGCTTCTCTGTGAAACCTGCATCAACAGGTGATTCATTCGATGAATTAGCGATTTCTGTCTTCTGAGGGGCTTATCTCACTGAAACAAGCATTTCTGAGAAACCAGCATCAAAAGTTGAGTCAGTTTGGTGAAGTTGAGATATTTGTCTGCTAAAGTGCTTATCTCACTGAAATAAGCATATCAGCGAGACAAGCATCAAAAGCTGAGTCATTTGGTGTCTTAGATATTTTGGTCTTCAGAACTGCTTAACTCAATGAAGTAAGCAAATCTGTGAAACCAGCATCAACAGATGATGCATTTGAAGCAATTGAGATTTTGGTGTTCTGAAGTGCTTATCTCACTGAAATAAGCATATGTGTGAAACGAGCATCAAGCGTTGTGTCATTTTGGTGAAGTTTAAATATAGGTCTTTGAAAGTGCTTATCTCACTGAAATAAGCATATCAGAGAGACAAGCATCAAAAGCTGTGTCATTTGGTGATTTAGAGATTTTGGTCTTCAGAAGTGCTTAACTCAATGAAATAAGCATTTCTGTGAAACCAGCATCAACAGATGATGCATTTGAAACAATTGAGATTTTGGTCTGCTAAAGTGCTTATCTCACTGAAATAAGCATATCAGTGAGACAAGCATCAGAAGCTGTGTCATTTGGTGATTTAGAGATTTTGGTCTTCAGAAGTGCTTACCTCAATGAAATAAGCATTTCTGTGAAACCAGCATCAACAGATGATGCATTTGAAGCAATTGAGATTTTGGTCTACGAAAGTGCTTATCTCACTGAAATAAGCATTTCTGTGAAACCAGGATCAAACGTTGATTCATTTGATGAAGTTGAGATTTTTCTCATCTACAGTGCTTACCATACTGGAATAAGCAGTTGTGTGTAACAAGCATCAATACTTGAGTCATTTGGTGACGATGAGATTTTGGTCATCTGAAGTGCTTGTCTCACTGAAATAAGCATATCAGCGAGACAAGCATCAAAAGCTGAGTCATTTGGTGACTTAGAGATTTTGGTTTAGAAAGTGCTTAACTCAATGAAGTAAGCATTTCTGTGAAACCAGCATCAACCGATGATGCATTTGAAGCAAATGAGATTTTGGTCTACTAAAGTGCTTATCTTACTGAAAGAAGCATTTCTGTGAAACCAGCATCAAAAGTTGAGTCATTTTGGTGAAGTTGAGATATTGGTCTGCTAAAGTGCTTATCTCACTGCAATAAGCATTTCAGCGACACCAGCATCAAAAACTGAATCATTTGGTGACTTTCAGATTTAAGTGTTCTGAAGTGCTTATCTCACTGAAATAAGCATTTGATTGTAACCAGCATGAAAAGTTGAGTCATTTGTTGAAGATGAGTTTTTGATCGTCTGAAGTGCTTATCATACTTAAATAAGCATATGTGTGAAACGAGCATCAAACGATGAGTCATTTTGGTGAAGTTGTGATCTAGGTCTTCGAAAGTGCTTATCTCACTGAAATAAGCAATATCAGAGAGACAAGCATCAAAAGCTGTGTCATTTGGTGACTTAGAGATTTTGGTGTTCTGAAGTGCTTACCTCAATGAAGTAAGCATTTCAGTTAAACCAGCATCAACAGATCATGCATTTGAAGCAATTGAGATTTTGGTCTACTAAAGTGCTTATCGTACTGAAAGAAGCATTTCTGTCAAACCAGCATCAAAAGTTGAGTCATTTGTTCAAGTTGAGTTTTGATCGTCTGCATTATATCACTGAAGTAAGCTTTTCAGCGAGACCAGCTTCAAAAACTGAGTCATTTCGTGACTTTCTGATGTTGGTGTTCTGAAGTGCTTATCTCACTGAAAAAAGCATTTCTGTGAAACCAGCATGGAATGTTGAGTAATTTGGTGAATGTTAAGATCTTGGTCTTCTGAAGTGCTTGTCTTACTGAAATAAACATATCTGTGAAACGAGCATCAAAATTTGAGACATTTTGGTGAAGTTGAGATATTGGTCTTCTAAAGTGCTTATCTCACTGAAATAAGCATTTCAGCGACACCAGCATCAAAAGCTCTGTCATTTGGCTAATCTGACATTTTGTTGTTCTGAAGCGCTGATCTCACTGAAATAAGCATTTGAATGTAACGAGAATCGAAAGTTGAGACATTTCTTGAAGTTGTGTTTTTGATCGTCTGCAGTGCTTATCTCACTGAAATAAGCATTTCAGCGAGACCAGCATCAAAAGCTGAGTCATTTGGTGACTTAGAGATTTTGGTCTTCTAAAGTGCTTAACTCAATGTAATAAGCATTTCTGTCAAACCAGCAACAACAGATGATTCATTTCAAACAACTGAGATTTTGTTCTTCTAAAGTGCTTATCTCACCGAAACAAGCTTTTCTGTGAAACCTGTATCAACAGGTGATTCATTCGATGAATTAGCGATTTCTGTCTTCTGAAGGGCTTATCTCACTGAAATAAGCATTTCTGTGAAACCAGCATCAAAAGCTGAGTCATTTGGTGAATTTGAGACTTTGGTGATCTGAAGTGCTTATCTCACTGAAATAAGCATTTTATTGCAACCAGCATGAAAAGTTGAGTCATTTGTTGAAGATGAGTTTTTGATCGTCTGAAGTGCTTATCTTACTGAAATAAGCATATGTGTGAAACGAGCATCAAGCGTTGAGTCATTTTGGTGAAGTTGAGATATTGGTCTGCTAAAGTGCTTATCTCACTGAAATAAGCATATCCGCGAGACAAGCATCAAAAGCTGTGTCATTTGGTGACTTTCAGATTGAAGTGTTCTGAAATGCTTATCTCACTGAAATAAGCATTTGATTGTAACCAGCATCAAAAGTTGAGTCATTTGTTCAAGTTGAGTTTTGATCGTCTGCATTATATCACTGAAGTAAGCTTTTCAGCGAGACCAGCTTCAAAAACTGAGTCATTTCGTGACTTTCTGATGTTGGTGTTCTGAAGTGCTTATCTCACTGAAAAAAGCATTTCTGTGAAACCAGCATGGAATGTTGAGTAATTTGGTGAATGTTAAGATCTTGGTCTTCTGAAGTGCTTGTCTTACTGAAATAAACATATCTGTGAAACGAGCATCAAAATTTGAGACATTTTGGTGAAGTTGAGATATTGGTCTTCTAAAGTGCTTATCTCACTGAAATAAGCATTTCAGCGACACCAGCATCAAAAACTGAATCATTTGGTGACTTTCAGATTTAAGTGTTCTGAAGTGCTTATCTCACTGAAATAAGCATTTGATTGTAACCAGCATGAAAAGTTGAGTCATTTGTTGAAGATGAGTTTTTGATCGTCTGAAGTGCTTATCATACTGAAATAAGCATATGTGTGAAACGAGCATCAAACGATGAGTCATTTTGGTGAAGTTGTGATCTAGGTCTTCGAAAGTGCTTATCTCACTGAAATAAGCAATATCAGAGAGACAAGCATCAAAAACTGTGTCATTTGGTGACTTAGAGATTTTGGTGTTCTGAAGTGCTTAACTCAATGAAGTAAGCATTTCTGTGAAACCAGCATCAACAGCTCATGCATTTGCAGCAATTGAGATTTTGGTCTACTAAAGTGCTTATCTTACTGAAAGAAGCATTTCTGTGAAACCAGCATCAAAAGTTGAGTCATTTTGGTGAAGTTGAGATATTGGTTTGCTAAAGTGCTTATCTCATGAAATAAGCATATCAGCGAGACAAGCATCAACAGCTGAGTCATTTGGTGACTTTCAGATTTAAGTGTTCTGAAGTGCTTATCTCACTGAAATAAGCATTTGATTGTAACCAGCATCAAAAGTTGAGTCATTTGTTCAAGTTGAGTTTTTGATCGTCTGCATTATATCACTGAAATATGCATTTCAGCGAGACCAGCTTCAAAAACTGAGTCATTTGGTGACTTTCAGATGTTGGTGTTCTGAAGTGATTATCTCACTGAAAAAAGCATTTCATTGAAACCAGCATGGAATGTTGAGTAAATTGGTGAATGTTAAGATTTTGGTCTTCTGAAGTGCTTATCTTACTGAAATAAACATATCTGTGAAACGAGCATCAAAATTTGAGACATTTTCGTGAGGTTGAGATATTGGTCTTCTAAAGTGCTTATCTCACTGAAATAAGCATATCAGCGACACCAGCATCAAAAGCTGTGTCATTTGGTTAATCTGATATTTTGTTGTTCTGAAGTGCTGATCTCAGTGAAATAAGCATTTGATTGTAACGAGAATCAAAAGTTGAGACATTTCTTGAAGTTGAGTTTTTGATCGTCTGCAGTCCTTATCTCACTGAAATAAGCATTTCAACGAGACCAGCATCAAAAGCTGAGTCATTTGGTGACTTAGAGATTTTGGTCTTCTAAAGTGCTTAACTGAATGTAATAAGCATTTCTGTCAAACCAGCATCAACAGATGATTCATTTGAAACAACTGAGATTTTGGTCTTCTAAAGTGCTTATCTCACCGAAACAAGCTTCTCTGTGAAACCTGCATCAACAGGTGATTCATTCGATGAATTAGCGATTTCTGTCTTCTGAAGGGCTTATCTCACTTGAAACAAGCATTTCTCAGAAACCAGCATCAAAAGTTGAGTCAGTTTGGTGAAGTTGAGATATTTGTCTGCTAAAGTGCTTATCTCACTGAAATAAGCATATCAGCGAGACACGCATCAAAAGCTGAGTCATTTGGTGTCTTAGAGATTTTGGTCTTCAGAACTGCTTAACTCAATGAAGTAAGCAAATCTGTGAAACCAGCATCAACAGATGATGCATTTGAAGAAATTGAGATTTTGGTGTTCTGAAGTGCTTATCTCACTGAAATAAGCATATGTGTGAAACGAGCATCAAGCGTTGAGTCATTTTGGTGAAGTTTAAATATAGGTCTTTGAAAGTGCTTATCTCACTGAAATAAGCATATCAGAGAGACAAGCATCAAAAGCTGTGTCATTTGGTGATTTAGAGATTTTGGCCTTCAGAAGTGCTTAACTCAATGAAATAAGCATTTCTGTGAAACCAGCATCAACAGATGATGCATTTGAAACAATTGAGATTTTGGTCTGCTAAAGTGCTTATCTCACTGAAATAAGCATATCAGAGAGACAAGCATCAAAATCTGTGTCATTTGGTGATTTAGAGATTTTGGTCTTCAGAAGTGCTTACCTCAATGAAATAAGCATTTCTGTGAAACCAGCATCAACAGATGTAGCATTTGAAACAATTGAGATTTTGGTTCTGCTAAAGTGCTTATCTCACAGAAATAAGCATATCAGCGACACAAGCATCAAAAGCTGAGTCATTTGGTGACTTAGAGATTTTGGTGTTCTGAAGTGCTTACCTCAATGAAGTAAGCATTTCAGTTAAACCAGCATCAACAGATCATGCATTTGAAGCAATTGAGATATTGTCTACTAAAGTGCTTATCGTACTGAAAGAAGCATTTCTGTGAAACCAGCATCAAAAGTTGAGTCATTTTGGTGAAGTTGAGATATTGTTCTGCTAAAGTGCTTATCTCACTGAAATAAGCATATCAGCGAGACAAGCATCAAAAGCTGAGTCATTTGGTGACTTAGAGATTTTGGTGTTCTGAAGTGCTTACCTCAATGAGGTAAGCATTTCAGTGAAACCAGCATCAAGAGATCATGCATTTGAAGCAATTGAGATTTTGGTCTACTAAAGTGCTTATCGTACTGAAAGAAGCATTTCTGTCAAACCAGCATCAAAAGTTGAGTCATTTTGGTGAAGTTGAGATATTTGTCTGCTAAAGTGCTTATCTCACTGAAATAACCATATCAGCGAGACAAGCATCAAAAGCTGAGTCATTTGGTGACTTTCAGATTGAAGTGTTCTGAAGTGCTTATCTCACTGAAATAAGCATTTGATTGTAACCAGCATCAAAAGTTGAGTCATTTGTTCAAGTTGAGTTTTGATCGTCTGCATTATATCACTGAAATAAGCTTTTCAGCGAGACCAGCTTCAAAAACTGAGTCATTTCGTGACTTTCTGATGTTGGTGTTCTGAAGTGATTATCTCACTGAAAAAAGCATTTCATTGAAACCAGCATGGAATGTTGAGTAATTTGGTGAATGTTAAGATTTTGGTCTCGTGAAGTGCTTATCTTACTGAAATAAACATATCTGTGAAACGAGCATCAAAATTTGAGACATTTTGGTGAGGTTGAGATATTGGTCTTCTAAAGTGCTTATCTCACTGAAATAAGCATATCAGCGACACTATCATCAAAAGCTGTGTCATTTGGTTAATCTGATATTTTGTTGTTCTGAAGTGCTGATCTCAGTGAAATAAGCATTTGATTGTAACGAGAATCAAAAGTTGAGACATTTCTTGAAGTTGAGTTTTTGATCGTCTGCAGTCCTTATCTCACTGAAATAAGCATTTCATCGAGACCAGCATCAAAAGCTGAGTCATTTGGTGACTCAGAGATTTTGGTCTTCTAAAGTGCTTAACTGAATGTAATAAGCATTTCTGTCAAACCAGCATCAACAGATGATTCATTTGAAACAACTGAGATTTTGGTCTTCTAAAGTGCTTATCTCACCGAAACAAGCTTTTCTGTGAAACCTGTATCAACAGGTGATTCATTCGATGAATTAGCGATTTCTGTCTTCTGAAGGGCTTATCTCACTGAAATAAGCATTTCTGTGAAACCAGCATCAAAAGCTGAGTCATTTGGTGAATTTGAGACTTTGGTGATCTGAAGTGCTTATCTCACTGAAATAAGCATTTTATTGCAACCAGCATGAAAAGTTGAGTCATTTGTTGAAGATGAGTTTTTGATCGTCTGAAGTGCTTATCTTACTGAAATAAGCATATGTGTGAAACGAGCATCAAGCGTTGAGTCATTTTGGTGAAGTTGAGATATTGGTCTGCTAAAGTGCTTATCTCACTGAAATAAGCATATCCGCGAGACAAGCATCAAAAGCTGTGTCATTTGGTGACTTTCAGATTGAAGTGTTCTGAAATGCTTATCTCACTGAAATAAGCATTTGATTGTAACCAGCATCAAAAGTTGAGTCATTTGTTCAAGTTGAGTTTTGATCGTCTGCATTATATCACTGAAGTAAGCTTTTCAGCGAGACCAGCTTCAAAAACTGAGTCATTTCGTGACTTTCTGATGTTGGTGTTCTGAAGTGCTTATCTCACTGAAAAAAGCATTTCTGTGAAACCAGCATGGAATGTTGAGTAATTTGGTGAATGTTAAGATCTTGGTCTTCTGAAGTGCTTGTCTTACTGAAATAAACATATCTGTGAAACGAGCATCAAAATTTGAGACATTTTGGTGAAGTTGAGATATTGGTCTTCTAAAGTGCTTATCTCACTGAAATAAGCATTTCAGCGACACCAGCATCAAAAACTGAATCATTTGGTGACTTTCAGATTTAAGTGTTCTGAAGTGCTTATCTCACTGAAATAAGCATTTGATTGTAACCAGCATGAAAAGTTGAGTCATTTGTTGAAGATGAGTTTTTGATCGTCTGAAGTGCTTATCATACTGAAATAAGCATATGTGTGAAACGAGCATCAAACGATGAGTCATTTTGGTGAAGTTGTGATCTAGGTCTTCGAAAGTGCTTATCTCACTGAAATAAGCAATATCAGAGAGACAAGCATCAAAAACTGTGTCATTTGGTGACTTAGAGATTTTGGTGTTCTGAAGTGCTTAACTCAATGAAGTAAGCATTTCTGTGAAACCAGCATCAACAGCTCATGCATTTGCAGCAATTGAGATTTTGGTCTACTAAAGTGCTTATCTTACTGAAAGAAGCATTTCTGTGAAACCAGCATCAAAAGTTGAGTCATTTTGGTGAAGTTGAGATATTGGTTTGCTAAAGTGCTTATCTCATGAAATAAGCATATCAGCGAGACAAGCATCAACAGCTGAGTCATTTGGTGACTTTCAGATTTAAGTGTTCTGAAGTGCTTATCTCACTGAAATAAGCATTTGATTGTAACCAGCATCAAAAGTTGAGTCATTTGTTCAAGTTGAGTTTTTGATCGTCTGCATTATATCACTGAAATATGCATTTCAGCGAGACCAGCTTCAAAAACTGAGTCATTTGGTGACTTTCAGATGTTGGTGTTCTGAAGTGATTATCTCACTGAAAAAAGCATTTCATTGAAACCAGCATGGAATGTTGAGTAAATTGGTGAATGTTAAGATTTTGGTCTTCTGAAGTGCTTATCTTACTGAAATAAACATATCTGTGAAACGAGCATCAAAATTTGAGACATTTTCGTGAGGTTGAGATATTGGTCTTCTAAAGTGCTTATCTCACTGAAATAAGCATATCAGCGACACCAGCATCAAAAGCTGTGTCATTTGGTTAATCTGATATTTTGTTGTTCTGAAGTGCTGATCTCAGTGAAATAAGCATTTGATTGTAACGAGAATCAAAAGTTGAGACATTTCTTGAAGTTGAGTTTTTGATCGTCTGCAGTCCTTATCTCACTGAAATAAGCATTTCAACGAGACCAGCATCAAAAGCTGAGTCATTTGGTGACTTAGAGATTTTGGTCTTCTAAAGTGCTTAACTGAATGTAATAAGCATTTCTGTCAAACCAGCATCAACAGATGATTCATTTGAAACAACTGAGATTTTGGTCTTCTAAAGTGCTTATCTCACCGAAACAAGCTTCTCTGTGAAACCTGCATCAACAGGTGATTCATTCGATGAATTAGCGATTTCTGTCTTCTGAAGGGCTTATCTCACTTGAAACAAGCATTTCTCAGAAACCAGCATCAAAAGTTGAGTCAGTTTGGTGAAGTTGAGATATTTGTCTGCTAAAGTGCTTATCTCACTGAAATAAGCATATCAGCGAGACACGCATCAAAAGCTGAGTCATTTGGTGTCTTAGAGATTTTGGTCTTCAGAACTGCTTAACTCAATGAAGTAAGCAAATCTGTGAAACCAGCATCAACAGATGATGCATTTGAAGAAATTGAGATTTTGGTGTTCTGAAGTGCTTATCTCACTGAAATAAGCATATGTGTGAAACGAGCATCAAGCGTTGAGTCATTTTGGTGAAGTTTAAATATAGGTCTTTGAAAGTGCTTATCTCACTGAAATAAGCATATCAGAGAGACAAGCATCAAAAGCTGTGTCATTTGGTGATTTAGAGATTTTGGCCTTCAGAAGTGCTTAACTCAATGAAATAAGCATTTCTGTGAAACCAGCATCAACAGATGATGCATTTGAAACAATTGAGATTTTGGTCTGCGAAAGTGCTTATCTCACTGAAATAAGCATATCAGAGAGACAAGCATCAAAATCTGTGTCATTTGGTGATTTAGAGATTTTGGTCTTCAGAAGTGCTTACCTCAATGAAATAAGCATTTCTGTGAAACCAGCATCAACAGATGTAGCATTTGAAACAATTGAGATTTTGGTTCTGCTAAAGTGCTTATCTCACAGAAATAAGCATATCAGCGACACAAGCATCAAAAGCTGAGTCATTTGGTGACTTAGAGATTTTGGTGTTCTGAAGTGCTTACCTCAATGAAGTAAGCATTTCAGTTAAACCAGCATCAACAGATCATGCATTTGAAGCAATTGAGATATTGTCTACTAAAGTGCTTATCGTACTGAAAGAAGCATTTCTGTGAAACCAGCATCAAAAGTTGAGTCATTTTGGTGAAGTTGAGATATTGTTCTGCTAAAGTGCTTATCTCACTGAAATAAGCATATCAGCGAGACAAGCATCAAAAGCTGAGTCATTTGGTGACTTAGAGATTTTGGTGTTCTGAAGTGCTTACCTCAATGAGGTAAGCATTTCAGTGAAACCAGCATCAAGAGATCATGCATTTGAAGCAATTGAGATTTTGGTCTACTAAAGTGCTTATCGTACTGAAAGAAGCATTTCTGTCAAACCAGCATCAAAAGTTGAGTCATTTTGGTGAAGTTGAGATATTTGTCTGCTAAAGTGCTTATCTCACTGAAATAACCATATCAGCGAGACAAGCATCAAAAGCTGAGTCATTTGGTGACTTTCAGATTGAAGTGTTCTGAAGTGCTTATCTCACTGAAATAAGCATTTGATTGTAACCAGCATCAAAAGTTGAGTCATTTGTTCAAGTTGAGTTTTGATCGTCTGCATTATATCACTGAAATAAGCTTTTCAGCGAGACCAGCTTCAAAAACTGAGTCATTTCGTGACTTTCTGATGTTGGTGTTCTGAAGTGATTATCTCACTGAAAAAAGCATTTCATTGAAACCAGCATGGAATGTTGAGTAATTTGGTGAATGTTAAGATTTTGGTCTCGTGAAGTGCTTATCTTACTGAAATAAACATATCTGTGAAACGAGCATCAAAATTTGAGACATTTTGGTGAGGTTGAGATATTGGTCTTCTAAAGTGCTTATCTCACTGAAATAAGCATATCAGCGACACCAGCATCAAAAGCTGTGTCATTTGGTTAATCTGATATTTTGTTGTTCTGAAGTGCTGATCTCAGTGAAATAAGCATTTGATTGTAACGAGAATCAAAAGTTGAGACATTTCTTGAAGTTGAGTTTTTGATCGTCTGCAGTCCTTATCTCACTGAAATAAGCATTTCAACGAGACCAGCATCAAAAGCTGAGTCATTTGGTGACTTAGAGATTTTGGTCTTCTAAAGTGCTTAACTGAATGTAATAAGCATTTCTGTCAAACCAGCATCAACAGATGATTCATTTGAAACAACTGAGATTTTGGTCTTCTAAAGTGCTTATCTCACCGAAACAAGCTTCTCTGTGAAACCTGCATCAACAGGTGATTCATTCGATGAATTAGCGATTTCTGTCTTCTGAAGGGCTTATCTCACTTGAAACAAGCATTTCTCAGAAACCAGCATCAAAAGTTGAGTCAGTTTGGTGAAGTTGAGATATTTGTCTGCTAAAGTGCTTATCTCACTGAAATAAGCATATCAGCGAGACACGCATCAAAAGCTGAGTCATTTGGTGTCTTAGAGATTTTGGTCTTCAGAACTGCTTAACTCAATGAAGTAAGCAAATCTGTGAAACCAGCATCAACAGATGATGCATTTGAAGAAATTGAGATTTTGGTGTTCTGAAGTGCTTATCTCACTGAAATAAGCATATGTGTGAAACGAGCATCAAGCGTTGAGTCATTTTGGTGAAGTTTAAATATAGGTCTTTGAAAGTGCTTATCTCACTGAAATAAGCATATCAGAGAGACAAGCATCAAAAGCTGTGTCATTTGGTGATTTAGAGATTTTGGCCTTCAGAAGTGCTTAACTCAATGAAATAAGCATTTCTGTGAAACCAGCATCAACAGATGATGCATTTGAAACAATTGAGATTTTGGTCTGCTAAAGTGCTTATCTCACTGAAATAAGCATATCAGAGAGACAAGCATCAAAATCTGTGTCATTTGGTGATTTAGAGATTTTGGTCTTCAGAAGTGCTTACCTCAATGAAATAAGCATTTCTGTGAAACCAGCATCAACAGATGTAGCATTTGAAACAATTGAGATTTTGGTTCTGCTAAAGTGCTTATCTCACAGAAATAAGCATATCAGCGACACAAGCATCAAAAGCTGAGTCATTTGGTGACTTAGAGATTTTGGTGTTCTGAAGTGCTTACCTCAATGAAGTAAGCATTTCAGTTAAACCAGCATCAACAGATCATGCATTTGAAGCAATTGAGATATTGTCTACTAAAGTGCTTATCGTACTGAAAGAAGCATTTCTGTGAAACCAGCATCAAAAGTTGAGTCATTTTGGTGAAGTTGAGATATTGTTCTGCTAAAGTGCTTATCTCACTGAAATAAGCATATCAGCGAGACAAGCATCAAAAGCTGAGTCATTTGGTGACTTAGAGATTTTGGTGTTCTGAAGTGCTTACCTCAATGAGGTAAGCATTTCAGTGAAACCAGCATCAAGAGATCATGCATTTGAAGCAATTGAGATTTTGGTCTACTAAAGTGCTTATCGTACTGAAAGAAGCATTTCTGTCAAACCAGCATCAAAAGTTGAGTCATTTTGGTGAAGTTGAGATATTTGTCTGCTAAAGTGCTTATCTCACTGAAATAACCATATCAGCGAGACAAGCATCAAAAGCTGAGTCATTTGGTGACTTTCAGATTGAAGTGTTCTGAAGTGCTTATCTCACTGAAATAAGCATTTGATTGTAACCAGCATCAAAAGTTGAGTCATTTGTTCAAGTTGAGTTTTGATCGTCTGCATTATATCACTGAAATAAGCTTTTCAGCGAGACCAGCTTCAAAAACTGAGTCATTTCGTGACTTTCTGATGTTGGTGTTCTGAAGTGATTATCTCACTGAAAAAAGCATTTCATTGAAACCAGCATGGAATGTTGAGTAATTTGGTGAATGTTAAGATTTTGGTCTCGTGAAGTGCTTATCTTACTGAAATAAACATATCTGTGAAACGAGCATCAAAATTTGAGACATTTTGGTGAGGTTGAGATATTGGTCTTCTAAAGTGCTTATCTCACTGAAATAAGCATATCAGCGACACTATCATCAAAAGCTGTGTCATTTGGTTAATCTGATATTTTGTTGTTCTGAAGTGCTGATCTCAGTGAAATAAGCATTTGATTGTAACGAGAATCAAAAGTTGAGACATTTCTTGAAGTTGAGTTTTTGATCGTCTGCAGTCCTTATCTCACTGAAATAAGCATTTCATCGAGACCAGCATCAAAAGCTGAGTCATTTGGTGACTCAGAGATTTTGGTCTTCTAAAGTGCTTAACTGAATGTAATAAGCATTTCTGTCAAACCAGCATCAACAGATGATTCATTTGAAACAACTGAGATTTTGGTCTTCTAAAGTGCTTATCTCACCGAAACAAGCTTTTCTGTGAAACCTGTATCAACAGGTGATTCATTCGATGAATTAGCGATTTCTGTCTTCTGAAGGGCTTATCTCACTGAAATAAGCATTTCTGTGAAACCAGCATCAAAAGCTGAGTCATTTGGTGAATTTGAGACTTTGGTGATCTGAAGTGCTTATCTCACTGAAATAAGCATTTTATTGCAACCAGCATGAAAAGTTGAGTCATTTGTTGAAGATGAGTTTTTGATCGTCTGAAGTGCTTATCTTACTGAAATAAGCATATGTGTGAAACGAGCATCAAGCGTTGAGTCATTTTGGTGAAGTTGAGATATTGGTCTGCTAAAGTGCTTATCTCACTGAAATAAGCATATCCGCGAGACAAGCATCAAAAGCTGTGTCATTTGGTGACTTTCAGATTGAAGTGTTCTGAAATGCTTATCTCACTGAAATAAGCATTTGATTGTAACCAGCATCAAAAGTTGAGTCATTTGTTCAAGTTGAGTTTTGATCGTCTGCATTATATCACTGAAGTAAGCTTTTCAGCGAGACCAGCTTCAAAAACTGAGTCATTTCGTGACTTTCTGATGTTGGTGTTCTGAAGTGCTTATCTCACTGAAAAAAGCATTTCTGTGAAACCAGCATGGAATGTTGAGTAATTTGGTGAATGTTAAGATCTTGGTCTTCTGAAGTGCTTGTCTTACTGAAATAAACATATCTGTGAAACGAGCATCAAAATTTGAGACATTTTGGTGAAGTTGAGATATTGGTCTTCTAAAGTGCTTATCTCACTGAAATAAGCATTTCAGCGACACCAGCATCAAAAACTGAATCATTTGGTGACTTTCAGATTTAAGTGTTCTGAAGTGCTTATCTCACTGAAATAAGCATTTGATTGTAACCAGCATGAAAAGTTGAGTCATTTGTTGAAGATGAGTTTTTGATCGTCTGAAGTGCTTATCATACTGAAATAAGCATATGTGTGAAACGAGCATCAAACGATGAGTCATTTTGGTGAAGTTGTGATCTAGGTCTTCGAAAGTGCTTATCTCACTGAAATAAGCAATATCAGAGAGACAAGCATCAAAAACTGTGTCATTTGGTGACTTAGAGATTTTGGTGTTCTGAAGTGCTTAACTCAATGAAGTAAGCATTTCTGTGAAACCAGCATCAACAGCTCATGCATTTGCAGCAATTGAGATTTTGGTCTACTAAAGTGCTTATCTTACTGAAAGAAGCATTTCTGTGAAACCAGCATCAAAAGTTGAGTCATTTTGGTGAAGTTGAGATATTGGTTTGCTAAAGTGCTTATCTCATGAAATAAGCATATCAGCGAGACAAGCATCAACAGCTGAGTCATTTGGTGACTTTCAGATTTAAGTGTTCTGAAGTGCTTATCTCACTGAAATAAGCATTTGATTGTAACCAGCATCAAAAGTTGAGTCATTTGTTCAAGTTGAGTTTTTGATCGTCTGCATTATATCACTGAAATATGCATTTCAGCGAGACCAGCTTCAAAAACTGAGTCATTTGGTGACTTTCAGATGTTGGTGTTCTGAAGTGATTATCTCACTGAAAAAAGCATTTCATTGAAACCAGCATGGAATGTTGAGTAAATTGGTGAATGTTAAGATTTTGGTCTTCTGAAGTGCTTATCTTACTGAAATAAACATATCTGTGAAACGAGCATCAAAATTTGAGACATTTTCGTGAGGTTGAGATATTGGTCTTCTAAAGTGCTTATCTCACTGAAATAAGCATATCAGCGACACCAGCATCAAAAGCTGTGTCATTTGGTTAATCTGATATTTTGTTGTTCTGAAGTGCTGATCTCAGTGAAATAAGCATTTGATTGTAACGAGAATCAAAAGTTGAGACATTTCTTGAAGTTGAGTTTTTGATCGTCTGCAGTCCTTATCTCACTGAAATAAGCATTTCAACGAGACCAGCATCAAAAGCTGAGTCATTTGGTGACTTAGAGATTTTGGTCTTCTAAAGTGCTTAACTGAATGTAATAAGCATTTCTGTCAAACCAGCATCAACAGATGATTCATTTGAAACAACTGAGATTTTGGTCTTCTAAAGTGCTTATCTCACCGAAACAAGCTTCTCTGTGAAACCTGCATCAACAGGTGATTCATTCGATGAATTAGCGATTTCTGTCTTCTGAAGGGCTTATCTCACTTGAAACAAGCATTTCTCAGAAACCAGCATCAAAAGTTGAGTCAGTTTGGTGAAGTTGAGATATTTGTCTGCTAAAGTGCTTATCTCACTGAAATAAGCATATCAGCGAGACACGCATCAAAAGCTGAGTCATTTGGTGTCTTAGAGATTTTGGTCTTCAGAACTGCTTAACTCAATGAAGTAAGCAAATCTGTGAAACCAGCATCAACAGATGATGCATTTGAAGAAATTGAGATTTTGGTGTTCTGAAGTGCTTATCTCACTGAAATAAGCATATGTGTGAAACGAGCATCAAGCGTTGAGTCATTTTGGTGAAGTTTAAATATAGGTCTTTGAAAGTGCTTATCTCACTGAAATAAGCATATCAGAGAGACAAGCATCAAAAGCTGTGTCATTTGGTGATTTAGAGATTTTGGCCTTCAGAAGTGCTTAACTCAATGAAATAAGCATTTCTGTGAAACCAGCATCAACAGATGATGCATTTGAAACAATTGAGATTTTGGTCTGCTAAAGTGCTTATCTCACTGAAATAAGCATATCAGAGAGACAAGCATCAAAATCTGTGTCATTTGGTGATTTAGAGATTTTGGTCTTCAGAAGTGCTTACCTCAATGAAATAAGCATTTCTGTGAAACCAGCATCAACAGATGTAGCATTTGAAACAATTGAGATTTTGGTTCTGCTAAAGTGCTTATCTCACAGAAATAAGCATATCAGCGACACAAGCATCAAAAGCTGAGTCATTTGGTGACTTAGAGATTTTGGTGTTCTGAAGTGCTTACCTCAATGAAGTAAGCATTTCAGTTAAACCAGCATCAACAGATCATGCATTTGAAGCAATTGAGATATTGTCTACTAAAGTGCTTATCGTACTGAAAGAAGCATTTCTGTGAAACCAGCATCAAAAGTTGAGTCATTTTGGTGAAGTTGAGATATTGTTCTGCTAAAGTGCTTATCTCACTGAAATAAGCATATCAGCGAGACAAGCATCAAAAGCTGAGTCATTTGGTGACTTAGAGATTTTGGTGTTCTGAAGTGCTTACCTCAATGAGGTAAGCATTTCAGTGAAACCAGCATCAAGAGATCATGCATTTGAAGCAATTGAGATTTTGGTCTACTAAAGTGCTTATCGTACTGAAAGAAGCATTTCTGTCAAACCAGCATCAAAAGTTGAGTCATTTTGGTGAAGTTGAGATATTTGTCTGCTAAAGTGCTTATCTCACTGAAATAACCATATCAGCGAGACAAGCATCAAAAGCTGAGTCATTTGGTGACTTTCAGATTGAAGTGTTCTGAAGTGCTTATCTCACTGAAATAAGCATTTGATTGTAACCAGCATCAAAAGTTGAGTCATTTGTTCAAGTTGAGTTTTGATCGTCTGCATTATATCACTGAAATAAGCTTTTCAGCGAGACCAGCTTCAAAAACTGAGTCATTTCGTGACTTTCTGATGTTGGTGTTCTGAAGTGATTATCTCACTGAAAAAAGCATTTCATTGAAACCAGCATGGAATGTTGAGTAATTTGGTGAATGTTAAGATTTTGGTCTCGTGAAGTGCTTATCTTACTGAAATAAACATATCTGTGAAACGAGCATCAAAATTTGAGACATTTTGGTGAGGTTGAGATATTGGTCTTCTAAAGTGCTTATCTCACTGAAATAAGCATATCAGCGACACTATCATCAAAAGCTGTGTCATTTGGTTAATCTGATATTTTGTTGTTCTGAAGTGCTGATCTCAGTGAAATAAGCATTTGATTGTAACGAGAATCAAAAGTTGAGACATTTCTTGAAGTTGAGTTTTTGATCGTCTGCAGTCCTTATCTCACTGAAATAAGCATTTCATCGAGACCAGCATCAAAAGCTGAGTCATTTGGTGACTCAGAGATTTTGGTCTTCTAAAGTGCTTAACTGAATGTAATAAGCATTTCTGTCAAACCAGCATCAACAGATGATTCATTTGAAACAACTGAGATTTTGGTCTTCTAAAGTGCTTATCTCACCGAAACAAGCTTCTCTGTGAAACCTGCATCAACAGGTGATTCATTCGATGAATTAGCGATTTCTGTCTTCTGAAGGGCTTATCTCACTGAAACAAGCATTTCTGAGAAACCAGCATCAAAAGTTGAGTCAGTTTGGTGAAGTTGAGATATTTGTCTGCTAAAGTGCTTATCTCACTGAAATAAGCATATCAGCGAGACAAGCATCAAAAGCTGAGTCATTTGGTGTCTTAGATATTTTGGTCTTCAGAACTGCTTAACTCAATGAAGTAAGCAAATCTGTGAAACCAGCATCAACAGATGATGCATTTGAAGCAATTGAGATTTTGGTGTTCTGAAGTGCTTATCTCACTGAAATAAGCATATGTGTGAAACGAGCATCAAGCGTTGAGTCATTTTGGTGAAGTTTAAATATAGGTCTTTGAAAGCGCTTATCTCACTGAAATAAGCATATCAGAGAGACAAGCATCAAAAGCTGTGTCATTTGGTGATTTAGAGATTTTGGTCTTCAGAAATGCTTAACTCAATGAAATAAGCATTTCTGTGAAACCAGCATCAACAGATGATGCATTTGAAACAATTGAGATTTTGGTCTGCTAAAGTGCTTATCTCACCGAAACAAGCTTCTCTGTGAAACCTGCATCAACAGGTGATTCATTCGATGAATTAGCGATTTCTGTCTTCTGAAGGGCTTATCTCACTGAAACAAGCATTTCTGAGAAACCAGCATCAAAAGTTGAGTCAGTTTGGTGAAGTTGAGATATTTGTCTGCTAAAGTGCTTATCTCACTGAAATAAGCATATCAGCGAGACAAGCATCAAAAGCTGAGTCATTTGGTGTCTTAGATATTTTGGTCTTCAGAACTGCTTAACTCAATGAAGTAAGCAAATCTGTGAAACCAGCATCAACAGATGATGCATTTGAAGCAATTGAGATTTTGGTGTTCTGAAGTGCTTATCTCACTGAAATAAGCATATGTGTGAAACGAGCATCAAGCGTTGTGTCATTTTGGTGAAGTTTAAATATAGGTCTTTGAAAGTGCTTATCTCACTGAAATAAGCATATCAGAGAGACAAGCATCAAAAGCTGTGTCATTTGGTGATTTAGAGATTTTGGTCTTCAGAAGTGCTTAACTCAATGAAATAAGCATTTCTGTGAAACCAGCATCAACAGATGATGCATTTGAAACAATTGAGATTTTGGTCTGCTAAAGTGCTTATCTCACTGAAATAAGCATATCAGTGAGACAAGCATCAGAAGCTGTGTCATTTGGTGATTTAGAGATTTTGGTCTTCAGAAGTGCTTACCTCAATGAAATAAGCATTTCTGTGAAACCAGCATCAACAGATGATGCATTTGAAGCAATTGAGATTTTGGTCTACGAAAGTGCTTATCTCACTGAAATAAGCATTTCTGTGAAACCAGGATCAAACGTTGATTCATTTGATGAAGTTGAGATTTTTCTCATCTACAGTGCTTACCATACTGGAATAAGCAGTTGTGTGTAACAAGCATCAATACTTGAGTCATTTGGTGACGATGAGATTTTGGTCATCTGAAGTGCTTGTCTCACTGAAATAAGCATATCAGCGAGACAAGCATCAAAAGCTGAGTCATTTGGTGACTTAGAGATTTTGGTTTTCAGAAGTGCTTAACTCAATGAAGTAAGCATTTCTGTGAAACCAGCATCAACCGATGATGCATTTGAAGCAAATGAGATTTTGGTCTACTAAAGTGCTTATCTTACTGAAAGAAGCATTTCTGTGAAACCAGCATCAAAAGTTGAGTCATTTTGGTGAAGTTGAGATATTGGTCTGCTAAAGTGCTTATCTCACTGCAATAAGCATTTCAGCGACACCAGCATCAAAAACTGAATCATTTGGTGACTTTCAGATTTAAGTGTTCTGAAGTGCTTATCTCACTGAAATAAGCATTTGATTGTAACCAGCATGAAAAGTTGAGTCATTTGTTGAAGATGAGTTTTTGATCGTCTGAAGTGCTTATCATACTTAAATAAGCATATGTGTGAAACGAGCATCAAACGATGAGTCATTTTGGTGAAGTTGTGATCTAGGTCTTCGAAAGTGCTTATCTCACTGAAATAAGCAATATCAGAGAGACAAGCATCAAAAGCTGTGTCATTTGGTGACTTAGAGATTTTGGTGTTCTGAAGTGCTTACCTCAATGAAGTAAGCATTTCAGTTAAACCAGCATCAACAGATCATGCATTTGAAGCAATTGAGATTTTGGTCTACTAAAGTGCTTATCGTACTGAAAGAAGCATTTCTGTCAAACCAGCATCAAAAGTTGAGTCATTTGTTCAAGTTGAGTTTTGATCGTCTGCATTATATCACTGAAGTAAGCTTTTCAGCGAGACCAGCTTCAAAAACTGAGTCATTTCGTGACTTTCTGATGTTGGTGTTCTGAAGTGCTTATCTCACTGAAAAAAGCATTTCTGTGAAACCAGCATGGAATGTTGAGTAATTTGGTGAGTGTTAAGATCTTGGTCTTCTGAAGTGCTTGTCTTACTGAAATAAACATATCTGTGAAACGAGCATCAAAATTTGAGACATTTTGGTGAAGTTGAGATATTGGTCTTCTAAAGTGCTTATCGCACTGAAATAAGCATTTCAGCGACACCAGCATCAAAAGCTCTGTCATTTGGCTAATCTGACATTTTGTTGTTCTGAAGCGCTGATCTCACTGAAATAAGCATTTGAATGTAACGAGAATCGAAAGTTGAGACATTTCTTGAAGTTGTGTTTTTGATCGTCTGCAGTGCTTATCTCACTGAAATAAGCATTTCAGCGAGACCAGCATCAAAAGCTGAGTCATTTGGTGACTTAGAGATTTTGGTCTTCTAAAGTGCTTAACTCAATGTAATAAGCATTTCTGTCAAACCAGCAACAACAGATGATTCATTTCAAACAACTGAGATTTTGTTCTTCTAAAGTGCTTATCTCACCGAAACAAGCTTTTCTGTGAAACCTGTATCAACAGGTGATTCATTCGATGAATTAGCGATTTCTGTCTTCTGAAGGGCTTATCTCACTGAAATAAGCATTTCTGTGAAACCAGCATCAAAAGCTGAGTCATTTGGTGAATTTGAGACTTTGGTGATCTGAAGTGCTTATCTCACTGAAATAAGCATTTTATTGCAACCAGCATGAAAAGTTGAGTCATTTGTTGAAGATGAGTTTTTGATCGTCTGAAGTGCTTATCTTACTGAAATAAGCATATGTGTGAAACGAGCATCAAGCGTTGAGTCATTTTGGTGAAGTTGAGATATTGGTCTGCTAAAGTGCTTATCTCACTGAAATAAGCATATCCGCGAGACAAGCATCAAAAGCTGTGTCATTTGGTGACTTTCAGATTGAAGTGTTCTGAAATGCTTATCTCACTGAAATAAGCATTTGATTGTAACCAGCATCAAAAGTTGAGTCATTTGTTCAAGTTGAGTTTTGATCGTCTGCATTATATCACTGAAATAAGCTTTTCAGCGAGACCAGCTTCAAAAACTGAGTCATTTCGTGACTTTCTGATGTTGGTGTTCTGAAGTGATTATCTCACTGAAAAAAGCATTTCATTGAAACCAGCATGGAATGTTGAGTAATTTGGTGAATGTTAAGATTTTGGTCTCGTGAAGTGCTTATCTTACTGAAATAAACATATCTGTGAAACGAGCATCAAAATTTGAGACATTTTGGTGAGGTTGAGATATTGGTCTTCTAAAGTGCTTATCTCACTGAAATAAGCATATCAGCGACACTATCATCAAAAGCTGTGTCATTTGGTTAATCTGATATTTTGTTGTTCTGAAGTGCTGATCTCAGTGAAATAAGCATTTGATTGTAACGAGAATCAAAAGTTGAGACATTTCTTGAAGTTGAGTTTTTGATCGTCTGCAGTCCTTATCTCACTGAAATAAGCATTTCATCGAGACCAGCATCAAAAGCTGAGTCATTTGGTGACTCAGAGATTTTGGTCTTCTAAAGTGCTTAACTGAATGTAATAAGCATTTCTGTCAAACCAGCATCAACAGATGATTCATTTGAAACAACTGAGATTTTGGTCTTCTAAAGTGCTTATCTCACCGAAACAAGCTTCTCTGTGAAACCTGCATCAACAGGTGATTCATTCGATGAATTAGCGATTTCTGTCTTCTGAAGGGCTTATCTCACTGAAACAAGCATTTCTGAGAAACCAGCATCAAAAGTTGAGTCAGTTTGGTGAAGTTGAGATATTTGTCTGCTAAAGTGCTTATCTCACTGAAATAAGCATATCAGCGAGACAAGCATCAAAAGCTGAGTCATTTGGTGTCTTAGATATTTTGGTCTTCAGAACTGCTTAACTCAATGAAGTAAGCAAATCTGTGAAACCAGCATCAACAGATGATGCATTTGAAGCAATTGAGATTTTGGTGTTCTGAAGTGCTTATCTCACTGAAATAAGCATATGTGTGAAACGAGCATCAAGCGTTGAGTCATTTTGGTGAAGTTTAAATATAGGTCTTTGAAAGCGCTTATCTCACTGAAATAAGCATATCAGAGAGACAAGCATCAAAAGCTGTGTCATTTGGTGATTTAGAGATTTTGGTCTTCAGAAGTGCTTAACTCAATGAAATAAGCATTTCTGTGAAACCAGCATCAACAGATGATGCATTTGAAACAATTGAGATTTTGGTCTGCTAAAGTGCTTATCTCACCGAAACAAGCTTCTCTGTGAAACCTGCATCAACAGGTGATTCATTCGATGAATTAGCGATTTCTGTCTTCTGAGGGGCTTATCTCACTGAAACAAGCATTTCTGAGAAACCAGCATCAAAAGTTGAGTCAGTTTGGTGAAGTTGAGATATTTGTCTGCTAAAGTGCTTATCTCACTGAAATAAGCATATCAGCGAGACAAGCATCAAAAGCTGAGTCATTTGGTGTCTTAGATATTTTGGTCTTCAGAACTGCTTAACTCAATGAAGTAAGCAAATCTGTGAAACCAGCATCAACAGATGATGCATTTGAAGCAATTGAGATTTTGGTGTTCTGAAGTGCTTATCTCACTGAAATAAGCATATGTGTGAAACGAGCATCAAGCGTTGTGTCATTTTGGTGAAGTTTAAATATAGGTCTTTGAAAGTGCTTATCTCACTGAAATAAGCATATCAGAGAGACAAGCATCAAAAGCTGTGTCATTTGGTGATTTAGAGATTTTGGTCTTCAGAAGTGCTTAACTCAATGAAATAAGCATTTCTGTGAAACCAGCATCAACAGATGATGCATTTGAAACAATTGAGATTTTGGTCTGCTAAAGTGCTTATCTCACTGAAATAAGCATATCAGTGAGACAAGCATCAGAAGCTGTGTCATTTGGTGATTTAGAGATTTTGGTCTTCAGAAGTGCTTACCTCAATGAAATAAGCATTTCTGTGAAACCAGCATCAACAGATGATGCATTTGAAGCAATTGAGATTTTGGTCTACGAAAGTGCTTATCTCACTGAAATAAGCATTTCTGTGAAACCAGGATCAAACGTTGATTCATTTGATGAAGTTGAGATTTTTCTCATCTACAGTGCTTACCATACTGGAATAAGCAGTTGTGTGTAACAAGCATCAATACTTGAGTCATTTGGTGACTTAGAGATTTTGGTCTTCTAAAGTGCTTAACTCAATGTAATAAGCATTTCTGTCAAACCAGCAACAACAGATGATTCATTTCAAACAACTGAGATTTTGTTCTTCTAAAGTGCTTATCTCACCGAAACAAGCTTTTCTGTGAAACCTGTATCAACAGGTGATTCATTCGATGAATTAGCGATTTCTGTCTTCTGAAGGGCTTATCTCACTGAAATAAGCATTTCTGTGAAACCAGCATCAAAAGCTGAGTCATTTGGTGAATTTGAGACTTTGGTGATCTGAAGTGCTTATCTCACTGAAATAAGCATTTTATTGCAACCAGCATGAAAAGTTGAGTCATTTGTTGAAGATGAGTTTTTGATCGTCTGAAGTGCTTATCTTACTGAAATAAGCATATGTGTGAAACGAGCATCAAGCGTTGAGTCATTTTGGTGAAGTTGAGATATTGGTCTGCTAAAGTGCTTATCTCACTGAAATAAGCATATCCGCGAGACAAGCATCAAAAGCTGTGTCATTTGGTGACTTTCAGATTGAAGTGTTCTGAAATGCTTATCTCACTGAAATAAGCATTTGATTGTAACCAGCATCAAAAGTTGAGTCATTTGTTCAAGTTGAGTTTTGATCGTCTGCATTATATCACTGAAGTAAGCTTTTCAGCGAGACCAGCTTCAAAAACTGAGTCATTTCGTGACTTTCTGATGTTGGTGTTCTGAAGTGCTTATCTCACTGAAAAAAGCATTTCTGTGAAACCAGCATGGAATGTTGAGTAATTTGGTGAATGTTAAGATTTTGGTCTCGTGAAGTGCTTATCTTACTGAAATAAACATATCTGTGAAACGAGCATCAAAATTTGAGACATTTTGGTGAGGTTGAGATATTGGTCTTCTGAAGTGCTTATCTCACTGAAATAAGCATATCAGCGACACTATCATCAAAAGCTGTGTCATTTGGTTAATCTGATATTTTGTTGTTCTGAAGTGCTGATCTCAGTGAAATAAGCATTTGATTGTAACGAGAATCAAAAGTTGAGACATTTCTTGAAGTTGAGTTTTTGATCGTCTGCAGTCCTTATCTCACTGAAATAAGCATTTCATCGAGACCAGCATCAAAAGCTGAGTCATTTGGTGACTCAGAGATTTTGGTCTTCTAAAGTGCTTAACTGAATGTAATAAGCATTTCTGTCAAACCAGCATCAACAGATGATTCATTTGAAACAACTGAGATTTTGGTCTTCTAAAGTGCTTATCTCACCGAAACAAGCTTCTCTGTGAAACCTGCATCAACAGGTGATTCATTCGATGAATTAGCGATTTCTGTCTTCTGAAGGGCTTATCTCACTGAAACAAGCATTTCTGAGAAACCAGCATCAAAAGTTGAGTCAGTTTGGTGAAGTTGAGATATTTGTCTGCTAAAGTGCTTATCTCACTGAAATAAGCATATCAGCGAGACAAGCATCAAAAGCTGAGTCATTTGGTGTCTTAGATATTTTGGTCTTCAGAACTGCTTAACTCAATGAAGTAAGCAAATCTGTGAAACCAGCATCAACAGATGATGCATTTGAAGCAATTGAGATTTTGGTGTTCTGAAGTGCTTATCTCACTGAAATAAGCATATGTGTGAAACGAGCATCAAGCGTTGAGTCATTTTGGTGAAGTTTAAATATAGGTCTTTGAAAGCGCTTATCTCACTGAAATAAGCATATCAGAGAGACAAGCATCAAAAGCTGTGTCATTTGGTGATTTAGAGATTTTGGTCTTCAGAAGTGCTTAACTCAATGAAATAAGCATTTCTGTGAAACCAGCATCAACAGATGATGCATTTGAAACAATTGAGATTTTGGTCTGCTAAAGTGCTTATCTCACCGAAACAAGCTTCTCTGTGAAACCTGCATCAACAGGTGATTCATTCGATGAATTAGCGATTTCTGTCTTCTGAGGGGCTTATCTCACTGAAACAAGCATTTCTGAGAAACCAGCATCAAAAGTTGAGTCAGTTTGGTGAAGTTGAGATATTTGTCTGCTAAAGTGCTTATCTCACTGAAATAAGCATATCAGCGAGACAAGCATCAAAAGCTGAGTCATTTGGTGTCTTAGATATTTTGGTCTTCAGAACTGCTTAACTCAATGAAGTAAGCAAATCTGTGAAACCAGCATCAACAGATGATGCATTTGAAACAATTGAGATTTTGGTCTGCTAAAGTGCTTATCTCACTGAAATAAGCATATCAGTGAGACAAGCATCAGAAGCTGTGTCATTTGGTGATTTAGAGATTTTGGTCTTCAGAAGTGCTTACCTCAATGAAATAAGCATTTCTGTGAAACCAGCATCAACAGATGATGCATTTGAAGCAATTGAGATTTTGGTCTACGAAAGTGCTTATCTCACTGAAATAAGCATTTCTGTGAAACCAGGATCAAACGTTGATTCATTTGATGAAGTTGAGATTTTTCTCATCTACAGTGCTTACCATACTGGAATAAGCAGTTGTGTGTAACAAGCATCAATACTTGAGTCATTTGGTGACGATGAGATTTTGGTCATCTGAAGTGCTTGTCTCACTGAAATAAGCATATCAGCGAGACAAGCATCAAAAGCTGAGTCATTTGGTGACTTAGAGATTTTGGTTTTCAGAAGTGCTTAACTCAATGAAGTAAGCATTTCTGTGAAACCAGCATCAACCGATGATGCATTTGAAGCAAATGAGATTTTGGTCTACTAAAGTGCTTATCTTACTGAAAGAAGCATTTCTGTGAAACCAGCATCAAAAGTTGAGTCATTTTGGTGAAGTTGAGATATTGGTCTTCTAAAGTGCTTATCTCACTGAAATAAACATTTCAGCGAGACCAGCATCAAAAGCTGAGTCATTTGGTGACTTAGAGATTTTGGTCTTCTAAAGTGCTTAACTCAATGTAATAAGCATTTCTGTCAAACCAGCAACAACAGATGATTCATTTCAAACAACTGAGATTTTGGTCTTCTAAAGTGCTTATCTCACCGAAACAAGCTTTTCTGTGAAACCTGTATCAACAGGTGATTCATTCGATGAATTAGCGATTTCTGTCTTCTGAAGGGCTTATCTCACTGAAATAAGCATTTCTGTGAAACCAGCATCAAAAGCTGAGTCATTTGGTGAATTTGAGACTTTGGTGATCTGAAGTGCTTATCTCACTGAAATAAGCATTTTATTGCAACCAGCATGAAAAGTTGAGTCATTTGTTGAAGATGAGTTTTTGATCGTCTGAAGTGCTTATCTTACTGAAATAAGCATATGTGTGAAACGAGCATCAAGCGTTGAGTCATTATGGTGAAGTTGAGATATTGGTCTGCTAAAGTGCTTGTCTCACTGAAATAAGCATATCAGCGAGACAAGCATCAAAAGCTGAGTCATTTGGTGACTTAGAGATTTTGGTTTTCAGAAGTGCTTAATTCAATGAAGTAAGCATTTCTGTGAAACCAGCATCAACCGATGATGCATTTGAAGCAAATGAGATTTTGGTCTACTAAAGTGCTTATCTTACTGAAAGAAGCATTTCTGTGAAACCAGCATCAAAAGTTGAGTCATTTTGGTGAAGTTGAGATATTGGTCTGCTAAAGTGCTTATCTCACTGAAATAAGCATTTCAGCGAGACAAGCATCAACAGCTGAGTCATTTGGTGACTTTCAGATTTAAGTGTTCTGAAGTGCTTATCTCACTGAAATAAGCATTTCATTGTAACCAGCATCAAAAGTTGAGTCATTTGTTGAAGATGAGTTTTTGATCGTCTGAAGTGCTTATCATACTGAAATAAGCATATGTGTGAAACGAGCATCAAACGATGAGTCATTTTGGTGAAGTTGTGATCTAGGTCTTCGAAAGTGCTTATCTCACTGAAATAAGCAATATGAGAGAGACAAGCATCAAAAGCTGTGTCATTTGGTTATTTAGAGATTTTGGTGTTCTGAAGTGCTTAACTCAATGAAGTAAGCATTTCTGTGAAACCAGCATCAACAGATGATGCATTTGAAACAATTGAGATTTTGGTCTACTAAAGTGCTTATCTTACTGAAAGAAGCATTTCTGTCAAACCAGCATCAAAAGTTGAGTCATTTTGGTGAAGTTGAGATATTGGTCTGCTAAAGTGCTTATCTCACGGAAATAAGCATATCAGCGAGACAAGCATCAACAGCTGAGTCATTTGGTGACTAGGAGATTTTGGTCCTCAGAAGTGCTTATCTCAATGTAGTAAGCTTTTCAGTGAAACCAGCATCAACAGATCATGCATTTGAAGCAATTGAGATTTTGTCTACTAAAGTGCTTATCTTACTGAAAGAAGCATTTCTGTGAAACCAGCATCAAAAGTTGAGTCATTTTGGTGAAGTTGAGATATTGGTTTGCTAAAGTGCTGATCTCACTGAAATAAGCATATCAGCGAGACAAGCATCAAAAGCTGAGTCATTTGGTGACTTTCAGATTTAAGTGTTCTGAAGTGCTTATCTCACTGAAATAAGCATTTGATTGTAACCAGCATCAAACGTTGAGTCATTTGTTCAAGTTGAGTTTTGATCGTCTGCATTATATCACTGAAGTAAGCTTTTCAGCGAGACGAGCTTCAAAAACTGAGTCATTTCGTGACTTTCTGATGTTGGTGTTCTGAAGTGCTTATCTCACTGAAAAAAGCATTTCTGTGAAACCAGCATGGAATGTTGAGTAATTTGGTGAATGTTAAGATCTTGGTCTTCTGACGTGCTTGTCTTACTGAAATAAACATATCTGTGAAACGAGCATCAAAATTTGAGACATTTTGGTGAAGTTGAGATATTGGTCTTCTAAAGTGCTTATCGCACTGAAATAAGCATTTCAGCGAGACCAGCATCAAAAGCTGAGTCATTTGGTGACTTAGAGATTTTGGTCTTCTAAAGTGCTTAACTCAATGTAATAAGCATTTCTGTCAAACCAGCAACAACAGATGATTCATTTCAAACAACTGAGATTTTGGTCTTCTAAAGTGCTTATCTCACCGAAACAAGCTTTTCTGTGAAACCTGTATCAACAGGTGATTCATTCGATGAATTAGCGATTTCTGTCTTCTGAAGGGCTTATCTCACTGAAATAAGCATTTCTGTGAAACCAGCATCAAAAGCTGAGTCATTTGGTGAATTTGAGACTTTGGTGATCTGAAGTGCTTATCTCACTGAAATAAGCATTTTATTGCAACCAGCATGAAAAGTTGAGTCATTTGTTGAAGATGAGTTTTTGATCGTCTGAAGTGCTTATCTTACTGAAATAAGCATATGTGTGAAACGAGCATCAAGCGTTGAGTCATTTTGGTGAAGTTGAGATATTGGTCTGCTAAAGTGCTTGTCTCACTGAAATAAGCATATCAGCGAGACAAGCATCAAAAGCTGAGTCATTTGGTGACTTAGAGATTTTGGTTTTCAGAAGTGCTTAATTCAATGAAGTAAGCATTTCTGTGAAACCAGCATCAACCGATGATGCATTTGAAGCAAATGAGATTTTGGTCTACTAAAGTGCTTATCTTACTGAAAGAAGCATTTCTGTGAAACCAGCATCAAAAGTTGAGTCATTTTGGTGAAGTTGAGATATTGGTCTGGTAAAGTGCTTATCTCACTGAAATAAGCATTTCAGCGAGACAAGCATCAACAGCTGAGTCATTTGGTGACTTTCAGATTTAAGTGTTCTGAAGTGCTTATCTCACTGAAATAAGCATTTGATTGTAACCAGCATGAAAAGTTGAGTCATTTGTTGAAGATGAGTTTTTGATCGTCTGAAGTGCTTATCATACTGAAATAAGCATATGTGTGAAACGAGCATCAAACGATGAGTCATTTTGGTGAAGTTGTGATCTAGGTCTTCGAAAGTGCTTATCTCACTGAAATAAGCAATATGAGAGAGACAAGCATCAAAAGCTGTGTCATTTGGTTATTTAGAGATTTTGGTCTTCAGAAGTGCTTACCTCAATGAAGTAAGCATTTCTGTGAAACCAGCATCAACAGCTCATGCATTTGCAGCAATTGAGATTTTGGTCTACTAAAGTGCTTACCTTACTGAAAGAAGCATTTCTGTCAAACCAGCATCAAAAGTTGAGTCATTTTGGTGAATTTGAGATATTGGTCTGCTAAAGTGCTTATCTCACTGAAATAAGCATATCAGCGAGACAAGCATCAAAAGCTGAGTCATTTGGTGACTAGGAGATTTTGGTCCTCAGAAGTGCTTATCTCAATGTAGTAAGCTTTTCAGTGAAACCAGCATCAACAGATCATGCATTTGAAGCAATTGAGATGTTGTCTACTAAAGTGCTTATCTTACTGAAAGAATCATTTCTGTGAAACCAGCATCAAAAGTTGAGTCATTTTGGTGAAGTTGAGATATTGGTCTGCTAAAGTGCTGATCTCACTGAAATAAGCATATCAGCGAGACAAGCATCAAAAGCTGAGTCATTTGGTGACTTTCAGATTTAAGTGTTCTGAAGTGCTTATCTCACTGAAATAAGCATTTGATTGTAACCAGCATCAAACGTTGAGTCATTTGTTCAAGTTGAGTTTTGATCGTCTGCATTATATCACTGAAGTAAGCTTTTCAGCGAGACCAGCTTCAAAAACTGAGTCATTTGGTGACTTTCAGATGTTGGTGTTCTGAAGTGATTATCTCACTGAAAAAAGCATTTCATTGAAACCAGCATGGAATGTTGAGTAAATTGGTGAATGTTAAGATTTTGGTCTTCTGAAGTGCTTATCTTACTGAAATAAACATATCTGTGAAACGAGCATCAAAATTTGAGACATTTTCGTGAGGTTGAGGTATTGGTCTTCTAAAGTGCTTATCTCACTGAAATAAGCATATCAGCGACACCAGCATCAAAACCTGTGTCATTTGGTTAATCTGATATTTTGTTGTTCTGAAGTGCTGATCTCAGTGAAATAAGCATTTGATTGTAACGAGAATCAAAAGTTGAGACATTTCGTGAAGTTGAGTTTTTGATCGTCTGCAGTGCTTATCTCACTGAAATAAGCATTTCATCGAGACCAGCATCAAAAGCTGAGTCATTTGGTGACTTAGAGATTTTGGTCTTCTAAAGTGCTTAACTGAATGTAATAAGCATTTCTGTCAAACCAGCATCAACAGATGATTCATTTGAAACAACTGAGATTTTGGTCTTCTAAAGTGCTTATCTCACCGAAACAAGCTTCTCTGTGAAACCTGCATCAACAGGTGATTCATTCGATGAATTAGCGATTTCTGTCTTCTGAAGGGCTTATCTCACTTGAAACAAGCATTTCTCAGAAACCAGCATCAAAAGTTGAGTCAGTTTGGTGAAGTTGAGATATTTGTCTGCTAAAGTGCTTATCTCACTGAAATAAGCATATCAGCGAGACACGCATCAAAAGCTGAGTCATTTGGTGTCTTAGAGATTTTGGTCTTCAGAACTGCTTAACTCAATGAAGTAAGCAAATCTGTGAAACCAGCATCAACAGATGATGCATTTGAAGAAATTGAGATTTTGGTGTTCTGAAGTGCTTATCTCACTGAAATAAGCATATGTGTGAAACGAGCATCAAGCGTTGAGTCATTTTGGTGAAGTTTAAATATAGGTCTTTGAAAGTGCTTATCTCACTGAAATAAGCATATCAGAGAGACAAGCATCAAAAGCTGTGTCATTTGGTGATTTAGAGATTTTGGCCTTCAGAAGTGCTTAACTCAATGAAATAAGCATTTCTGTGAAACCAGCATCAACAGATGATGCATTTGAAACAATTGAGATTTTGGTTCTGCTAAAGTGCTTATCTCACAGAAATAAGCATATCAGCGACACAAGCATCAAAAGCTGAGTCATTTGGTGACTTAGAGATTTTGGTGTTCTGAAGTGCTTACCTCAATGAAGTAAGCATTTCAGTTAAACCAGCATCAACAGATCATGCATTTGAAGCAATTGAGATATTGTCTACTAAAGTGCTTATCGTACTGAAAGAAGCATTTCTGTGAAACCAGCATCAAAAGTTGAGTCATTTTGGTGAAGTTGAGATATTGTTCTGCTAAAGTGCTTATCTCACTGAAATAAGCATATCAGCGAGACAAGCATCAAAAGCTGTGTCATTTGGTGACTTTCAGACTGAAGTGTTCTGAAATGCTTATCTCACTGAAATAAGCATTTGATTGTAACCAGCATCAAAAGTTGAGTCATTTGTTCAAGTTGAGTTTTGATCGTCTGCATTATATCACTGAAGTAAGCTTTTCAGCGAGACCAGCTTCAAAAACTGAGTCATTTCGTGACTTTCTGATGTTGGTGTTCTGAAGTGCTTATCTCACTGAAAAAAGCATTTCTGTGAAACCAGCATGGAATGTTGAGTAATTTGGTGAATGTTAAGATCTTGGTCTTCTGAAGTGCTTGTCTTACTGAAATAAACATATCTGTGAAACGAGCATCAAAATTTGAGACATTTTGGTGAAGTTGAGATATTGGTCTTCTAAAGTGCTTATCTCACTGAAATAAGCATTTCAGCGACACCAGCATCAAAAGCTCTGTCATTTGGCTAATCTGACATTTTGTTGTTCTGAAGCGCTGATCTCACTGAAATAAGCATTTGAATGTAACGAGAATCGAAAGTTGAGACATTTCTTGAAGTTGTGTTTTTGATCGTCTGCAGTGCTTATCTCACTGAAATAAGCATTTCAGCGAGACCAGCATCAAAAGCTGAGTCATTTGGTGACTTAGAGATTTTGGTCTTCTAAAGTGCTTAACTCAATGTAATAAGCATTTCTGTCAAACCAGCAACAACAGATGATTCATTTCAAACAACTGAGATTTTGTTCTTCTAAAGTGCTTATCTCACCGAAACAAGCTTTTCTGTGAAACCTGTATCAACAGGTGATTCATTCGATGAATTAGCGATTTCTGTCTTCTGAAGGGCTTATCTCACTGAAATAAGCATTTCTGTGAAACCAGCATCAAAAGCTGAGTCATTTGGTGAATTTGAGACTTTGGTGATCTGAAGTGCTTATCTCACTGAAATAAGCATTTTATTGCAACCAGCATGAAAAGTTGAGTCATTTGTTGAAGATGAGTTTTTGATCGTCTGAAGTGCTTATCTTACTGAAATAAGCATATGTGTGAAACGAGCATCAAGCGTTGAGTCATTTTGGTGAAGTTGAGATATTGGTCTGCTAAAGTGCTTATCTCACTGAAATAAGCATATCCGCGAGACAAGCATCAAAAGCTGTGTCATTTGGTGACTTTCAGATTGAAGTGTTCTGAAATGCTTATCTCACTGAAATAAGCATTTGATTGTAACCAGCATCAAAAGTTGAGTCATTTGTTCAAGTTGAGTTTTGATCGTCTGCATTATATCACTGAAGTAAGCTTTTCAGCGAGACCAGCTTCAAAAACTGAGTCATTTCGTGACTTTCTGATGTTGGTGTTCTGAAGTGCTTATCTCACTGAAAAAAGCATTTCTGTGAAACCAGCATGGAATGTTGAGTAATTTGGTGAATGTTAAGATTTTGGTCTCGTGAAGTGCTTATCTTACTGAAATAAACATATCTGTGAAACGAGCATCAAAATTTGAGACATTTTGGTGAGGTTGAGATATTGGTCTTCTGAAGTGCTTATCTCACTGAAATAAGCATATCAGCGACACTATCATCAAAAGCTGTGTCATTTGGTTAATCTGATATTTTGTTGTTCTGAAGTGCTGATCTCAGTGAAATAAGCATTTGATTGTAACGAGAATCAAAAGTTGAGACATTTCTTGAAGTTGAGTTTTTGATCGTCTGCAGTCCTTATCTCACTGAAATAAGCATTTCATCGAGACCAGCATCAAAAGCTGAGTCATTTGGTGACTCAGAGATTTTGGTCTTCTAAAGTGCTTAACTGAATGTAATAAGCATTTCTGTCAAACCAGCATCAACAGATGATTCATTTGAAACAACTGAGATTTTGGTCTTCTAAAGTGCTTATCTCACCGAAACAAGCTTCTCTGTGAAACCTGCATCAACAGGTGATTCATTCGATGAATTAGCGATTTCTGTCTTCTGAAGGGCTTATCTCACTGAAACAAGCATTTCTGAGAAACCAGCATCAAAAGTTGAGTCAGTTTGGTGAAGTTGAGATATTTGTCTGCTAAAGTGCTTATCTCACTGAAATAAGCATATCAGCGAGACAAGCATCAAAAGCTGAGTCATTTGGTGTCTTAGATATTTTGGTCTTCAGAACTGCTTAACTCAATGAAGTAAGCAAATCTGTGAAACCAGCATCAACAGATGATGCATTTGAAGCAATTGAGATTTTGGTGTTCTGAAGTGCTTATCTCACTGAAATAAGCATATGTGTGAAACGAGCATCAAGCGTTGAGTCATTTTGGTGAAGTTTAAATATAGGTCTTTGAAAGCGCTTATCTCACTGAAATAAGCATATCAGAGAGACAAGCATCAAAAGCTGTGTCATTTGGTGATTTAGAGATTTTGGTCTTCAGAAGTGCTTAACTCAATGAAATAAGCATTTCTGTGAAACCAGCATCAACAGATGATGCATTTGAAACAATTGAGATTTTGGTCTGCTAAAGTGCTTATCTCACCGAAACAAGCTTCTCTGTGAAACCTGCATCAACAGGTGATTCATTCGATGAATTAGCGATTTCTGTCTTCTGAGGGGCTTATCTCACTGAAACAAGCATTTCTGAGAAACCAGCATCAAAAGTTGAGTCAGTTTGGTGAAGTTGAGATATTTGTCTGCTAAAGTGCTTATCTCACTGAAATAAGCATATCAGCGAGACAAGCATCAAAAGCTGAGTCATTTGGTGTCTTAGATATTTTGGTCTTCAGAACTGCTTAACTCAATGAAGTAAGCAAATCTGTGAAACCAGCATCAACAGATGATGCATTTGAAGCAATTGAGATTTTGGTGTTCTGAAGTGCTTATCTCACTGAAATAAGCATATGTGTGAAACGAGCATCAAGCGTTGTGTCATTTTGGTGAAGTTTAAATATAGGTCTTTGAAAGTGCTTATCTCACTGAAATAAGCATATCAGAGAGACAAGCATCAAAAGCTGTGTCATTTGGTGATTTAGAGATTTTGGTCTTCAGAAGTGCTTAACTCAATGAAATAAGCATTTCTGTGAAACCAGCATCAACAGATGATGCATTTGAAACAATTGAGATTTTGGTCTGCTAAAGTGCTTATCTCACTGAAATAAGCATATCAGTGAGACAAGCATCAGAAGCTGTGTCATTTGGTGATTTAGAGATTTTGGTCTTCAGAAGTGCTTACCTCAATGAAATAAGCATTTCTGTGAAACCAGCATCAACAGATGATGCATTTGAAGCAATTGAGATTTTGGTCTACGAAAGTGCTTATCTCACTGAAATAAGCATTTCTGTGAAACCAGGATCAAACGTTGATTCATTTGATGAAGTTGAGATTTTTCTCATCTACAGTGCTTACCATACTGGAATAAGCAGTTGTGTGTAACAAGCATCAATACTTGAGTCATTTGGTGACGATGAGATTTTGGTCATCTGAAGTGCTTGTCTCACTGAAATAAGCATATCAGCGAGACAAGCATCAAAAGCTGAGTCATTTGGTGACTTAGAGATTTTGGTTTAGAAAGTGCTTAACTCAATGAAGTAAGCATTTCTGTGAAACCAGCATCAACCGATGATGCATTTGAAGCAAATGAGATTTTGGTCTACTAAAGTGCTTATCTTACTGAAAGAAGCATTTCTGTGAAACCAGCATCAAAAGTTGAGTCATTTTGGTGAAGTTGAGATATTGGTCTGCTAAAGTGCTTATCTCACTGCAATAAGCATTTCAGCGACACCAGCATCAAAAACTGAATCATTTGGTGACTTTCAGATTTAAGTGTTCTGAAGTGCTTATCTCACTGAAATAAGCATTTGATTGTAACCAGCATGAAAAGTTGAGTCATTTGTTGAAGATGAGTTTTTGATCGTCTGAAGTGCTTATCATACTTAAATAAGCATATGTGTGAAACGAGCATCAAACGATGAGTCATTTTGGTGAAGTTGTGATCTAGGTCTTCGAAAGTGCTTATCTCACTGAAATAAGCAATATCAGAGAGACAAGCATCAAAAGCTGTGTCATTTGGTGACTTAGAGATTTTGGTGTTCTGAAGTGCTTACCTCAATGAAGTAAGCATTTCAGTTAAACCAGCATCAACAGATCATGCATTTGAAGCAATTGAGATTTTGGTCTACTAAAGTGCTTATCGTACTGAAAGAAGCATTTCTGTCAAACCAGCATCAAAAGTTGAGTCATTTGTTCAAGTTGAGTTTTGATCGTCTGCATTATATCACTGAAGTAAGCTTTTCAGCGAGACCAGCTTCAAAAACTGAGTCATTTCGTGACTTTCTGATGTTGGTGTTCTGAAGTGCTTATCTCACTGAAAAAAGCATTTCTGTGAAACCAGCATGGAATGTTGAGTAATTTGGTGAATGTTAAGATCTTGGTCTTCTGAAGTGCTTGTCTTACTGAAATAAACATATCTGTGAAACGAGCATCAAAATTTGAGACATTTTGGTGAAGTTGAGATATTGGTCTTCTAAAGTGCTTATCGCACTGAAATAAGCATTTCAGCGACACCAGCATCAAAAGCTCTGTCATTTGGCTAATCTGACATTTTGTTGTTCTGAAGCGCTGATCTCACTGAAATAAGCATTTGAATGTAACGAGAATCGAAAGTTGAGACATTTCTTGAAGTTGTGTTTTTGATCGTCTGCAGTGCTTATCTCACTGAAATAAGCATTTCAGCGAGACCAGCATCAAAAGCTGAGTCATTTGGTGACTTAGAGATTTTGGTCTTCTAAAGTGCTTAACTCAATGTAATAAGCATTTCTGTCAAACCAGCAACAACAGATGATTCATTTCAAACAACTGAGATTTTGTTCTTCTAAAGTGCTTATCTCACCGAAACAAGCTTTTCTGTGAAACCTGTATCAACAGGTGATTCATTCGATGAATTAGCGATTTCTGTCTTCTGAAGGGCTTATCTCACTGAAATAAGCATTTCTGTGAAACCAGCATCAAAAGCTGAGTCATTTGGTGAATTTGAGACTTTGGTGATCTGAAGTGCTTATCTCACTGAAATAAGCATTTTATTGCAACCAGCATGAAAAGTTGAGTCATTTGTTGAAGATGAGTTTTTGATCGTCTGAAGTGCTTATCTTACTGAAATAAGCATATGTGTGAAACGAGCATCAAGCGTTGAGTCATTTTGGTGAAGTTGAGATATTGGTCTGCTAAAGTGCTTATCTCACTGAAATAAGCATATCCGCGAGACAAGCATCAAAAGCTGTGTCATTTGGTGACTTTCAGATTGAAGTGTTCTGAAATGCTTATCTCACTGAAATAAGCATTTGATTGTAACCAGCATCAAAAGTTGAGTCATTTGTTCAAGTTGAGTTTTGATCGTCTGCATTATATCACTGAAGTAAGCTTTTCAGCGAGACCAGCTTCAAAAACTGAGTCATTTCGTGACTTTCTGATGTTGGTGTTCTGAAGTGCTTATCTCACTGAAAAAAGCATTTCTGTGAAACCAGCATGGAATGTTGAGTAATTTGGTGAATGTTAAGATCTTGGTCTTCTGAAGTGCTTGTCTTACTGAAATAAACATATCTGTGAAACGAGCATCAAAATTTGAGACATTTTGGTGAAGTTGAGATATTGGTCTTCTAAAGTGCTTATCTCACTGAAATAAGCATTTCAGCGACACCAGCATCAAAAACTGAATCATTTGGTGACTTTCAGATTTAAGTGTTCTGAAGTGCTTATCTCACTGAAATAAGCATTTGATTGTAACCAGCATGAAAAGTTGAGTCATTTGTTGAAGATGAGTTTTTGATCGTCTGAAGTGCTTATCATACTGAAATAAGCATATGTGTGAAACGAGCATCAAACGATGAGTCATTTTGGTGAAGTTGTGATCTAGGTCTTCGAAAGTGCTTATCTCACTGAAATAAGCAATATCAGAGAGACAAGCATCAAAAACTGTGTCATTTGGTGACTTAGAGATTTTGGTGTTCTGAAGTGCTTAACTCAATGAAGTAAGCATTTCTGTGAAACCAGCATCAACAGCTCATGCATTTGCAGCAATTGAGATTTTGGTCTACTAAAGTGCTTATCTTACTGAAAGAAGCATTTCTGTGAAACCAGCATCAAAAGTTGAGTCATTTTGGTGAAGTTGAGATATTGGTTTGCTAAAGTGCTTATCTCATGAAATAAGCATATCAGCGAGACAAGCATCAACAGCTGAGTCATTTGGTGACTTTCAGATTTAAGTGTTCTGAAGTGCTTATCTCACTGAAATAAGCATTTGATTGTAACCAGCATCAAAAGTTGAGTCATTTGTTCAAGTTGAGTTTTTGATCGTCTGCATTATATCACTGAAATATGCATTTCAGCGAGACCAGCTTCAAAAACTGAGTCATTTGGTGACTTTCAGATGTTGGTGTTCTGAAGTGATTATCTCACTGAAAAAAGCATTTCATTGAAACCAGCATGGAATGTTGAGTAAATTGGTGAATGTTAAGATTTTGGTCTTCTGAAGTGCTTATCTTACTGAAATAAACATATCTGTGAAACGAGCATCAAAATTTGAGACATTTTCGTGAGGTTGAGATATTGGTCTTCTAAAGTGCTTATCTCACTGAAATAAGCATATCAGCGACACCAGCATCAAAAGCTGTGTCATTTGGTTAATCTGATATTTTGTTGTTCTGAAGTGCTGATCTCAGTGAAATAAGCATTTGATTGTAACGAGAATCAAAAGTTGAGACATTTCTTGAAGTTGAGTTTTTGATCGTCTGCAGTCCTTATCTCACTGAAATAAGCATTTCAACGAGACCAGCATCAAAAGCTGAGTCATTTGGTGACTTAGAGATTTTGGTCTTCTAAAGTGCTTAACTGAATGTAATAAGCATTTCTGTCAAACCAGCATCAACAGATGATTCATTTGAAACAACTGAGATTTTGGTCTTCTAAAGTGCTTATCTCACCGAAACAAGCTTCTCTGTGAAACCTGCATCAACAGGTGATTCATTCGATGAATTAGCGATTTCTGTCTTCTGAAGGGCTTATCTCACTTGAAACAAGCATTTCTCAGAAACCAGCATCAAAAGTTGAGTCAGTTTGGTGAAGTTGAGATATTTGTCTGCTAAAGTGCTTATCTCACTGAAATAAGCATATCAGCGAGACACGCATCAAAAGCTGAGTCATTTGGTGTCTTAGAGATTTTGGTCCTCAGAACTGCTTAACTCAATGAAGTAAGCAAATCTGTGAAACCAGCATCAACAGATGATGCATTTGAAGAAATTGAGATTTTGGTGTTCTGAAGTGCTTATCTCACTGAAATAAGCATATGTGTGAAACGAGCATCAAGCGTTGAGTCATTTTGGTGAAGTTTAAATATAGGTCTTTGAAAGTGCTTATCTCACTGAAATAAGCATATCAGAGAGACAAGCATCAAAAGCTGTGTCATTTGGTGATTTAGAGATTTTGGCCTTCAGAAGTGCTTAACTCAATGAAATAAGCATTTCTGTGAAACCAGCATCAACAGATGATGCATTTGAAACAATTGAGATTTTGGTCTGCTAAAGTGCTTATCTCACTGAAATAAGCATATCAGAGAGACAAGCATCAAAATCTGTGTCATTTGGTGATTTAGAGATTTTGGTCTTCAGAAGTGCTTACCTCAATGAAATAAGCATTTCTGTGAAACCAGCATCAACAGATGTAGCATTTGAAACAATTGAGATTTTGGTTCTGCTAAAGTGCTTATCTCACAGAAATAAGCATATCAGCGACACAAGCATCAAAAGCTGAGTCATTTGGTGACTTAGAGATTTTGGTGTTCTGAAGTGCTTACCTCAATGAAGTAAGCATTTCAGTTAAACCAGCATCAACAGATCATGCATTTGAAGCAATTGAGATATTGTCTACTAAAGTGCTTATCGTACTGAAAGAAGCATTTCTGTGAAACCAGCATCAAAAGTTGAGTCATTTTGGTGAAGTTGAGATATTGTTCTGCTAAAGTGCTTATCTCACTGAAATAAGCATATCAGCGAGACAAGCATCAAAAGCTGAGTCATTTGGTGACTTAGAGATTTTGGTGTTCTGAAGTGCTTACCTCAATGAGGTAAGCATTTCAGTGAAACCAGCATCAAGAGATCATGCATTTGAAGCAATTGAGATTTTGGTCTACTAAAGTGCTTATCGTACTGAAAGAAGCATTTCTGTCAAACCAGCATCAAAAGTTGAGTCATTTTGGTGAAGTTGAGATATTTGTCTGCTAAAGTGCTTATCTCACTGAAATAACCATATCAGCGAGACAAGCATCAAAAGCTGAGTCATTTGGTGACTTTCAGATTGAAGTGTTCTGAAGTGCTTATCTCACTGAAATAAGCATTTGATTGTAACCAGCATCAAAAGTTGAGTCATTTGTTCAAGTTGAGTTTTGATCGTCTGCATTATATCACTGAAATAAGCTTTTCAGCGAGACCAGCTTCAAAAACTGAGTCATTTCGTGACTTTCTGATGTTGGTGTTCTGAAGTGATTATCTCACTGAAAAAAGCATTTCATTGAAACCAGCATGGAATGTTGAGTAATTTG
This sequence comes from Stegostoma tigrinum, assembly GCF_030684315.1. Lineage (NCBI taxonomy): Eukaryota > Metazoa > Chordata > Chondrichthyes > Orectolobiformes > Stegostomatidae > Stegostoma > Stegostoma tigrinum. The sequence goes on from NW_026728050.1 coordinate 265,003, forward strand.
GTGAATGTTAAGATTTTGGTCTCGTGAAGTGCTTATCTTACTGAAATAAACATATCTGTGAAACGAGCATCAAAATTTGAGACATTTTGGTGAAGTTGAGATATTGGTCTTCTAAAGTGCTTATCTCACTGAAATAAGCATTTCAGCGACACCAGCATCAAAAACTGAATCATTTGGTGACTTTCAGATTTAAGTGTTCTGAAGTGCTTATCTCACTGAAATAAGCATTTGATTGTAACCAGCATGAAAAGTTGAGTCATTTGTTGAAGATGAGTTTTTGATCGTCTGAAGTGCTTATCATACTGAAATAAGCATATGTGTGAAACGAGCATCAAACGATGAGTCATTTTGGTGAAGTTGTGATCTAGGTCTTCGAAAGTGCTTATCTCACTGAAATAAGCAATATCAGAGAGACAAGCATCAAAAACTGTGTCATTTGGTGACTTAGAGATTTTGGTGTTCTGAAGTGCTTAACTCAATGAAGTAAGCATTTCTGTGAAACCAGCATCAACAGCTCATGCATTTGCAGCAATTGAGATTTTGGTCTACTAAAGTGCTTATCTTACTGAAAGAAGCATTTCTGTGAAACCAGCATCAAAAGTTGAGTCATTTTGGTGAAGTTGAGATATTGGTTTGCTAAAGTGCTTATCTCATGAAATAAGCATATCAGCGAGACAAGCATCAACAGCTGAGTCATTTGGTGACTTTCAGATTTAAGTGTTCTGAAGTGCTTATCTCACTGAAATAAGCATTTGATTGTAACCAGCATCAAAAGTTGAGTCATTTGTTCAAGTTGAGTTTTTGATCGTCTGCATTATATCACTGAAATATGCATTTCAGCGAGACCAGCTTCAAAAACTGAGTCATTTGGTGACTTTCAGATGTTGGTGTTCTGAAGTGATTATCTCACTGAAAAAAGCATTTCATTGAAACCAGCATGGAATGTTGAGTAAATTGGTGAATGTTAAGATTTTGGTCTTCTGAAGTGCTTATCTTACTGAAATAAACATATCTGTGAAACGAGCATCAAAATTTGAGACATTTTCGTGAGGTTGAGATATTGGTCTTCTAAAGTGCTTATCTCACTGAAATAAGCATATCAGCGACACCAGCATCAAAAGCTGTGTCATTTGGTTAATCTGATATTTTGTTGTTCTGAAGTGCTGATCTCAGTGAAATAAGCATTTGATTGTAACGAGAATCAAAAGTTGAGACATTTCTTGAAGTTGAGTTTTTGATCGTCTGCAGTCCTTATCTCACTGAAATAAGCATTTCAACGAGACCAGCATCAAAAGCTGAGTCATTTGGTGACTTAGAGATTTTGGTCTTCTAAAGTGCTTAACTGAATGTAATAAGCATTTCTGTCAAACCAGCATCAACAGATGATTCATTTGAAACAACTGAGATTTTGGTCTTCTAAAGTGCTTATCTCACCGAAACAAGCTTCTCTGTGAAACCTGCATCAACAGGTGATTCATTCGATGAATTAGCGATTTCTGTCTTCTGAAGGGCTTATCTCACTTGAAACAAGCATTTCTCAGAAACCAGCATCAAAAGTTGAGTCAGTTTGGTGAAGTTGAGATATTTGTCTGCTAAAGTGCTTATCTCACTGAAATAAGCATATCAGCGAGACACGCATCAAAAGCTGAGTCATTTGGTGTCTTAGAGATTTTGGTCTTCAGAACTGCTTAACTCAATGAAGTAAGCAAATCTGTGAAACCAGCATCAACAGATGATGCATTTGAAGAAATTGAGATTTTGGTGTTCTGAAGTGCTTATCTCACTGAAATAAGCATATGTGTGAAACGAGCATCAAGCGTTGAGTCATTTTGGTGAAGTTTAAATATAGGTCTTTGAAAGTGCTTATCTCACTGAAATAAGCATATCAGAGAGACAAGCATCAAAAGCTGTGTCATTTGGTGATTTAGAGATTTTGGCCTTCAGAAGTGCTTAACTCAATGAAATAAGCATTTCTGTGAAACCAGCATCAACAGATGATGCATTTGAAACAATTGAGATTTTGGTCTGCTAAAGTGCTTATCTCACTGAAATAAGCATATCAGAGAGACAAGCATCAAAATCTGTGTCATTTGGTGATTTAGAGATTTTGGTCTTCAGAAGTGCTTACCTCAATGAAATAAGCATTTCTGTGAAACCAGCATCAACAGATGTAGCATTTGAAACAATTGAGATTTTGGTTCTGCTAAAGTGCTTATCTCACAGAAATAAGCATATCAGCGACACAAGCATCAAAAGCTGAGTCATTTGGTGACTTAGAGATTTTGGTGTTCTGAAGTGCTTACCTCAATGAAGTAAGCATTTCAGTTAAACCAGCATCAACAGATCATGCATTTGAAGCAATTGAGATATTGTCTACTAAAGTGCTTATCGTACTGAAAGAAGCATTTCTGTGAAACCAGCATCAAAAGTTGAGTCATTTTGGTGAAGTTGAGATATTGTTCTGCTAAAGTGCTTATCTCACTGAAATAAGCATATCAGCGAGACAAGCATCAAAAGCTGAGTCATTTGGTGACTTAGAGATTTTGGTGTTCTGAAGTGCTTACCTCAATGAGGTAAGCATTTCAGTGAAACCAGCATCAAGAGATCATGCATTTGAAGCAATTGAGATTTTGGTCTACTAAAGTGCTTATCGTACTGAAAGAAGCATTTCTGTCAAACCAGCATCAAAAGTTGAGTCATTTTGGTGAAGTTGAGATATTTGTCTGCTAAAGTGCTTATCTCACTGAAATAACCATATCAGCGAGACAAGCATCAAAAGCTGAGTCATTTGGTGACTTTCAGATTGAAGTGTTCTGAAGTGCTTATCTCACTGAAATAAGCATTTGATTGTAACCAGCATCAAAAGTTGAGTCATTTGTTCAAGTTGAGTTTTGATCGTCTGCATTATATCACTGAAATAAGCTTTTCAGCGAGACCAGCTTCAAAAACTGAGTCATTTCGTGACTTTCTGATGTTGGTGTTCTGAAGTGATTATCTCACTGAAAAAAGCATTTCATTGAAACCAGCATGGAATGTTGAGTAATTTGGTGAATGTTAAGATTTTGGTCTCGTGAAGTGCTTATCTTACTGAAATAAACATATCTGTGAAACGAGCATCAAAATTTGAGACATTTTGGTGAGGTTGAGATATTGGTCTTCTAAAGTGCTTATCTCACTGAAATAAGCATATCAGCGACACTATCATCAAAAGCTGTGTCATTTGGTTAATCTGATATTTTGTTGTTCTGAAGTGCTGATCTCAGTGAAATAAGCATTTGATTGTAACGAGAATCAAAAGTTGAGACATTTCTTGAAGTTGAGTTTTTGATCGTCTGCAGTCCTTATCTCACTGAAATAAGCATTTCATCGAGACCAGCATCAAAAGCTGAGTCATTTGGTGACTCAGAGATTTTGGTCTTCTAAAGTGCTTAACTGAATGTAATAAGCATTTCTGTCAAACCAGCATCAACAGATGATTCATTTGAAACAACTGAGATTTTGGTCTTCTAAAGTGCTTATCTCACCGAAACAAGCTTCTCTGTGAAACCTGCATCAACAGGTGATTCATTCGATGAATTAGCGATTTCTGTCTTCTGAAGGGCTTATCTCACTGAAACAAGCATTTCTGAGAAACCAGCATCAAAAGTTGAGTCAGTTTGGTGAAGTTGAGATATTTGTCTGCTAAAGTGCTTATCTCACTGAAATAAGCATATCAGCGAGACAAGCATCAAAAGCTGAGTCATTTGGTGTCTTAGATATTTTGGTCTTCAGAACTGCTTAACTCAATGAAGTAAGCAAATCTGTGAAACCAGCATCAACAGATGATGCATTTGAAGCAATTGAGATTTTGGTGTTCTGAAGTGCTTATCTCACTGAAATAAGCATATGTGTGAAACGAGCATCAAGCGTTGAGTCATTTTGGTGAAGTTTAAATATAGGTCTTTGAAAGCGCTTATCTCACTGAAATAAGCATATCAGAGAGACAAGCATCAAAAGCTGTGTCATTTGGTGATTTAGAGATTTTGGTCTTCAGAAATGCTTAACTCAATGAAATAAGCATTTCTGTGAAACCAGCATCAACAGATGATGCATTTGAAACAATTGAGATTTTGGTCTGCTAAAGTGCTTATCTCACCGAAACAAGCTTCTCTGTGAAACCTGCATCAACAGGTGATTCATTCGATGAATTAGCGATTTCTGTCTTCTGAAGGGCTTATCTCACTGAAACAAGCATTTCTGAGAAACCAGCATCAAAAGTTGAGTCAGTTTGGTGAAGTTGAGATATTTGTCTGCTAAAGTGCTTATCTCACTGAAATAAGCATATCAGCGAGACAAGCATCAAAAGCTGAGTCATTTGGTGTCTTAGATATTTTGGTCTTCAGAACTGCTTAACTCAATGAAGTAAGCAAATCTGTGAAACCAGCATCAACAGATGATGCATTTGAAGCAATTGAGATTTTGGTGTTCTGAAGTGCTTATCTCACTGAAATAAGCATATGTGTGAAACGAGCATCAAGCGTTGTGTCATTTTGGTGAAGTTTAAATATAGGTCTTTGAAAGTGCTTATCTCACTGAAATAAGCATATCAGAGAGACAAGCATCAAAAGCTGTGTCATTTGGTGATTTAGAGATTTTGGTCTTCAGAAGTGCTTAACTCAATGAAATAAGCATTTCTGTGAAACCAGCATCAACAGATGATGCATTTGAAACAATTGAGATTTTGGTCTGCTAAAGTGCTTATCTCACTGAAATAAGCATATCAGTGAGACAAGCATCAGAAGCTGTGTCATTTGGTGATTTAGAGATTTTGGTCTTCAGAAGTGCTTACCTCAATGAAATAAGCATTTCTGTGAAACCAGCATCAACAGATGATGCATTTGAAGCAATTGAGATTTTGGTCTACGAAAGTGCTTATCTCACTGAAATAAGCATTTCTGTGAAACCAGGATCAAACGTTGATTCATTTGATGAAGTTGAGATTTTTCTCATCTACAGTGCTTACCATACTGGAATAAGCAGTTGTGTGTAACAAGCATCAATACTTGAGTCATTTGGTGACGATGAGATTTTGGTCATCTGAAGTGCTTGTCTCACTGAAATAAGCATATCAGCGAGACAAGCATCAAAAGCTGAGTCATTTGGTGACTTAGAGATTTTGGTTTTCAGAAGTGCTTAACTCAATGAAGTAAGCATTTCTGTGAAACCAGCATCAACCGATGATGCATTTGAAGCAAATGAGATTTTGGTCTACTAAAGTGCTTATCTTACTGAAAGAAGCATTTCTGTGAAACCAGCATCAAAAGTTGAGTCATTTTGGTGAAGTTGAGATATTGGTCTGCTAAAGTGCTTATCTCACTGCAATAAGCATTTCAGCGACACCAGCATCAAAAACTGAATCATTTGGTGACTTTCAGATTTAAGTGTTCTGAAGTGCTTATCTCACTGAAATAAGCATTTGATTGTAACCAGCATGAAAAGTTGAGTCATTTGTTGAAGATGAGTTTTTGATCGTCTGAAGTGCTTATCATACTTAAATAAGCATATGTGTGAAACGAGCATCAAACGATGAGTCATTTTGGTGAAGTTGTGATCTAGGTCTTCGAAAGTGCTTATCTCACTGAAATAAGCAATATCAGAGAGACAAGCATCAAAAGCTGTGTCATTTGGTGACTTAGAGATTTTGGTGTTCTGAAGTGCTTACCTCAATGAAGTAAGCATTTCAGTTAAACCAGCATCAACAGATCATGCATTTGAAGCAATTGAGATTTTGGTCTACTAAAGTGCTTATCGTACTGAAAGAAGCATTTCTGTCAAACCAGCATCAAAAGTTGAGTCATTTGTTCAAGTTGAGTTTTGATCGTCTGCATTATATCACTGAAGTAAGCTTTTCAGCGAGACCAGCTTCAAAAACTGAGTCATTTCGTGACTTTCTGATGTTGGTGTTCTGAAGTGCTTATCTCACTGAAAAAAGCATTTCTGTGAAACCAGCATGGAATGTTGAGTAATTTGGTGAATGTTAAGATCTTGGTCTTCTGAAGTGCTTGTCTTACTGAAATAAACATATCTGTGAAACGAGCATCAAAATTTGAGACATTTTGGTGAAGTTGAGATATTGGTCTTCTAAAGTGCTTATCGCACTGAAATAAGCATTTCAGCGACACCAGCATCAAAAGCTCTGTCATTTGGCTAATCTGACATTTTGTTGTTCTGAAGCGCTGATCTCACTGAAATAAGCATTTGAATGTAACGAGAATCGAAAGTTGAGACATTTCTTGAAGTTGTGTTTTTGATCGTCTGCAGTGCTTATCTCACTGAAATAAGCATTTCAGCGAGACCAGCATCAAAAGCTGAGTCATTTGGTGACTTAGAGATTTTGGTCTTCTAAAGTGCTTAACTCAATGTAATAAGCATTTCTGTCAAACCAGCAACAACAGATGATTCATTTCAAACAACTGAGATTTTGTTCTTCTAAAGTGCTTATCTCACCGAAACAAGCTTTTCTGTGAAACCTGTATCAACAGGTGATTCATTCGATGAATTAGCGATTTCTGTCTTCTGAAGGGCTTATCTCACTGAAATAAGCATTTCTGTGAAACCAGCATCAAAAGCTGAGTCATTTGGTGAATTTGAGACTTTGGTGATCTGAAGTGCTTATCTCACTGAAATAAGCATTTTATTGCAACCAGCATGAAAAGTTGAGTCATTTGTTGAAGATGAGTTTTTGATCGTCTGAAGTGCTTATCTTACTGAAATAAGCATATGTGTGAAACGAGCATCAAGCGTTGAGTCATTTTGGTGAAGTTGAGATATTGGTCTGCTAAAGTGCTTATCTCACTGAAATAAGCATATCCGCGAGACAAGCATCAAAAGCTGTGTCATTTGGTGACTTTCAGATTGAAGTGTTCTGAAATGCTTATCTCACTGAAATAAGCATTTGATTGTAACCAGCATCAAAAGTTGAGTCATTTGTTCAAGTTGAGTTTTGATCGTCTGCATTATATCACTGAAGTAAGCTTTTCAGCGAGACCAGCTTCAAAAACTGAGTCATTTCGTGACTTTCTGATGTTGGTGTTCTGAAGTGCTTATCTCACTGAAAAAAGCATTTCTGTGAAACCAGCATGGAATGTTGAGTAATTTGGTGAATGTTAAGATTTTGGTCTCGTGAAGTGCTTATCTTACTGAAATAAACATATCTGTGAAACGAGCATCAAAATTTGAGACATTTTGGTGAGGTTGAGATATTGGTCTTCTGAAGTGCTTATCTCACTGAAATAAGCATATCAGCGACACTATCATCAAAAGCTGTGTCATTTGGTTAATCTGATATTTTGTTGTTCTGAAGTGCTGATCTCAGTGAAATAAGCATTTGATTGTAACGAGAATCAAAAGTTGAGACATTTCTTGAAGTTGAGTTTTTGATCGTCTGCAGTCCTTATCTCACTGAAATAAGCATTTCATCGAGACCAGCATCAAAAGCTGAGTCATTTGGTGACTCAGAGATTTTGGTCTTCTAAAGTGCTTAACTGAATGTAATAAGCATTTCTGTCAAACCAGCATCAACAGATGATTCATTTGAAACAACTGAGATTTTGGTCTTCTAAAGTGCTTATCTCACCGAAACAAGCTTCTCTGTGAAACCTGCATCAACAGGTGATTCATTCGATGAATTAGCGATTTCTGTCTTCTGAAGGGCTTATCTCACTGAAACAAGCATTTCTGAGAAACCAGCATCAAAAGTTGAGTCAGTTTGGTGAAGTTGAGATATTTGTCTGCTAAAGTGCTTATCTCACTGAAATAAGCATATCAGCGAGACAAGCATCAAAAGCTGAGTCATTTGGTGTCTTAGATATTTTGGTCTTCAGAACTGCTTAACTCAATGAAGTAAGCAAATCTGTGAAACCAGCATCAACAGATGATGCATTTGAAGCAATTGAGATTTTGGTGTTCTGAAGTGCTTATCTCACTGAAATAAGCATATGTGTGAAACGAGCATCAAGCGTTGAGTCATTTTGGTGAAGTTTAAATATAGGTCTTTGAAAGCGCTTATCTCACTGAAATAAGCATATCAGAGAGACAAGCATCAAAAGCTGTGTCATTTGGTGATTTAGAGATTTTGGTCTTCAGAAGTGCTTAACTCAATGAAATAAGCATTTCTGTGAAACCAGCATCAACAGATGATGCATTTGAAACAATTGAGATTTTGGTCTGCTAAAGTGCTTATCTCACCGAAACAAGCTTCTCTGTGAAACCTGCATCAACAGGTGATTCATTCGATGAATTAGCGATTTCTGTCTTCTGAGGGGCTTATCTCACTGAAACAAGCATTTCTGAGAAACCAGCATCAAAAGTTGAGTCAGTTTGGTGAAGTTGAGATATTTGTCTGCTAAAGTGCTTATCTCACTGAAATAAGCATATCAGCGAGACAAGCATCAAAAGCTGAGTCATTTGGTGTCTTAGATATTTTGGTCTTCAGAACTGCTTAACTCAATGAAGTAAGCAAATCTGTGAAACCAGCATCAACAGATGATGCATTTGAAGCAATTGAGATTTTGGTGTTCTGAAGTGCTTATCTCACTGAAATAAGCATATGTGTGAAACGAGCATCAAGCGTTGTGTCATTTTGGTGAAGTTTAAATATAGGTCTTTGAAAGTGCTTATCTCACTGAAATAAGCATATCAGAGAGACAAGCATCAAAAGCTGTGTCATTTGGTGATTTAGAGATTTTGGTCTTCAGAAGTGCTTAACTCAATGAAATAAGCATTTCTGTGAAACCAGCATCAACAGATGATGCATTTGAAACAATTGAGATTTTGGTCTGCTAAAGTGCTTATCTCACTGAAATAAGCATATCAGTGAGACAAGCATCAGAAGCTGTGTCATTTGGTGATTTAGAGATTTTGGTCTTCAGAAGTGCTTACCTCAATGAAATAAGCATTTCTGTGAAACCAGCATCAACAGATGATGCATTTGAAGCAATTGAGATTTTGGTCTACGAAAGTGCTTATCTCACTGAAATAAGCATTTCTGTGAAACCAGGATCAAACGTTGATTCATTTGATGAAGTTGAGATTTTTCTCATCTACAGTGCTTACCATACTGGAATAAGCAGTTGTGTGTAACAAGCATCAATACTTGAGTCATTTGGTGACGATGAGATTTTGGTCATCTGAAGTGCTTGTCTCACTGAAATAAGCATATCAGCGAGACAAGCATCAAAAGCTGAGTCATTTGGTGACTTAGAGATTTTGGTTTTCAGAAGTGCTTAACTCAATGAAGTAAGCATTTCTGTGAAACCAGCATCAACCGATGATGCATTTGAAGCAAATGAGATTTTGGTCTACTAAAGTGCTTATCTTACTGAAAGAAGCATTTCTGTGAAACCAGCATCAAAAGTTGAGTCATTTTGGTGAAGTTGAGATATTGGTCTGCTAAAGTGCTTATCTCACTGCAATAAGCATTTCAGCGACACCAGCATCAAAAACTGAATCATTTGGTGACTTTCAGATTTAAGTGTTCTGAAGTGCTTATCTCACTGAAATAAGCATTTGATTGTAACCAGCATGAAAAGTTGAGTCATTTGTTGAAGATGAGTTTTTGATCGTCTGAAGTGCTTATCATACTTAAATAAGCATATGTGTGAAACGAGCATCAAACGATGAGTCATTTTGGTGAAGTTGTGATCTAGGTCTTCGAAAGTGCTTATCTCACTGAAATAAGCAATATCAGAGAGACAAGCATCAAAAGCTGTGTCATTTGGTGACTTAGAGATTTTGGTGTTCTGAAGTGCTTACCTCAATGAAGTAAGCATTTCAGTTAAACCAGCATCAACAGATCATGCATTTGAAGCAATTGAGATTTTGGTCTACTAAAGTGCTTATCGTACTGAAAGAAGCATTTCTGTCAAACCAGCATCAAAAGTTGAGTCATTTGTTCAAGTTGAGTTTTGATCGTCTGCATTATATCACTGAAGTAAGCTTTTCAGCGAGACCAGCTTCAAAAACTGAGTCATTTCGTGACTTTCTGATGTTGGTGTTCTGAAGTGCTTATCTCACTGAAAAAAGCATTTCTGTGAAACCAGCATGGAATGTTGAGTAATTTGGTGAATGTTAAGATCTTGGTCTTCTGAAGTGCTTGTCTTACTGAAATAAACATATCTGTGAAACGAGCATCAAAATTTGAGACATTTTGGTGAAGTTGAGATATTGGTCTTCTAAAGTGCTTATCGCACTGAAATAAGCATTTCAGCGACACCAGCATCAAAAGCTCTGTCATTTGGCTAATCTGACATTTTGTTGTTCTGAAGCGCTGATCTCACTGAAATAAGCATTTGAATGTAACGAGAATCGAAAGTTGAGACATTTCTTGAAGTTGTGTTTTTGATCGTCTGCAGTGCTTATCTCACTGAAATAAGCATTTCAGCGAGACCAGCATCAAAAGCTGAGTCATTTGGTGACTTAGAGATTTTGGTCTTCTAAAGTGCTTAACTCAATGTAATAAGCATTTCTGTCAAACCAGCAACAACAGATGATTCATTTCAAACAACTGAGATTTTGTTCTTCTAAAGTGCTTATCTCACCGAAACAAGCTTTTCTGTGAAACCTGTATCAACAGGTGATTCATTCGATGAATTAGCGATTTCTGTCTTCTGAAGGGCTTATCTCACTGAAATAAGCATTTCTGTGAAACCAGCATCAAAAGCTGAGTCATTTGGTGAATTTGAGACTTTGGTGATCTGAAGTGCTTATCTCACTGAAATAAGCATTTTATTGCAACCAGCATGAAAAGTTGAGTCATTTGTTGAAGATGAGTTTTTGATCGTCTGAAGTGCTTATCTTACTGAAATAAGCATATGTGTGAAACGAGCATCAAGCGTTGAGTCATTTTGGTGAAGTTGAGATATTGGTCTGCTAAAGTGCTTATCTCACTGAAATAAGCATATCCGCGAGACAAGCATCAAAAGCTGTGTCATTTGGTGACTTTCAGATTGAAGTGTTCTGAAATGCTTATCTCACTGAAATAAGCATTTGATTGTAACCAGCATCAAAAGTTGAGTCATTTGTTCAAGTTGAGTTTTGATCGTCTGCATTATATCACTGAAGTAAGCTTTTCAGCGAGACCAGCTTCAAAAACTGAGTCATTTCGTGACTTTCTGATGTTGGTGTTCTGAAGTGCTTATCTCACTGAAAAAAGCATTTCTGTGAAACCAGCATGGAATGTTGAGTAATTTGGTGAATGTTAAGATCTTGGTCTTCTGAAGTGCTTGTCTTACTGAAATAAACATATCTGTGAAACGAGCATCAAAATTTGAGACATTTTGGTGAAGTTGAGATATTGGTCTTCTAAAGTGCTTATCTCACTGAAATAAGCATTTCAGCGACACCAGCATCAAAAACTGAATCATTTGGTGACTTTCAGATTTAAGTGTTCTGAAGTGCTTATCTCACTGAAATAAGCATTTGATTGTAACCAGCATGAAAAGTTGAGTCATTTGTTGAAGATGAGTTTTTGATCGTCTGAAGTGCTTATCATACTGAAATAAGCATATGTGTGAAACGAGCATCAAACGATGAGTCATTTTGGTGAAGTTGTGATCTAGGTCTTCGAAAGTGCTTATCTCACTGAAATAAGCAATATCAGAGAGACAAGCATCAAAAACTGTGTCATTTGGTGACTTAGAGATTTTGGTGTTCTGAAGTGCTTAACTCAATGAAGTAAGCATTTCTGTGAAACCAGCATCAACAGCTCATGCATTTGCAGCAATTGAGATTTTGGTCTACTAAAGTGCTTATCTTACTGAAAGAAGCATTTCTGTGAAACCAGCATCAAAAGTTGAGTCATTTTGGTGAAGTTGAGATATTGGTTTGCTAAAGTGCTTATCTCATGAAATAAGCATATCAGCGAGACAAGCATCAACAGCTGAGTCATTTGGTGACTTTCAGATTTAAGTGTTCTGAAGTGCTTATCTCACTGAAATAAGCATTTGATTGTAACCAGCATCAAACGTTGAGTCATTTGTTCAAGTTGAGTTTTTGATCGTCTGCATTATATCACTGAAATATGCATTTCAGCGAGACCAGCTTCAAAAACTGAGTCATTTGGTGACTTTCAGATGTTGGTGTTCTGAAGTGATTATCTCACTGAAAAAAGCATTTCATTGAAACCAGCATGGAATGTTGAGTAAATTGGTGAATGTTAAGATTTTGGTCTTCTGAAGTGCTTATCTTACTGAAATAAACATATCTGTGAAACGAGCATCAAAATTTGAGACATTTTCGTGAGGTTGAGATATTGGTCTTCTAAAGTGCTTATCTCACTGAAATAAGCATATCAGCGACACCAGCATCAAAAGCTGTGTCATTTGGTTAATCTGATATTTTGTTGTTCTGAAGTGCTGATCTCAGTGAAATAAGCATTTGATTGTAACGAGAATCAAAAGTTGAGACATTTCTTGAAGTTGAGTTTTTGATCGTCTGCAGTCCTTATCTCACTGAAATAAGCATTTCAACGAGACCAGCATCAAAAGCTGAGTCATTTGGTGACTTAGAGATTTTGGTCTTCTAAAGTGCTTAACTGAATGTAATAAGCATTTCTGTCAAACCAGCATCAACAGATGATTCATTTGAAACAACTGAGATTTTGGTCTTCTAAAGTGCTTATCTCACCGAAACAAGCTTCTCTGTGAAACCTGCATCAACAGGTGATTCATTCGATGAATTAGCGATTTCTGTCTTCTGAAGGGCTTATCTCACTTGAAACAAGCATTTCTCAGAAACCAGCATCAAAAGTTGAGTCAGTTTGGTGAAGTTGAGATATTTGTCAGCTAAAGTGCTTATCTCACTGAAATAAGCATATCAGCGAGACACGCATCAAAAGCTGAGTCATTTGGTGTCTTAGAGATTTTGGTCTTCAGAACTGCTTAACTCAATGAAGTAAGCAAATCTGTGAAACCAGCATCAACAGATGATGCATTTGAAGAAATTGAGATTTTGGTGTTCTGAAGTGCTTATCTCACTGAAATAAGCATATGTGTGAAACGAGCATCAAGCGTTGAGTCATTTTGGTGAAGTTTAAATATAGGTCTTTGAAAGTGCTTATCTCACTGAAATAAGCATATCAGAGAGACAAGCATCAAAAGCTGTGTCATTTGGTGATTTAGAGATTTTGGCCTTCAGAAGTGCTTAACTCAATGAAATAAGCATTTCTGTGAAACCAGCATCAACAGATGATGCATTTGAAACAATTGAGATTTTGGTCTGCTAAAGTGCTTATCTCACTGAAATAAGCATATCAGAGAGACAAGCATCAAAATCTGTGTCATTTGGTGATTTAGAGATTTTGGTCTTCAGAAGTGCTTACCTCAATGAAATAAGCATTTCTGTGAAACCAGCATCAACAGATGTAGCATTTGAAACAATTGAGATTTTGGTTCTGCTAAAGTGCTTATCTCACAGAAATAAGCATATCAGCGACACAAGCATCAAAAGCTGAGTCATTTGGTGACTTAGAGATTTTGGTGTTCTGAAGTGCTTACCTCAATGAAGTAAGCATTTCAGTTAAACCAGCATCAACAGATCATGCATTTGAAGCAATTGAGATATTGTCTACTAAAGTGCTTATCGTACTGAAAGAAGCATTTCTGTGAAACCAGCATCAAAAGTTGAGTCATTTTGGTGAAGTTGAGATATTGTTCTGCTAAAGTGCTTATCTCACTGAAATAAGCATATCAGCGAGACAAGCATCAAAAGCTGAGTCATTTGGTGACTTAGAGATTTTGGTGTTCTGAAGTGCTTACCTCAATGAGGTAAGCATTTCAGTGAAACCAGCATCAAGAGATCATGCATTTGAAGCAATTGAGATTTTGGTCTACTAAAGTGCTTATCGTACTGAAAGAAGCATTTCTGTCAAACCAGCATCAAAAGTTGAGTCATTTTGGTGAAGTTGAGATATTTGTCTGCTAAAGTGCTTATCTCACTGAAATAACCATATCAGCGAGACAAGCATCAAAAGCTGAGTCATTTGGTGACTTTCAGATTGAAGTGTTCTGAAGTGCTTATCTCACTGAAATAAGCATTTGATTGTAACCAGCATCAAAAGTTGAGTCATTTGTTCAAGTTGAGTTTTGATCGTCTGCATTATATCACTGAAATAAGCTTTTCAGCGAGACCAGCTTCAAAAACTGAGTCATTTCGTGACTTTCTGATGTTGGTGTTCTGAAGTGATTATCTCACTGAAAAAAGCATTTCATTGAAACCAGCATGGAATGTTGAGTAATTTGGTGAATGTTAAGATTTTGGTCTCGTGAAGTGCTTATCTTACTGAAATAAACATATCTGTGAAACGAGCATCAAAATTTGAGACATTTTGGTGAGGTTGAGATATTGGTCTTCTAAAGTGCTTATCTCACTGAAATAAGCATATCAGCGACACTATCATCAAAAGCTGTGTCATTTGGTTAATCTGATATTTTGTTGTTCTGAAGTGCTGATCTCAGTGAAATAAGCATTTGATTGTAACGAGAATCAAAAGTTGAGACATTTCTTGAAGTTGAGTTTTTGATCGTCTGCAGTCCTTATCTCACTGAAATAAGCATTTCATCGAGACCAGCATCAAAAGCTGAGTCATTTGGTGACTCAGAGATTTTGGTCTTCTAAAGTGCTTAACTGAATGTAATAAGCATTTCTGTCAAACCAGCATCAACAGATGATTCATTTGAAACAACTGAGATTTTGGTCTTCTAAAGTGCTTATCTCACCGAAACAAGCTTCTCTGTGAAACCTGCATCAACAGGTGATTCATTCGATGAATTAGCGATTTCTGTCTTCTGAAGGGCTTATCTCACTGAAACAAGCATTTCTGAGAAACCAGCATCAAAAGTTGAGTCAGTTTGGTGAAGTTGAGATATTTGTCTGCTAAAGTGCTTATCTCACTGAAATAAGCATATCAGCGAGACAAGCATCAAAAGCTGAGTCATTTGGTGTCTTAGATATTTTGGTCTTCAGAACTGCTTAACTCAATGAAGTAAGCAAATCTGTGAAACCAGCATCAACAGATGATGCATTTGAAGCAATTGAGATTTTGGTGTTCTGAAGTGCTTATCTCACTGAAATAAGCATATGTGTGAAACGAGCATCAAGCGTTGAGTCATTTTGGTGAAGTTTAAATATAGGTCTTTGAAAGCGCTTATCTCACTGAAATAAGCATATCAGAGAGACAAGCATCAAAAGCTGTGTCATTTGGTGATTTAGAGATTTTGGTCTTCAGAAGTGCTTAACTCAATGAAATAAGCATTTCTGTGAAACCAGCATCAACAGATGATGCATTTGAAACAATTGAGATTTTGGTCTGCTAAAGTGCTTATCTCACCGAAACAAGCTTCTCTGTGAAACCTGCATCAACAGGTGATTCATTCGATGAATTAGCGATTTCTGTCTTCTGAAGGGCTTATCTCACTGAAACAAGCATTTCTGAGAAACCAGCATCAAAAGTTGAGTCAGTTTGGTGAAGTTGAGATATTTGTCTGCTAAAGTGCTTATCTCACTGAAATAAGCATATCAGCGAGACAAGCATCAAAAGCTGAGTCATTTGGTGTCTTAGATATTTTGGTCTTCAGAACTGCTTAACTCAATGAAGTAAGCAAATCTGTGAAACCAGCATCAACAGATGATGCATTTGAAGCAATTGAGATTTTGGTGTTCTGAAGTGCTTATCTCACTGAAATAAGCATATGTGTGAAACGAGCATCAAGCGTTGTGTCATTTTGGTGAAGTTTCAATATAGGTCTTTGAAAGTGCTTATCTCACTGAAATAAGCATATCAGAGAGACAAGCATCAAAAGCTGTGTCATTTGGTGATTTAGAGATTTTGGTCTTCAGAAGTGCTTAACTCAATGAAATAAGCATTTCTGTGAAACCAGCATCAACAGATGATGCATTTGAAACAATTGAGATTTTGGTCTGCTAAAGTGCTTATCTCACTGAAATAAGCATATCAGTGAGACAAGCATCAGAAGCTGTGTCATTTGGTGATTTAGAGATTTTGGTCTTCAGAAGTGCTTACCTCAATGAAATAAGCATTTCTGTGAAACCAGCATCAACAGATGATGCATTTGAAGCAATTGAGATTTTGGTCTACGAAAGTGCTTATCTCACTGAAATAAGCATTTCTGTGAAACCAGGATCAAACGTTGATTCATTTGATGAAGTTGAGATTTTTCTCATCTACAGTGCTTACCATACTGGAATAAGCAGTTGTGTGTAACAAGCATCAATACTTGAGTCATTTGGTGACGATGAGATTTTGGTCATCTGAAGTGCTTGTCTCACTGAAATAAGCATATCAGCGAGACAAGCATCAAAAGCTGAGTCATTTGGTGACTTAGAGATTTTGGTTTTCAGAAGTGCTTAACTCAATGAAGTAAGCATTTCTGTGAAACCAGCATCAACCGATGATGCATTTGAAGCAAATGAGATTTTGGTCTACTAAAGTGCTTATCTTACTGAAAGAAGCATTTCTGTGAAACCAGCATCAAAAGTTGAGTCATTTTGGTGAAGTTGAGATATTGGTCTGCTAAAGTGCTTATCTCACTGCAATAAGCATTTCAGCGACACCAGCATCAAAAACTGAATCATTTGGTGACTTTCAGATTTAAGTGTTCTGAAGTGCTTATCTCACTGAAATAAGCATTTGATTGTAACCAGCATGAAAAGTTGAGTCATTTGTTGAAGATGAGTTTTTGATCGTCTGAAGTGCTTATCATACTTAAATAAGCATATGTGTGAAACGAGCACCAAACGATGAGTCATTTTGGTGAAGTTGTGATCTAGGTCTTCGAAAGTGCTTATCTCACTGAAATAAGCAATATCAGAGAGACAAGCATCAAAAGCTGTGTCATTTGGTGACTTAGAGATTTTGGTGTTCTGAAGTGCTTACCTCAATGAAGTAAGCATTTCAGTTAAACCAGCATCAACAGATCATGCATTTGAAGCAATTGAGATTTTGGTCTACTAAAGTGCTTATCGTACTGAAAGAAGCATTTCTGTCAAACCAGCATCAAAAGTTGAGTCATTTGTTCAAGTTGAGTTTTGATCGTCTGCATTATATCACTGAAGTAAGCTTTTCAGCGAGACCAGCTTCAAAAACTGAGTCATTTCGTGACTTTCTGATGTTGGTGTTCTGAAGTGCTTATCTCACTGAAAAAAGCATTTCTGTGAAACCAGCATGGAATGTTGAGTAATTTGGTGAATGTTAAGATCTTGGTCTTCTGAAGTGCTTGTCTTACTGAAATAAACATATCTGTGAAACGAGCATCAAAATTTGAGACATTTTGGTGAAGTTGAGATATTGGTCTTCTAAAGTGCTTATCGCACTGAAATAAGCATTTCAGCGACACCAGCATCAAAAGCTCTGTCATTTGGCTAATCTGACATTTTGTTGTTCTGAAGCGCTGATCTCACTGAAATAAGCATTTGAATGTAACGAGAATCGAAAGTTGAGACATTTCTTGAAGTTGTGTTTTTGATCGTCTGCAGTGCTTATCTCACTGAAATAAGCATTTCAGCGAGACCAGCATCAAAAGCTGAGTCATTTGGTGACTTAGAGATTTTGGTCTTCTAAAGTGCTTAACTCAATGTAATAAGCATTTCTGTCAAACCAGCAACAACAGATGATTCATTTCAAACAACTGAGATTTTGTTCTTCTAAAGTGCTTATCTCACCGAAACAAGCTTTTCTGTGAAACCTGTATCAACAGGTGATTCATTCGATGAATTAGCGATTTCTGTCTTCTGAAGGGCTTATCTCACTGAAATAAGCATTTCTGTGAAACCAGCATCAAAAGCTGAGTCATTTGGTGAATTTGAGACTTTGGTGATCTGAAGTGCTTATCTCACTGAAATAAGCATTTTATTGCAACCAGCATGAAAAGTTGAGTCATTTGTTGAAGATGAGTTTTTGATCGTCTGAAGTGCTTATCTTACTGAAATAAGCATATGTGTGAAACGAGCATCAAGCGTTGAGTCATTTTGGTGAAGTTGAGATATTGGTCTGCTAAAGTGCTTATCTCACTGAAATAAGCATATCCGCGAGACAAGCATCAAAAGCTGTGTCATTTGGTGACTTTCAGATTGAAGTGTTCTGAAATGCTTATCTCACTGAAATAAGCATTTGATTGTAACCAGCATCAAAAGTTGAGTCATTTGTTCAAGTTGAGTTTTGATCGTCTGCATTATATCACTGAAGTAAGCTTTTCAGCGAGACCAGCTTCAAAAACTGAGTCATTTCGTGACTTTCTGATGTTGGTGTTCTGAAGTGCTTATCTCACTGAAAAAAGCATTTCTGTGAAACCAGCATGGAATGTTGAGTAATTTGGTGAATGTTAAGATTTTGGTCTCGTGAAGTGCTTATCTTACTGAAATAAACATATCTGTGAAACGAGCATCAAAATTTGAGACATTTTGGTGAGGTTGAGATATTGGTCTTCTGAAGTGCTTATCTCACTGAAATAAGCATATCAGCGACACTATCATCAAAAGCTGTGTCATTTGGTTAATCTGATATTTTGTTGTTCTGAAGTGCTGATCTCAGTGAAATAAGCATTTGATTGTAACGAGAATCAAAAGTTGAGACATTTCTTGAAGTTGAGTTTTTGATCGTCTGCAGTCCTTATCTCACTGAAATAAGCATTTCATCGAGACCAGCATCAAAAGCTGAGTCATTTGGTGACTCAGAGATTTTGGTCTTCTAAAGTGCTTAACTGAATGTAATAAGCATTTCTGTCAAACCAGCATCAACAGATGATTCATTTGAAACAACTGAGATTTTGGTCTTCTAAAGTGCTTATCTCACCGAAACAAGCTTCTCTGTGAAACCTGCATCAACAGGTGATTCATTCGATGAATTAGCGATTTCTGTCTTCTGAAGGGCTTATCTCACTGAAACAAGCATTTCTGAGAAACCAGCATCAAAAGTTGAGTCAGTTTGGTGAAGTTGAGATATTTGTCTGCTAAAGTGCTTATCTCACTGAAATAAGCATATCAGCGAGACAAGCATCAAAAGCTGAGTCATTTGGTGTCTTAGATATTTTGGTCTTCAGAACTGCTTAACTCAATGAAGTAAGCAAATCTGTGAAACCAGCATCAACAGATGATGCATTTGAAGCAATTGAGATTTTGGTGTTCTGAAGTGCTTATCTCACTGAAATAAGCATATGTGTGAAACGAGCATCAAGCGTTGAGTCATTTTGGTGAAGTTTAAATATAGGTCTTTGAAAGCGCTTATCTCACTGAAATAAGCATATCAGAGAGACAAGCATCAAAAGCTGTGTCATTTGGTGATTTAGAGATTTTGGTCTTCAGAAGTGCTTAACTCAATGAAATAAGCATTTCTGTGAAACCAGCATCAACAGATGATGCATTTGAAACAATTGAGATTTTGGTCTGCTAAAGTGCTTATCTCACCGAAACAAGCTTCTCTGTGAAACCTGCATCAACAGGTGATTCATTCGATGAATTAGCGATTTCTGTCTTCTGAAGGGCTTATCTCACTGAAACAAGCATTTCTGAGAAACCAGCATCAAAAGTTGAGTCAGTTTGGTGAAGTTGAGATATTTGTCTGCTAAAGTGCTTATCTCACTGAAATAAGCATATCAGCGAGACAAGCATCAAAAGCTGAGTCATTTGGTGTCTTAGATATTTTGGTCTTCAGAACTGCTTAACTCAATGAAGTAAGCAAATCTGTGAAACCAGCATCAACAGATGATGCATTTGAAGCAATTGAGATTTTGGTGTTCTGAAGTGCTTATCTCACTTAAATAAGCATATGTGTGAAACGAGCATCAAGCGTTGTGTCATTTTGGTGAAGTTTAAATATAGGTCTTTGAAAGTGCTTATCTCACTGAAATAAGCATATCAGAGAGACAAGCATCAAAAGCTGTGTCATTTGGTGATTTAGAGATTTTGGTCTTCAGAAGTGCTTAACTCAATGAAATAAGCATTTCTGTGAAACCAGCATCAACAGATGATGCATTTGAAACAATTGAGATTTTGGTCTGCTAAAGTGCTTATCTCACTGAAATAAGCATATCAGTGAGACAAGCATCAAAAGCTGTGTCATTTGGTGATTTAGAGATTTTGGTCTTCAGAAGTGCTTACCTCAATGAAATAAGCATTTCTGTGAAACCAGCATCAACAGATGATGCATTTGAAGCAATTGAGATTTTGGTCTACGAAAGTGCTTATCTCACTGAAATAAGCATTTCTGTGAAACCAGGATCAAACGTTGATTCATTTGATGAAGTTGAGATTTTTCTCATCTACAGTGCTTACCATACTGGAATAAGCAGTTGTGTGTAACAAGCATCAATACTTGAGTCATTTGGTGACGATGAGATTTTGGTCATCTGAAGTGCTTGTCTCACTGAAATAAGCATATCAGCGAGACAAGCATCAAAAGCTGAGTCATTTGGTGACTTAGAGATTTTGGTTTTCAGAAGTGCTTAACTCAATGAAGTAAGCATTTCTGTGAAACCAGCATCAACCGATGATGCATTTGAAGCAAATGAGATTTTGGTCTACTAAAGTGCTTATCTTACTGAAAGAAGCATTTCTGTGAAACCAGCATCAAAAGTTGAGTCATTTTGGTGAAGTTGAGATATTGGTCTGCTAAAGTGCTTATCTCACTGCAATAAGCATTTCAGCGACACCAGCATCAAAAACTGAATCATTTGGTGACTTTCAGATTTAAGTGTTCTGAAGTGCTTATCTCACTGAAATAAGCATTTGATTGTAACCAGCATGAAAAGTTGAGTCATTTGTTGAAGATGAGTTTTTGATCGTCTGAAGTGCTTATCATACTTAAATAAGCATATGTGTGAAACGAGCACCAAACGATGAGTCATTTTGGTGAAGTTGTGATCTAGGTCTTCGAAAGTGCTTATCTCACTGAAATAAGCAATATCAGAGAGACAAGCATCAAAAGCTGTGTCATTTGGTGACTTAGAGATTTTGGTGTTCTGAAGTGCTTACCTCAATGAAGTAAGCATTTCAGTTAAACCAGCATCAACAGATCATGCATTTGAAGCAATTGAGATTTTGGTCTACTAAAGTGCTTATCGTACTGAAAGAAGCATTTCTGTCAAACCAGCATCAAAAGTTGAGTCATTTGTTCAAGTTGAGTTTTGATCGTCTGCATTATATCACTGAAGTAAGCTTTTCAGCGAGACCAGCTTCAAAAACTGAGTCATTTCGTGACTTTCTGATGTTGGTGTTCTGAAGTGCTTATCTCACTGAAAAAAGCATTTCTGTGAAACCAGCATGGAATGTTGAGTAATTTGGTGAATGTTAAGATCTTGGTCTTCTGAAGTGCTTGTCTTACTGAAATAAACATATCTGTGAAACGAGCATCAAAATTTGAGACATTTTGGTGAAGTTGAGATATTGGTCTTCTAAAGTGCTTATCGCACTGAAATAAGCATTTCAGCGACACCAGCATCAAAAGCTCTGTCATTTGGCTAATCTGACATTTTGTTGTTCTGAAGCGCTGATCTCACT
The DNA here is from genome assembly GCF_030684315.1 of Stegostoma tigrinum. Classification (NCBI taxonomy): domain Eukaryota; kingdom Metazoa; phylum Chordata; class Chondrichthyes; order Orectolobiformes; family Stegostomatidae; genus Stegostoma; species Stegostoma tigrinum. The sequence continues at coordinate 286,549 of NW_026728050.1, forward strand.
GAAATAAGCATTTGAATGTAACGAGAATCGAAAGTTGAGACATTTCTTGAAGTTGTGTTTTTGATCGTCTGCAGTGCTTATCTCACTGAAATAAGCATTTCAGCGAGACCAGCATCAAAAGCTGAGTCATTTGGTGACTTAGAGATTTTGGTCTTCTAAAGTGCTTAACTCAATGTAATAAGCATTTCTGTCAAACCAGCAACAACAGATGATTCATTTCAAACAACTGAGATTTTGTTCTTCTAAAGTGCTTATCTCACCGAAACAAGCTTTTCTGTGAAACCTGTATCAACAGGTGATTCATTCGATGAATTAGCGATTTCTGTCTTCTGAAGGGCTTATCTCACTGAAATAAGCATTTCTGTGAAACCAGCATCAAAAGCTGAGTCATTTGGTGAATTTGAGACTTTGGTGATCTGAAGTGCTTATCTCACTGAAATAAGCATTTTATTGCAACCAGCATGAAAAGTTGAGTCATTTGTTGAAGATGAGTTTTTGATCGTCTGAAGTGCTTATCTTACTGAAATAAGCATATGTGTGAAACGAGCATCAAGCGTTGAGTCATTTTGGTGAAGTTGAGATATTGGTCTGCTAAAGTGCTTATCTCACTGAAATAAGCATATCCGCGAGACAAGCATCAAAAGCTGTGTCATTTGGTGACTTTCAGATTGAAGTGTTCTGAAGTGCTTATCTCACTGAAATAAGCATTTGATTGTAACCAGCATCAAAAGTTGAGTCATTTGTTCAAGTTGAGTTTTGATCGTCTGCATTATATCACTGAAGTAAGCTTTTCAGCGAGACCAGCTTCAAAAACTGAGTCATTTCGTGACTTTCTGATGTTGGTGTTCTGAAGTGCTTATCTCACTGAAAAAAGCATTTCTGTGAAACCAGCATGGAATGTTGAGTAATTTGGTGAATGTTAAGATTTTGGTCTCGTGAAGTGCTTATCTTACTGAAATAAACATATCTGTGAAACGAGCATCAAAATTTGAGACATTTTGGTGAGGTTGAGATATTGGTCTTCTGAAGTGCTTATCTCACTGAAATAAGCATATCAGCGACACTATCATCAAAAGCTGTGTCATTTGGTTAATCTGATATTTTGTTGTTCTGAAGTGCTGATCTCAGTGAAATAAGCATTTGATTGTAACGAGAATCAAAAGTTGAGACATTTCTTGAAGTTGAGTTTTTGATCGTCTGCAGTCCTTATCTCACTGAAATAAGCATTTCATCGAGACCAGCATCAAAAGCTGAGTCATTTGGTGACTCAGAGATTTTGGTCTTCTAAAGTGCTTAACTCAATGTAATAAGCATTTCTGTCAAACCAGCATCAACAGATGATTCATTTGAAACAACTGAGATTTTGGTCTTCTAAAGTGCTTATCTCACCGAAACAAGCTTCTCTGTGAAACCTGCATCAACAGGTGATTCATTCGATGAATTAGCGATTTCTGTCTTCTGAAGGGCTTATCTCACTGAAACAAGCATTTCTGAGAAACCAGCATCAAAAGTTGAGTCAGTTTGGTGAAGTTGAGATATTTGTCTGCTAAAGTGCTTATCTCACTGAAATAAGCATATCAGCGAGACAAGCATCAAAAGCTGAGTCATTTGGTGTCTTAGATATTTTGGTCTTCAGAACTGCTTAACTCAATGAAGTAAGCAAATCTGTGAAACCAGCATCAACAGATGATGCATTTGAAGCAATTGAGATTTTGGTGTTCTGAAGTGCTTATCTCACTGAAATAAGCATATGTGTGAAACGAGCATCAAGCGTTGAGTCATTTTGGTGAAGTTTAAATATAGGTCTTTGAAAGCGCTTATCTCACTGAAATAAGCATATCAGAGAGACAAGCATCAAAAGCTGTGTCATTTGGTGATTTAGAGATTTTGGTCTTCAGAAGTGCTTAACTCAATGAAATAAGCATTTCTGTGAAACCAGCATCAACAGATGATGCATTTGAAACAATTGAGATTTTGGTCTGCTAAAGTGCTTATCTCACCGAAACAAGCTTCTCTGTGAAACCTGCATCAACAGGTGATTCATTCGATGAATTAGCGATTTCTGTCTTCTGAGGGGCTTATCTCACTGAAACAAGCATTTCTGAGAAACCAGCATCAAAAGTTGAGTCAGTTTGGTGAAGTTGAGATATTTGTCTGCTAAAGTGCTTATCTCACTGAAATAAGCATATCAGCGAGACAAGCATCAAAAGCTGAGTCATTTGGTGTCTTAGATATTTTGGTCTTCAGAACTGCTTAACTCAATGAAGTAAGCAAATCTGTGAAACCAGCATCAACAGATGATGCATTTGAAGCAATTGAGATTTTGGTGTTCTGAAGTGCTTATCTCACTGAAATAAGCATATGTGTGAAACGAGCATCAAGCGTTGTGTCATTTTGGTGAAGTTTAAATATAGGTCTTTGAAAGTGCTTATCTCACTGAAATAAGCATATCAGAGAGACAAGCATCAAAAGCTGTGTCATTTGGTGATTTAGAGATTTTGGTCTTCAGAAGTGCTTAACTCAATGAAATAAGCATTTCTGTGAAACCAGCATCAACAGATGATGCATTTGAAACAATTGAGATTTTGGTCTGCTAAAGTGCTTATCTCACTGAAATAAGCATATCAGTGAGACAAGCATCAGAAGCTGTGTCATTTGGTGATTTAGAGATTTTGGTCTTCAGAAGTGCTTACCTCAATGAAATAAGCATTTCTGTGAAACCAGCATCAACAGATGATGCATTTGAAGCAATTGAGATTTTGGTCTACGAAAGTGCTTATCTCACTGAAATAAGCATTTCTGTGAAACCAGGATCAAACGTTGATTCATTTGATGAAGTTGAGATTTTTCTCATCTACAGTGCTTACCATACTGGAATAAGCAGTTGTGTGTAACAAGCATCAATACTTGAGTCATTTGGTGACGATGAGATTTTGGTCATCTGAAGTGCTTGTCTCACTGAAATAAGCATATCAGCGAGACAAGCATCAAAAGCTGAGTCATTTGGTGACTTAGAGATTTTGGTTTAGAAAGTGCTTAACTCAATGAAGTAAGCATTTCTGTGAAACCAGCATCAACCGATGATGCATTTGAAGCAAATGAGATTTTGGTCTACTAAAGTGCTTATCTTACTGAAAGAAGCATTTCTGTGAAACCAGCATCAAAAGTTGAGTCATTTTGGTGAAGTTGAGATATTGGTCTGCTAAAGTGCTTATCTCACTGCAATAAGCATTTCAGCGACACCAGCATCAAAAACTGAATCATTTGGTGACTTTCAGATTTAAGTGTTCTGAAGTGCTTATCTCACTGAAATAAGCATTTGATTGTAACCAGCATGAAAAGTTGAGTCATTTGTTGAAGATGAGTTTTTGATCGTCTGAAGTGCTTATCATACTTAAATAAGCATATGTGTGAAACGAGCATCAAACGATGAGTCATTTTGGTGAAGTTGTGATCTAGGTCTTCGAAAGTGCTTATCTCACTGAAATAAGCAATATCAGAGAGACAAGCATCAAAAGCTGTGTCATTTGGTGACTTAGAGATTTTGGTGTTCTGAAGTGCTTACCTCAATGAAGTAAGCATTTCAGTTAAACCAGCATCAACAGATCATGCATTTGAAGCAATTGAGATTTTGGTCTACTAAAGTGCTTATCGTACTGAAAGAAGCATTTCTGTCAAACCAGCATCAAAAGTTGAGTCATTTGTTCAAGTTGAGTTTTGATCGTCTGCATTATATCACTGAAGTAAGCTTTTCAGCGAGACCAGCTTCAAAAACTGAGTCATTTCGTGACTTTCTGATGTTGGTGTTCTGAAGTGCTTATCTCACTGAAAAAAGCATTTCTGTGAAACCAGCATGGAATGTTGAGTAATTTGGTGAATGTTAAGATCTTGGTCTTCTGAAGTGCTTGTCTTACTGAAATAAACATATCTGTGAAACGAGCATCAAAATTTGAGACATTTTGGTGAAGTTGAGATATTGGTCTTCTAAAGTGCTTATCGCACTGAAATAAGCATTTCAGCGACACCAGCATCAAAAGCTCTGTCATTTGGCTAATCTGACATTTTGTTGTTCTGAAGCGCTGATCTCACTGAAATAAGCATTTGAATGTAACGAGAATCGAAAGTTGAGACATTTCTTGAAGTTGTGTTTTTGATCGTCTGCAGTGCTTATCTCACTGAAATAAGCATTTCAGCGAGACCAGCATCAAAAGCTGAGTCATTTGGTGACTTAGAGATTTTGGTCTTCTAAAGTGCTTAACTCAATGTAATAAGCATTTCTGTCAAACCAGCAACAACAGATGATTCATTTCAAACAACTGAGATTTTGTTCTTCTAAAGTGCTTATCTCACCGAAACAAGCTTTTCTGTGAAACCTGTATCAACAGGTGATTCATTCGATGAATTAGCGATTTCTGTCTTCTGAAGGGCTTATCTCACTGAAATAAGCATTTCTGTGAAACCAGCATCAAAAGCTGAGTCATTTGGTGAATTTGAGACTTTGGTGATCTGAAGTGCTTATCTCACTGAAATAAGCATTTTATTGCAACCAGCATGAAAAGTTGAGTCATTTGTTGAAGATGAGTTTTTGATCGTCTGAAGTGCTTATCTTACTGAAATAAGCATATGTGTGAAACGAGCATCAAGCGTTGAGTCATTTTGGTGAAGTTGAGATATTGGTCTGCTAAAGTGCTTATCTCACTGAAATAAGCATATCCGCGAGACAAGCATCAAAAGCTGTGTCATTTGGTGACTTTCAGATTGAAGTGTTCTGAAATGCTTATCTCACTGAAATAAGCATTTGATTGTAACCAGCATCAAAAGTTGAGTCATTTGTTCAAGTTGAGTTTTGATCGTCTGCATTATATCACTGAAGTAAGCTTTTCAGCGAGACCAGCTTCAAAAACTGAGTCATTTCGTGACTTTCTGATGTTGGTGTTCTGAAGTGCTTATCTCACTGAAAAAAGCATTTCTGTGAAACCAGCATGGAATGTTGAGTAATTTGGTGAATGTTAAGATCTTGGTCTTCTGAAGTGCTTGTCTTACTGAAATAAACATATCTGTGAAACGAGCATCAAAATTTGAGACATTTTGGTGAAGTTGAGATATTGGTCTTCTAAAGTGCTTATCTCACTGAAATAAGCATTTCAGCGACACCAGCATCAAAAACTGAATCATTTGGTGACTTTCAGATTTAAGTGTTCTGAAGTGCTTATCTCACTGAAATAAGCATTTGATTGTAACCAGCATGAAAAGTTGAGTCATTTGTTGAAGATGAGTTTTTGATCGTCTGAAGTGCTTATCATACTGAAATAAGCATATGTGTGAAACGAGCATCAAACGATGAGTCATTTTGGTGAAGTTGTGATCTAGGTCTTCGAAAGTGCTTATCTCACTGAAATAAGCAATATCAGAGAGACAAGCATCAAAAACTGTGTCATTTGGTGACTTAGAGATTTTGGTGTTCTGAAGTGCTTAACTCAATGAAGTAAGCATTTCTGTGAAACCAGCATCAACAGCTCATGCATTTGCAGCAATTGAGATTTTGGTCTACTAAAGTGCTTATCTTACTGAAAGAAGCATTTCTGTGAAACCAGCATCAAAAGTTGAGTCATTTTGGTGAAGTTGAGATATTGGTTTGCTAAAGTGCTTATCTCATGAAATAAGCATATCAGCGAGACAAGCATCAACAGCTGAGTCATTTGGTGACTTTCAGATTTAAGTGTTCTGAAGTGCTTATCTCACTGAAATAAGCATTTGATTGTAACCAGCATCAAAAGTTGAGTCATTTGTTCAAGTTGAGTTTTTGATCGTCTGCATTATATCACTGAAATATGCATTTCAGCGAGACCAGCTTCAAAAACTGAGTCATTTGGTGACTTTCAGATGTTGGTGTTCTGAAGTGATTATCTCACTGAAAAAAGCATTTCATTGAAACCAGCATGGAATGTTGAGTAAATTGGTGAATGTTAAGATTTTGGTCTTCTGAAGTGCTTATCTTACTGAAATAAACATATCTGTGAAACGAGCATCAAAATTTGAGACATTTTCGTGAGGTTGAGATATTGGTCTTCTAAAGTGCTTATCTCACTGAAATAAGCATATCAGCGACACCAGCATCAAAAGCTGTGTCATTTGGTTAATCTGATATTTTGTTGTTCTGAAGTGCTGATCTCAGTGAAATAAGCATTTGATTGTAACGAGAATCAAAAGTTGAGACATTTCTTGAAGTTGAGTTTTTGATCGTCTGCAGTCCTTATCTCACTGAAATAAGCATTTCAACGAGACCAGCATCAAAAGCTGAGTCATTTGGTGACTTAGAGATTTTGGTCTTCTAAAGTGCTTAACTGAATGTAATAAGCATTTCTGTCAAACCAGCATCAACAGATGATTCATTTGAAACAACTGAGATTTTGGTCTTCTAAAGTGCTTATCTCACCGAAACAAGCTTCTCTGTGAAACCTGCATCAACAGGTGATTCATTCGATGAATTAGCGATTTCTGTCTTCTGAAGGGCTTATCTCACTTGAAACAAGCATTTCTCAGAAACCAGCATCAAAAGTTGAGTCAGTTTGGTGAAGTTGAGATATTTGTCTGCTAAAGTGCTTATCTCACTGAAATAAGCATATCAGCGAGACAAGCATCAAAAGCTGAGTCATTTGGTGTCTTAGAGATTTTGGTCTTCAGAACTGCTTAACTCAATGAAGTAAGCAAATCTGTGAAACCAGCATCAACAGATGATGCATTTGAAGAAATTGAGATTTTGGTGTTCTGAAGTGCTTATCTCACTGAAATAAGCATATGTGTGAAACGAGCATCAAGCGTTGAGTCATTTTGGTGAAGTTTAAATATAGGTCTTTGAAAGTGCTTATCTCACTGAAATAAGCATATCAGAGAGACAAGCATCAAAAGCTGTGTCATTTGGTGATTTAGAGATTTTGGCCTTCAGAAGTGCTTAACTCAATGAAATAAGCATTTCTGTGAAACCAGCATCAACAGATGATGCATTTGAAACAATTGAGATTTTGGTCTGCTAAAGTGCTTATCTCACTGAAATAAGCATATCAGAGAGACAAGCATCAAAATCTGTGTCATTTGGTGATTTAGAGATTTTGGTCTTCAGAAGTGCTTACCTCAATGAAATAAGCATTTCTGTGAAACCAGCATCAACAGATGTAGCATTTGAAACAATTGAGATTTTGGTTCTGCTAAAGTGCTTATCTCACAGAAATAAGCATATCAGCGACACAAGCATCAAAAGCTGAGTCATTTGGTGACTTAGAGATTTTGGTGTTCTGAAGTGCTTACCTCAATGAAGTAAGCATTTCAGTTAAACCAGCATCAACAGATCATGCATTTGAAGCAATTGAGATATTGTCTACTAAAGTGCTTATCGTACTGAAAGAAGCATTTCTGTGAAACCAGCATCAAAAGTTGAGTCATTTTGGTGAAGTTGAGATATTGTTCTGCTAAAGTGCTTATCTCACTGAAATAAGCATATCAGCGAGACAAGCATCAAAAGCTGAGTCATTTGGTGACTTAGAGATTTTGGTGTTCTGAAGTGCTTACCTCAATGAGGTAAGCATTTCAGTGAAACCAGCATCAAGAGATCATGCATTTGAAGCAATTGAGATTTTGGTCTACTAAAGTGCTTATCGTACTGAAAGAAGCATTTCTGTCAAACCAGCATCAAAAGTTGAGTCATTTTGGTGAAGTTGAGATATTTGTCTGCTAACGTGCTTATCTCACTGAAATAACCATATCAGCGAGACAAGCATCAAAAGCTGAGTCATTTGGTGACTTTCAGATTGAAGTGTTCTGAAGTGCTTATCTCACTGAAATAAGCATTTGATTGTAACCAGCATCAAAAGTTGAGTCATTTGTTCAAGTTGAGTTTTGATCGTCTGCATTATATCACTGAAATAAGCTTTTCAGCGAGACCAGCTTCAAAAACTGAGTCATTTCGTGACTTTCTGATGTTGGTGTTCTGAAGTGATTATCTCACTGAAAAAAGCATTTCATTGAAACCAGCATGGAATGTTGAGTAATTTGGTGAATGTTAAGATTTTGGTCTCGTGAAGTGCTTATCTTACTGAAATAAACATATCTGTGAAACGAGCATCAAAATTTGAGACATTTTGGTGAGGTTGAGATATTGGTCTTCTAAAGTGCTTATCTCACTGAAATAAGCATATCAGCGACACTATCATCAAAAGCTGTGTCATTTGGTTAATCTGATATTTTGTTGTTCTGAAGTGCTGATCTCAGTGAAATAAGCATTTGATTGTAACGAGAATCAAAAGTTGAGACATTTCTTGAAGTTGAGTTTTTGATCGTCTGCAGTCCTTATCTCACTGAAATAAGCATTTCATCGAGACCAGCATCAAAAGCTGAGTCATTTGGTGACTCAGAGATTTTGGTCTTCTAAAGTGCTTAACTGAATGTAATAAGCATTTCTGTCAAACCAGCATCAACAGATGATTCATTTGAAACAACTGAGATTTTGGTCTTCTAAAGTGCTTATCTCACCGAAACAAGCTTCTCTGTGAAACCTGCATCAACAGGTGATTCATTCGATGAATTAGCGATTTCTGTCTTCTGAAGGGCTTATCTCACTGAAACAAGCATTTCTGAGAAACCAGCATCAAAAGTTGAGTCAGTTTGGTGAAGTTGAGATATTTGTCTGCTAAAGTGCTTATCTCACTGAAATAAGCATATCAGCGAGACAAGCATCAAAAGCTGAGTCATTTGGTGTCTTAGATATTTTGGTCTTCAGAACTGCTTAACTCAATGAAGTAAGCAAATCTGTGAAACCAGCATCAACAGATGATGCATTTGAAGCAATTGAGATTTTGGTGTTCTGAAGTGCTTATCTCACTGAAATAAGCATATGTGTGAAACGAGCATCAAGCGTTGAGTCATTTTGGTGAAGTTTAAATATAGGTCTTTGAAAGCGCTTATCTCACTGAAATAAGCATATCAGAGAGACAAGCATCAAAAGCTGTGTCATTTGGTGATTTAGAGATTTTGGTCTTCAGAAGTGCTTAACTCAATGAAATAAGCATTTCTGTGAAACCAGCATCAACAGATGATGCATTTGAAACAATTGAGATTTTGGTCTGCTAAAGTGCTTATCTCACCGAAACAAGCTTCTCTGTGAAACCTGCATCAACAGGTGATTCATTCGATGAATTAGCGATTTCTGTCTTCTGAAGGGCTTATCTCACTGAAACAAGCATTTCTGAGAAACCAGCATCAAAAGTTGAGTCAGTTTGGTGAAGTTGAGATATTTGTCTGCTAAAGTGCTTATCTCACTGAAATAAGCATATCAGCGAGACAAGCATCAAAAGCTGAGTCATTTGGTGTCTTAGATATTTTGGTCTTCAGAACTGCTTAACTCAATGAAGTAAGCAAATCTGTGAAACCAGCATCAACAGATGATGCATTTGAAGCAATTGAGATTTTGGTGTTCTGAAGTGCTTATCTCACTGAAATAAGCATATGTGTGAAACGAGCATCAAGCGTTGTGTCATTTTGGTGAAGTTTCAATATAGGTCTTTGAAAGTGCTTATCTCACTGAAATAAGCATATCAGAGAGACAAGCATCAAAAGCTGTGTCATTTGGTGATTTAGAGATTTTGGTCTTCAGAAGTGCTTAACTCAATGAAATAAGCATTTCTGTGAAACCAGCATCAACAGATGATGCATTTGAAACAATTGAGATTTTGGTCTGCTAAAGTGCTTATCTCACTGAAATAAGCATATCAGTGAGACAAGCATCAGAAGCTGTGTCATTTGGTGATTTAGAGATTTTGGTCTTCAGAAGTGCTTACCTCAATGAAATAAGCATTTCTGTGAAACCAGCATCAACAGATGATGCATTTGAAGCAATTGAGATTTTGGTCTACGAAAGTGCTTATCTCACTGAAATAAGCATTTCTGTGAAACCAGGATCAAACGTTGATTCATTTGATGAAGTTGAGATTTTTCTCATCTACAGTGCTTACCATACTGGAATAAGCAGTTGTGTGTAACAAGCATCAATACTTGAGTCATTTGGTGACGATGAGATTTTGGTCATCTGAAGTGCTTGTCTCACTGAAATAAGCATATCAGCGAGACAAGCATCAAAAGCTGAGTCATTTGGTGACTTAGAGATTTTGGTTTTCAGAAGTGCTTAACTCAATGAAGTAAGCATTTCTGTGAAACCAGCATCAACCGATGATGCATTTGAAGCAAATGAGATTTTGGTCTACTAAAGTGCTTATCTTACTGAAAGAAGCATTTCTGTGAAACCAGCATCAAAAGTTGAGTCATTTTGGTGAAGTTGAGATATTGGTCTGCTAAAGTGCTTATCTCACTGCAATAAGCATTTCAGCGACACCAGCATCAAAAACTGAATCATTTGGTGACTTTCAGATTTAAGTGTTCTGAAGTGCTTATCTCACTGAAATAAGCATTTGATTGTAACCAGCATGAAAAGTTGAGTCATTTGTTGAAGATGAGTTTTTGATCGTCTGAAGTGCTTATCATACTTAAATAAGCATATGTGTGAAACGAGCATCAAACGATGAGTCATTTTGGTGAAGTTGTGATCTAGGTCTTCGAAAGTGCTTATCTCACTGAAATAAGCAATATCAGAGAGACAAGCATCAAAAGCTGTGTCATTTGGTGACTTAGAGATTTTGGTGTTCTGAAGTGCTTACCTCAATGAAGTAAGCATTTCAGTTAAACCAGCATCAACAGATCATGCATTTGAAGCAATTGAGATTTTGGTCTACTAAAGTGCTTATCGTACTGAAAGAAGCATTTCTGTCAAACCAGCATCAAAAGTTGAGTCATTTGTTCAAGTTGAGTTTTGATCGTCTGCATTATATCACTGAAGTAAGCTTTTCAGCGAGACCAGCTTCAAAAACTGAGTCATTTCGTGACTTTCTGATGTTGGTGTTCTGAAGTGCTTATCTCACTGAAAAAAGCATTTCTGTGAAACCAGCATGGAATGTTGAGTAATTTGGTGAATGTTAAGATCTTGGTCTTCTGAAGTGCTTGTCTTACTGAAATAAACATATCTGTGAAACGAGCATCAAAATTTGAGACATTTTGGTGAAGTTGAGATATTGGTCTTCTAAAGTGCTTATCGCACTGAAATAAGCATTTCAGCGACACCAGCATCAAAAGCTCTGTCATTTGGCTAATCTGACATTTTGTTGTTCTGAAGCGCTGATCTCACTGAAATAAGCATTTGAATGTAACGAGAATCGAAAGTTGAGACATTTCTTGAAGTTGTGTTTTTGATCGTCTGCAGTGCTTATCTCACTGAAATAAGCATTTCAGCGAGACCAGCATCAAAAGCTGAGTCATTTGGTGACTTAGAGATTTTGGTCTTCTAAAGTGCTTAACTCAATGTAATAAGCATTTCTGTCAAACCAGCAACAACAGATGATTCATTTCAAACAACTGAGATTTTGTTCTTCTAAAGTGCTTATCTCACCGAAACAAGCTTTTCTGTGAAACCTGTATCAACAGGTGATTCATTCGATGAATTAGCGATTTCTGTCTTCTGAAGGGCTTATCTCACTGAAATAAGCATTTCTGTGAAACCAGCATCAAAAGCTGAGTCATTTGGTGAATTTGAGACTTTGGTGATCTGAAGTGCTTATCTCACTGAAATAAGCATTTTATTGCAACCAGCATGAAAAGTTGAGTCATTTGTTGAAGATGAGTTTTTGATCGTCTGAAGTGCTTATCTTACTGAAATAAGCATATGTGTGAAACGAGCATCAAGCGTTGAGTCATTTTGGTGAAGTTGAGATATTGGTCTGCTAAAGTGCTTATCTCACTGAAATAAGCATATCCGCGAGACAAGCATCAAAAGCTGTGTCATTTGGTGACTTTCAGATTGAAGTGTTCTGAAATGCTTATCTCACTGAAATAAGCATTTGATTGTAACCAGCATCAAAAGTTGAGTCATTTGTTCAAGTTGAGTTTTGATCGTCTGCATTATATCACTGAAGTAAGCTTTTCAGCGAGACCAGCTTCAAAAACTGAGTCATTTCGTGACTTTCTGATGTTGGTGTTCTGAAGTGCTTATCTCACTGAAAAAAGCATTTCTGTGAAACCAGCATGGAATGTTGAGTAATTTGGTGAATGTTAAGATTTTGGTCTCGTGAAGTGCTTATCTTACTGAAATAAACATATCTGTGAAACGAGCATCAAAATTTGAGACATTTTGGTGAGGTTGAGATATTGGTCTTCTGAAGTGCTTATCTCACTGAAATAAGCATATCAGCGACACTATCATCAAAAGCTGTGTCATTTGGTTAATCTGATATTTTGTTGTTCTGAAGTGCTGATCTCAGTGAAATAAGCATTTGATTGTAACGAGAATCAAAAGTTGAGACATTTCTTGAAGTTGAGTTTTTGATCGTCTGCAGTCCTTATCTCACTGAAATAAGCATTTCATCGAGACCAGCATCAAAAGCTGAGTCATTTGGTGACTCAGAGATTTTGGTCTTCTAAAGTGCTTAACTGAATGTAATAAGCATTTCTGTCAAACCAGCATCAACAGATGATTCATTTGAAACAACTGAGATTTTGGTCTTCTAAAGTGCTTATCTCACCGAAACAAGCTTCTCTGTGAAACCTGCATCAACAGGTGATTCATTCGATGAATTAGCGATTTCTGTCTTCTGAAGGGCTTATCTCACTGAAACAAGCATTTCTGAGAAACCAGCATCAAAAGTTGAGTCAGTTTGGTGAAGTTGAGATATTTGTCTGCTAAAGTGCTTATCTCACTGAAATAAGCATATCAGCGAGACAAGCATCAAAAGCTGAGTCATTTGGTGTCTTAGATATTTTGGTCTTCAGAACTGCTTAACTCAATGAAGTAAGCAAATCTGTGAAACCAGCATCAACAGATGATGCATTTGAAGCAATTGAGATTTTGGTGTTCTGAAGTGCTTATCTCACTGAAATAAGCATATGTGTGAAACGAGCATCAAGCGTTGAGTCATTTTGGTGAAGTTTAAATATAGGTCTTTGAAAGCGCTTATCTCACTGAAATAAGCATATCAGAGAGACAAGCATCAAAAGCTGTGTCATTTGGTGATTTAGAGATTTTGGTCTTCAGAAGTGCTTAACTCAATGAAATAAGCATTTCTGTGAAACCAGCATCAACAGATGATGCATTTGAAACAATTGAGATTTTGGTCTGCTAAAGTGCTTATCTCACCGAAACAAGCTTCTCTGTGAAACCTGCATCAACAGGTGATTCATTCGATGAATTAGCGATTTCTGTCTTCTGAGGGGCTTATCTCACTGAAACAAGCATTTCTGAGAAACCAGCATCAAAAGTTGAGTCAGTTTGGTGAAGTTGAGATATTTGTCTGCTAAAGTGCTTATCTCACTGAAATAAGCATATCAGCGAGACAAGCATCAAAAGCTGAGTCATTTGGTGTCTTAGATATTTTGGTCTTCAGAACTGCTTAACTCAATGAAGTAAGCAAATCTGTGAAACCAGCATCAACAGATGATGCATTTGAAGCAATTGAGATTTTGGTGTTCTGAAGTGCTTATCTCACTGAAATAAGCATATGTGTGAAACGAGCATCAAGCGTTGTGTCATTTTGGTGAAGTTTAAATATAGGTCTTTGAAAGTGCTTATCTCACTGAAATAAGCATATCAGAGAGACAAGCATCAAAAGCTGTGTCATTTGGTGATTTAGAGATTTTGGTCTTCAGAAGTGCTTAACTCAATGAAATAAGCATTTCTGTGAAACCAGCATCAACAGATGATGCATTTGAAACAATTGAGATTTTGGTCTGCTAAAGTGCTTATCTCACTGAAATAAGCATATCAGTGAGACAAGCATCAGAAGCTGTGTCATTTGGTGATTTAGAGATTTTGGTCTTCAGAAGTGCTTACCTCAATGAAATAAGCATTTCTGTGAAACCAGCATCAACAGATGATGCATTTGAAGCAATTGAGATTTTGGTCTACGAAAGTGCTTATCTCACTGAAATAAGCATTTCTGTGAAACCAGGATCAAACGTTGATTCATTTGATGAAGTTGAGATTTTTCTCATCTACAGTGCTTACCATACTGGAATAAGCAGTTGTGTGTAACAAGCATCAATACTTGAGTCATTTGGTGACGATGAGATTTTGGTCATCTGAAGTGCTTGTCTCACTGAAATAAGCATATCAGCGAGACAAGCATCAAAAGCTGAGTCATTTGGTGACTTAGAGATTTTGGTTTTCAGAAGTGCTTAACTCAATGAAGTAAGCATTTCTGTGAAACCAGCATCAACCGATGATGCATTTGAAGCAAATGAGATTTTGGTCTACTAAAGTGCTTATCTTACTGAAAGAAGCATTTCTGTGAAACCAGCATCAAAAGTTGAGTCATTTTGGTGAAGTTGAGATATTGGTCTGCTAAAGTGCTTATCTCACTGCAATAAGCATTTCAGCGACACCAGCATCAAAAACTGAATCATTTGGTGACTTTCAGATTTAAGTGTTCTGAAGTGCTTATCTCACTGAAATAAGCATTTGATTGTAACCAGCATGAAAAGTTGAGTCATTTGTTGAAGATGAGTTTTTGATCGTCTGAAGTGCTTATCATACTTAAATAAGCATATGTGTGAAACGAGCATCAAACGATGAGTCATTTTGGTGAAGTTGTGATCTAGGTCTTCGAAAGTGCTTATCTCACTGAAATAAGCAATATCAGAGAGACAAGCATCAAAAGCTGTGTCATTTGGTGACTTAGAGATTTTGGTGTTCTGAAGTGCTTACCTCAATGAAGTAAGCATTTCAGTTAAACCAGCATCAACAGATCATGCATTTGAAGCAATTGAGATTTTGGTCTACTAAAGTGCTTATCGTACTGAAAGAAGCATTTCTGTCAAACCAGCATCAAAAGTTGAGTCATTTGTTCAAGTTGAGTTTTGATCGTCTGCATTATATCACTGAAGTAAGCTTTTCAGCGAGACCAGCTTCAAAAACTGAGTCATTTCGTGACTTTCTGATGTTGGTGTTCTGAAGTGCTTATCTCACTGAAAAAAGCATTTCTGTGAAACCAGCATGGAATGTTGAGTAATTTGGTGAATGTTAAGATCTTGGTCTTCTGAAGTGCTTGTCTTACTGAAATAAACATATCTGTGAAACGAGCATCAAAATTTGAGACATTTTGGTGAAGTTGAGATATTGGTCTTCTAAAGTGCTTATCGCACTGAAATAAGCATTTCAGCGACACCAGCATCAAAAGCTCTGTCATTTGGCTAATCTGACATTTTGTTGTTCTGAAGCGCTGATCTCACTGAAATAAGCATTTGAATGTAACGAGAATCGAAAGTTGAGACATTTCTTGAAGTTGTGTTTTTGATCGTCTGCAGTGCTTATCTCACTGAAATAAGCATTTCAGCGAGACCAGCATCAAAAGCTGAGTCATTTGGTGACTTAGAGATTTTGGTCTTCTAAAGTGCTTAACTCAATGTAATAAGCATTTCTGTCAAACCAGCAACAACAGATGATTCATTTCAAACAACTGAGATTTTGTTCTTCTAAAGTGCTTATCTCACCGAAACAAGCTTTTCTGTGAAACCTGTATCAACAGGTGATTCATTCGATGAATTAGCGATTTCTGTCTTCTGAAGGGCTTATCTCACTGAAATAAGCATTTCTGTGAAACCAGCATCAAAAGCTGAGTCATTTGGTGAATTTGAGACTTTGGTGATCTGAAGTGCTTATCTCACTGAAATAAGCATTTTATTGCAACCAGCATGAAAAGTTGAGTCATTTGTTGAAGATGAGTTTTTGATCGTCTGAAGTGCTTATCTTACTGAAATAAGCATATGTGTGAAACGAGCATCAAGCGTTGAGTCATTTTGGTGAAGTTGAGATATTGGTCTGCTAAAGTGCTTATCTCACTGAAATAAGCATATCCGCGAGACAAGCATCAAAAGCTGTGTCATTTGGTGACTTTCAGATTGAAGTGTTCTGAAATGCTTATCTCACTGAAATAAGCATTTGATTGTAACCAGCATCAAAAGTTGAGTCATTTGTTCAAGTTGAGTTTTGATCGTCTGCATTATATCACTGAAGTAAGCTTTTCAGCGAGACCAGCTTCAAAAACTGAGTCATTTCGTGACTTTCTGATGTTGGTGTTCTGAAGTGCTTATCTCACTGAAAAAAGCATTTCTGTGAAACCAGCATGGAATGTTGAGTAATTTGGTGAATGTTAAGATCTTGGTCTTCTGAAGTGCTTGTCTTACTGAAATAAACATATCTGTGAAACGAGCATCAAAATTTGAGACATTTTGGTGAAGTTGAGATATTGGTCTTCTAAAGTGCTTATCTCACTGAAATAAGCATTTCAGCGACACCAGCATCAAAAACTGAATCATTTGGTGACTTTCAGATTTAAGTGTTCTGAAGTGCTTATCTCACTGAAATAAGCATTTGATTGTAACCAGCATGAAAAGTTGAGTCATTTGTTGAAGATGAGTTTTTGATCGTCTGAAGTGCTTATCATACTGAAATAAGCATATGTGTGAAACGAGCATCAAACGATGAGTCATTTTGGTGAAGTTGTGATCTAGGTCTTCGAAAGTGCTTATCTCACTGAAATAAGCAATATCAGAGAGACAAGCATCAAAAACTGTGTCATTTGGTGACTTAGAGATTTTGGTGTTCTGAAGTGCTTAACTCAATGAAGTAAGCATTTCTGTGAAACCAGCATCAACAGCTCATGCATTTGCAGCAATTGAGATTTTGGTCTACTAAAGTGCTTATCTTACTGAAAGAAGCATTTCTGTGAAACCAGCATCAAAAGTTGAGTCATTTTGGTGAAGTTGAGATATTGGTTTGCTAAAGTGCTTATCTCATGAAATAAGCATATCAGCGAGACAAGCATCAACAGCTGAGTCATTTGGTGACTTTCAGATTTAAGTGTTCTGAAGTGCTTATCTCACTGAAATAAGCATTTGATTGTAACCAGCATCAAAAGTTGAGTCATTTGTTCAAGTTGAGTTTTTGATCGTCTGCATTATATCACTGAAATATGCATTTCAGCGAGACCAGCTTCAAAAACTGAGTCATTTGGTGACTTTCAGATGTTGGTGTTCTGAAGTGATTATCTCACTGAAAAAAGCATTTCATTGAAACCAGCATGGAATGTTGAGTAAATTGGTGAATGTTAAGATTTTGGTCTTCTGAAGTGCTTATCTTACTGAAATAAACATATCTGTGAAACGAGCATCAAAATTTGAGACATTTTCGTGAGGTTGAGATATTGGTCTTCTAAAGTGCTTATCTCACTGAAATAAGCATATCAGCGACACCAGCATCAAAAGCTGTGTCATTTGGTTAATCTGATATTTTGTTGTTCTGAAGTGCTGATCTCAGTGAAATAAGCATTTGATTGTAACGAGAATCAAAAGTTGAGACATTTCTTGAAGTTGAGTTTTTGATCGTCTGCAGTCCTTATCTCACTGAAATAAGCATTTCAACGAGACCAGCATCAAAAGCTGAGTCATTTGGTGACTTAGAGATTTTGGTCTTCTAAAGTGCTTAACTGAATGTAATAAGCATTTCTGTCAAACCAGCATCAACAGATGATTCATTTGAAACAACTGAGATTTTGGTCTTCTAAAGTGCTTATCTCACCGAAACAAGCTTCTCTGTGAAACCTGCATCAACAGGTGATTCATTCGATGAATTAGCGATTTCTGTCTTCTGAAGGGCTTATCTCACTTGAAACAAGCATTTCTCAGAAACCAGCATCAAAAGTTGAGTCAGTTTGGTGAAGTTGAGATATTTGTCTGCTAAAGTGCTTATCTCACTGAAATAAGCATATCAGCGAGACACGCATCAAAAGCTGAGTCATTTGGTGTCTTAGAGATTTTGGTCTTCAGAACTGCTTAACTCAATGAAGTAAGCAAATCTGTGAAACCAGCATCAACAGATGATGCATTTGAAGAAATTGAGATTTTGGTGTTCTGAAGTGCTTATCTCACTGAAATAAGCATATGTGTGAAACGAGCATCAAGCGTTGAGTCATTTTGGTGAAGTTTAAATATAGGTCTTTGAAAGTGCTTATCTCACTGAAATAAGCATATCAGAGAGACAAGCATCAAAAGCTGTGTCATTTGGTGATTTAGAGATTTTGGCCTTCAGAAGTGCTTAACTCAATGAAATAAGCATTTCTGTGAAACCAGCATCAACAGATGATGCATTTGAAACAATTGAGATTTTGGTCTGCTAAAGTGCTTATCTCACTGAAATAAGCATATCAGAGAGACAAGCATCAAAATCTGTGTCATTTGGTGATTTAGAGATTTTGGTCTTCAGAAGTGCTTACCTCAATGAAATAAGCATTTCTGTGAAACCAGCATCAACAGATGTAGCATTTGAAACAATTGAGATTTTGGTTCTGCTAAAGTGCTTATCTCACAGAAATAAGCATATCAGCGACACAAGCATCAAAAGCTGAGTCATTTGGTGACTTAGAGATTTTGGTGTTCTGAAGTGCTTACCTCAATGAGGTAAGCATTTCAGTGAAACCAGCATCAAGAGATCATGCATTTGAAGCAATTGAGATTTTGGTCTACTAAAGTGCTTATCGTACTGAAAGAAGCATTTCTGTCAAACCAGCATCAAAAGTTGAGTCATTTTGGTGAAGTTGAGATATTTGTCTGCTAAAGTGCTTATCTCACTGAAATAACCATATCAGCGAGACAAGCATCAAAAGCTGAGTCATTTGGTGACTTTCAGATTGAAGTGTTCTGAAGTGCTTATCTCACTGAAATAAGCATTTGATTGTAACCAGCATCAAAAGTTGAGTCATTTGTTCAAGTTGAGTTTTGATCGTCTGCATTATATCACTGAAATAAGCTTTTCAGCGAGACCAGCTTCAAAAACTGAGTCATTTCGTGACTTTCTGATGTTGGTGTTCTGAAGTGATTATCTCACTGAAAAAAGCATTTCATTGAAACCAGCATGGAATGTTGAGTAATTTGGTGAATGTTAAGATTTTGGTCTCGTGAAGTGCTTATCTTACTGAAATAAACATATCTGTGAAACGAGCATCAAAATTTGAGACATTTTGGTGAGGTTGAGATATTGGTCTTCTAAAGTGCTTATCTCACTGAAATAAGCATATCAGCGACACTATCATTAAAAGCTGTGTCATTTGGTTAATCTGATATTTTGTTGTTCTGAAGTGCTGATCTCAGTGAAATAAGCATTTGATTGTAACGAGAATCAAAAGTTGAGACATTTCTTGAAGTTGAGTTTTTGATCGTCTGCAGTCCTTATCTCACTGAAATAAGCATTTCATCGAGACCAGCATCAAAAGCTGAGTCATTTGGTGACTCAGAGATTTTGGTCTTCTAAAGTGCTTAACTGAATGTAATAAGCATTTCTGTCAAACCAGCATCAACAGATGATTCATTTGAAACAACTGAGATTTTGGTCTTCTAAAGTGCTTATCTCACCGAAACAAGCTTCTCTGTGAAACCTGCATCAACAGGTGATTCATTCGATGAATTAGCGATTTCTGTCTTCTGAAGGGCTTATCTCACTGAAACAAGCATTTCTGAGAAACCAGCATCAAAAGTTGAGTCAGTTTGGTGAAGTTGAGATATTTGTCTGCTAAAGTGCTTATCTCACTGAAATAAGCATATCAGCGAGACAAGCATCAAAAGCTGAGTCATTTGGTGTCTTAGATATTTTGGTCTTCAGAACTGCTTAACTCAATGAAGTAAGCAAATCTGTGAAACCAGCATCAACAGATGATGCATTTGAAGCAATTGAGATTTTGGTGTTCTGAAGTGCTTATCTCACTGAAATAAGCATATGTGTGAAACGAGCATCAAGCGTTGAGTCATTTTGGTGAAGTTTAAATATAGGTCTTTGAAAGCGCTTATCTCACTGAAATAAGCATATCAGAGAGACAAGCATCAAAAGCTGTGTCATTTGGTGATTTAGAGATTTTGGTCTTCAGAAATGCTTAACTCAATGAAATAAGCATTTCTGTGAAACCAGCATCAACAGATGATGCATTTGAAACAATTGAGATTTTGGTCTGCTAAAGTGCTTATCTCACCGAAACAAGCTTCTCTGTGAAACCTGCATCAACAGGTGATTCATTCGATGAATTAGCGATTTCTGTCTTCTGAAGGGCTTATCTCACTGAAACAAGCATTTCTGAGAAACCAGCATCAAAAGTTGAGTCAGTTTGGTGAAGTTGAGATATTTGTCTGCTAAAGTGCTTATCTCACTGAAATAAGCATATCAGCGAGACAAGCATCAAAAGCTGAGTCATTTGGTGTCTTAGATATTTTGGTCTTCAGAACTGCTTAACTCAATGAAGTAAGCAAATCTGTGAAACCAGCATCAACAGATGATGCATTTGAAGCAATTGAGATTTTGGTGTTCTGAAGTGCTTATCTCACTGAAATAAGCATATGTGTGAAACGAGCATCAAGCGTTGTGTCATTTTGGTGAAGTTTAAATATAGGTCTTTGAAAGTGCTTATCTCACTGAAATAAGCATATCAGAGAGACAAGCATCAAAAGCTGTGTCATTTGGTGATTTAGAGATTTTGGTCTTCAGAAGTGCTTAACTCAATGAAATAAGCATTTCTGTGAAACCAGCATCAACAGATGATGCATTTGAAACAATTGAGATTTTGGTCTGCTAAAGTGCTTATCTCACTGAAATAAGCATATCAGTGAGACAAGCATCAGAAGCTGTGTCATTTGGTGATTTAGAGATTTTGGTCTTCAGAAGTGCTTACCTCAATGAAATAAGCATTTCTGTGAAACCAGCATCAACAGATGATGCATTTGAAGCAATTGAGATTTTGGTCTACGAAAGTGCTTATCTCACTGAAATAAGCATTTCTGTGAAACCAGGATCAAACGTTGATTCATTTGATGAAGTTGAGATTTTTCTCATCTACAGTGCTTACCATACTGGAATAAGCAGTTGTGTGTAACAAGCATCAATACTTGAGTCATTTGGTGACGATGAGATTTTGGTCATCTGAAGTGCTTGTCTCACTGAAATAAGCATATCAGCGAGACAAGCATCAAAAGCTGAGTCATTTGGTGACTTAGAGATTTTGGTTTTCAGAAGTGCTTAACTCAATGAAGTAAGCATTTCTGTGAAACCAGCATCAACCGATGATGCATTTGAAGCAAATGAGATTTTGGTCTACTAAAGTGCTTATCTTACTGAAAGAAGCATTTCTGTGAAACCAGCATCAAAAGTTGAGTCATTTTGGTGAAGTTGAGATATTGGTCTGCTAAAGTGCTTATCTCACTGCAATAAGCATTTCAGCGACACCAGCATCAAAAACTGAATCATTTGGTGACTTTCAGATTTAAGTGTTCTGAAGTGCTTATCTCACTGAAATAAGCATTTGATTGTAACCAGCATGAAAAGTTGAGTCATTTGTTGAAGATGAGTTTTTGATCGTCTGAAGTGCTTATCATACTTAAATAAGCATATGTGTGAAACGAGCATCAAACGATGAGTCATTTTGGTGAAGTTGTGATCTAGGTCTTCGAAAGTGCTTATCTCACTGAAATAAGCAATATCAGAGAGACAAGCATCAAAAGCTGTGTCATTTGGTGACTTAGAGATTTTGGTGTTCTGAAGTGCTTACCTCAATGAAGTAAGCATTTCAGTTAAACCAGCATCAACAGATCATGCATTTGAAGCAATTGAGATTTTGGTCTACTAAAGTGCTTATCGTACTGAAAGAAGCATTTCTGTCAAACCAGCATCAAAAGTTGAGTCATTTGTTCAAGTTGAGTTTTGATCGTCTGCATTATATCACTGAAGTAAGCTTTTCAGCGAGACCAGCTTCAAAAACTGAGTCATTTCGTGACTTTCTGATGTTGGTGTTCTGAAGTGCTTATCTCACTGAAAAAAGCATTTCTGTGAAACCAGCATGGAATGTTGAGTAATTTGGTGAATGTTAAGATCTTGGTCTTCTGAAGTGCTTGTCTTACTGAAATAAACATATCTGTGAAACGAGCATCAAAATTTGAGACATTTTGGTGAAGTTGAGATATTGGTCTTCTAAAGTGCTTATCGCACTGAAATAAGCATTTCAGCGACACCAGCATCAAAAGCTCTGTCATTTGGCTAATCTGACATTTTGTTGTTCTGAAGCGCTGATCTCACTGAAATAAGCATTTGAATGTAACGAGAATCGAAAGTTGAGACATTTCTTGAAGTTGTGTTTTTGATCGTCTGCAGTGCTTATCTCACTGAAATAAGCATTTCAGCGAGACCAGCATCAAAAGCTGAGTCATTTGGTGACTTAGAGATTTTGGTCTTCTAAAGTGCTTAACTCAATGTAATAAGCATTTCTGTCAAACCAGCAACAACAGATGATTCATTTCAAACAACTGAGATTTTGTTCTTCTAAAGTGCTTATCTCACCGAAACAAGCTTTTCTGTGAAACCTGTATCAACAGGTGATTCATTCGATGAATTAGCGATTTCTGTCTTCTGAAGGGCTTAGCTCACTGAAATAAGCATTTCTGTGAAACCAGCATCAGAAGCTGAGTCATTTGGTGAATTTGAGACTTTGGTGATCTGAAGTGCTTATCTCACTGAAATAAGCATTTTATTGCAACCAGCATGAAAAGTTGAGTCATTTGTTGAAGATGAGTTTTTGATCGTCTGAAGTGCTTATCTTACTGAAATAAGCATATGTGTGAAACGAGCATCAAGCGTTGAGTCATTTTGGTGAAGTTGAGATATTGGTCTGCTAAAGTGCTTATCTCACTGAAATAAGCATATCCGCGAGACAAGCATCAAAAGCTGTGTCATTTGGTGACTTTCAGATTGAAGTGTTCTGAAATGCTTATCTCACTGAAATAAGCATTTGATTGTAACCAGCATCAAAAGTTGAGTCATTTGTTCAAGTTGAGTTTTGATCGTCTGCATTATATCACTGAAGTAAGCTTTTCAGCGAGACCAGCTTCAAAAACTGAGTCATTTCGTGACTTTCTGATGTTGGTGTTCTGAAGTGCTTATCTCACTGAGAAAAGCATTTCTGTGAAACCAGCATGGAATGTTGAGTAATTTGGTGAATGTTAAGATCTTGGTCTTCTGAAGTGCTTGTCTTACTGAAATAAACATATCTGTGAAACGAGCATCAAAATTTGAGACATTTTGGTGAAGTTGAGATATTGGTCTTCTAAAGTGCTTCTCTCACTGAAATAAGCATTTCAGCGACACCAGCATCAAAAACTGAATCATTTGGTGACTTTCAGATTTAAGTGTTCTGAAGTGCTTATCTCACTGAAATAAGCATTTGATTGTAACCAGCATGAAAAGTTGAGTCATTTGTTGAAGATGAGTTTTTGATCGTCTGAAGTGCTTATCATACTGAAATAAGCATATGTGTGAAACGAGCATCAAACGATGAGTCATTTTGGTGAAGTTGTGATCTAGGTCTTCGAAAGTGCTTATCTCACTGAAATAAGCAATATCAGAGAGACAAGCATCAAAAACTGTGTCATTTGGTGACTTAGAGATTTTGGTGTTCTGAAGTGCTTAACTCAATGAAGTAAGCATTTCTGTGAAACCAGCATCAACAGCTCATGCATTTGCAGCAATTGAGATTTTGGTCTACTAAAGTGCTTATCTTACTGAAAGAAGCATTTCTGTGAAACCAGCATCAAAAGTTGAGTCATTTTGGTGAAGTTGAGATATTGGTTTGCTAAAGTGCTTATCTCATGAAATAAGCATATCAGCGAGACAAGCATCAACAGCTGAGTCATTTGGTGACTTTCAGATTTAAGTGTTCTGAAGTGCTTATCTCACTGAAATAAGCATTTGATTGTAACCAGCATCAAAAGTTGAGTCATTTGTTCAAGTTGAGTTTTTGATCGTCTGCATTATATCACTGAAATATGCATTTCAGCGAGACCAGCTTCAAAAACTGAGTCATTTGGTGACTTTCAGATGTTGGTGTTCTGAAGTGATTATCTCACTGAAAAAAGCATTTCATTGAAACCAGCATGGAATGTTGAGTAAATTGGTGAATGTTAAGATTTTGGTCTTCTGAAGTGCTTATCTTACTGAAATAAACATATCTGTGAAACGAGCATCAAAATTTGAGACATTTTCGTGAGGTTGAGATATTGGTCTTCTAAAGTGCTTATCTCACTGAAATAAGCATATCAGCGACACCAGCATCAAAAGCTGTGTCATTTGGTTAATCTGATATTTTGTTGTTCTGAAGTGCTGATCTCAGTGAAATAAGCATTTGATTGTAACGAGAATCAAAAGTTGAGACATTTCGTGAAGTTGAGTTTTTGATCGTCTGCAGTGCTTATCTCACTGAAATAAGCATTTCATCGAGACCAGCATCAAAAGCTGAGTCATTTGGTGACTTAGAGATTTTGGTCTTCTAAAGTGCTTAACTGAATGTAATAAGCATTTCTGTCAAACCAGCATCAACAGATGATTCATTTGAAACAACTGAGATTTTGGTCTTCTAAAGTGCTTATCTCACCGAAACAAGCTTCTCTGTGAAACCTGCATCAACAGGTGATTCATTCGATGAATTAGCGATTTCTGTCTTCTGAAGGGCTTATCTCACTTGAAACAAGCATTTCTCAGAAACCAGCATCAAAAGTTGAGTCAGTTTGGTGAAGTTGAGATATTTGTCTGCTAAAGTGCTTATCTCACTGAAATAAGCATATCAGCGAGACACGCATCAAAAGCTGAGTCATTTGGTGTCTTAGAGATTTTGGTCTTCAGAACTGCTTAACTCAATGAAGTAAGCAAATCTGTGAAACCAGCATCAACAGATGATGCATTTGAAGAAATTGAGATTTTGGTGTTCTGAAGTGCTTATCTCACTGAAATAAGCATATGTGTGAAACGAGCATCAAGCGTTGAGTCATTTTGGTGAAGTTTAAATATAGGTCTTTGAAAGTGCTTATCTCACTGAAATAAGCATATCAGAGAGACAAGCATCAAAAGCTGTGTCATTTGGTGATTTAGAGATTTTGGCCTTCAGAAGTGCTTAACTCAATGAAATAAGCATTTCTGTGAAACCAGCATCAACAGATGATGCATTTGAAACAATTGAGATTTTGGTTCTGCTAAAGTGCTTATCTCACAGAAATAAGCATATCAGCGACACAAGCATCAAAAGCTGAGTCATTTGGTGACTTAGAGATTTTGGTGTTCTGAAGTGCTTACCTCAATGAAGTAAGCATTTCAGTTAAACCAGCATCAACAGATCATGCATTTGAAGCAATTGAGATATTGTCTACTAAAGTGCTTATCGTACTGAAAGAAGCATTTCTGTGAAACCAGCATCAAAAGTTGAGTCATTTTGGTGAAGTTGAGATATTGTTCTGCTAAAGTGCTTATCTCACTGAAATAAGCATATCAGCGAGACAAGCATCAAAAGCTGTGTCATTTGGTGACTTTCAGACTGAAGTGTTCTGAAATGCTTATCTCACTGAAATAAGCATTTGATTGTAACCAGCATCAAAAGTTGAGTCATTTGTTCAAGTTGAGTTTTGATCGTCTGCATTATATCACTGAAGTAAGCTTTTCAGCGAGACCAGCTTCAAAAACTGAGTCATTTCGTGACTTTCTGATGTTGGTGTTCTGAAGTGCTTATCTCACTGAAAAAAGCATTTCTGTGAAACCAGCATGGAATGTTGAGTAATTTGGTGAATGTTAAGATCTTGGTCTTCTGAAGTGCTTGTCTTACTGAAATAAACATATCTGTGAAACGAGCATCAAAATTTGAGACATTTTGGTGAAGTTGAGATATTGGTCTTCTAAAGTGCTTATCTCACTGAAATAAGCATTTCAGCGACACCAGCATCAAAAGCTCTGTCATTTGGCTAATCTGACATTTTGTTGTTCTGAAGCGCTGATCTCACTGAAATAAGCATTTGAATGTAACGAGAATCGAAAGTTGAGACATTTCTTGAAGTTGTGTTTTTGATCGTCTGCAGTGCTTATCTCACTGAAATAAGCATTTCAGCGAGACCAGCATCAAAAGCTGAGTCATTTGGTGACTTAGAGATTTTGGTCTTCTAAAGTGCTTAACTCAATGTAATAAGCATTTCTGTCAAACCAGCAACAACAGATGATTCATTTCAAACAACTGAGATTTTGGTCTTCTAAAGTGCTTATCTCACCGAAACAAGCTTTTCTGTGAAACCTGTATCAACAGGTGATTCATTCGATGAATTAGCGATTTCTGTCTTCTGAAGGGCTTATCTCACTGAAATAAGCATTTCTGTGAAACCAGCATCAAAAGCTGAGTCATTTGGTGAATTTGAGACTTTGGTGATCTGAAGTGCTTATCTCACTGAAATAAGCATTTTATTGCAACCAGCATGAAAAGTTGAGTCATTTGTTGAAGATGAGTTTTTGATCGTCTGAAGTGCTTATCTTACTGAAATAAGCATATGTGTGAAACGAGCATCAAGCGTTGAGTCATTTTGGTGAAGTTGAGATATTGGTCTGCTAAAGTGCTTATCTCACTGAAATAAGCATATCCGCGAGACAAGCATCAAAAGCTGTGTCATTTGGTGACTTTCAGATTGAAGTGTTCTGAAATGCTTATCTCACTGAAATAAGCATTTGATTGTAACCAGCATCAAAAGTTGAGTCATTTGTTCAAGTTGAGTTTTGATCGTCTGCATTATATCACTGAAGTAAGCTTTTCAGCGAGACCAGCTTCAAAAACTGAGTCATTTCGTGACTTTCTGATGTTGGTGTTCTGAAGTGCTTATCTCACTGAAAAAAGCATTTCTGTGAAACCAGCATGGAATGTTGAGTAATTTGGTGAATGTTAAGATCTTGGTCTTCTGAAGTGCTTGTCTTACTGAAATAAACATATCTTGTGAAACGAGCATCAAAATTTGAGACATTTTGGTGAAGTTGAGATATTGGTCTTCTAAAGTGCTTATCTCACTGAAATAAGCATTTCAGCGAGACCAGCATCAAAAGCTGAGTCATTTGGTGACTTAGAGATTTTGGTCTTCTAAAGTGCTTAACTCAATGTAATAAGCATTTCTGTCAAACCAGCAACAACAGATGATTCATTTCAAACAACTGAGATTTTGGTCTTCTAAAGTGCTTATCTCACCGAAACAAGCTTTTCTGTGAAACCTGTATCAACAGGTGATTCATTCGATGAATTAGCGATTTCTGTCTTCTGAAGGGCTTATCTCACTGAAATAAGCATTTCTGTGAAACCAGCATCAAAAGCTGAGTCATTTGGTGAATTTGAGACTTTGGTGATCTGAAGTGCTTATCTCACTGAAATAAGCATTTTATTGCAACCAGCATGAAAAGTTGAGTCATTTGTTGAAGATGAGTTTTTGATCGTCTGAAGTGCTTATCTTACTGAAATAAGCATATGTGTGAAACGAGCATCAAGCGTTGAGTCATTATGGTGAAGTTGAGATATTGGTCTGCTAAAGTGCTTGTCTCACTGAAATAAGCATATCAGCGAGACAAGCATCAAAAGCTGAGTCATTTGGTGACTTAGAGATTTTGGTTTTCAGAAGTGCTTAATTCAATGAAGTAAGCATTTCTGTGAAACCAGCATCAACCGATGATGCATTTGAAGCAAATGAGATTTTGGTCTACTAAAGTGCTTATCTTACTGAAAGAAGCATTTCTGTGAAACCAGCATCAAAAGTTGAGTCATTTTGGTGAAGTTGAGATATTGGTCTGCTAAAGTGCTTATCTCACTGAAATAAGCATTTCAGCGAGACAAGCATCAACAGCTGAGTCATTTGGTGACTTTCAGATTTAAGTGTTCTGAAGTGCTTATCTCACTGAAATAAGCATTTCATTGTAACCAGCATCAAAAGTTGAGTCATTTGTTGAAGATGAGTTTTTGATCGTCTGAAGTGCTTATCATACTGAAATAAGCATATGTGTGAAACGAGCATCAAACGATGAGTCATTTTGGTGAAGTTGTGATCTAGGTCTTCGAAAGTGCTTATCTCACTGAAATAAGCAATATGAGAGAGACAAGCATCAAAAGCTGTGTCATTTGGTTATTTAGAGATTTTGGTGTTCTGAAGTGCTTAACTCAATGAAGTAAGCATTTCTGTGAAACCAGCATCAACAGATGATGCATTTGAAACAATTGAGATTTTGGTCTACTAAAGTGCTTATCTTACTGAAAGAAGCATTTCTGTCAAACCAGCATCAAAAGTTGAGTCATTTTGGTGAAGTTGAGATATTGGTCTGCTAAAGTGCTTATCTCACGGAAATAAGCATATCAGCGAGACAAGCATCAACAGCTGAGTCATTTGGTGACTAGGAGATTTTGGTCCTCAGAAGTGCTTATCTCAATGTAGTAAGCTTTTCAGTGAAACCAGCATCAACAGATCATGCATTTGAAGCAATTGAGATTTTGTCTACTAAAGTGCTTATCTTACTGAAAGAAGCATTTCTGTGAAACCAGCATCAAAAGTTGAGTCATTTTGGTGAAGTTGAGATATTGGTTTGCTAAAGTGCTGATCTCACTGAAATAAGCATATCAGCGAGACAAGCATCAAAAGCTGAGTCATTTGGTGACTTTCAGATTTAAGTGTTCTGAAGTGCTTATCTCACTGAAATAAGCATTTGATTGTAACCAGCATCAAACGTTGAGTCATTTGTTCAAGTTGAGTTTTGATCGTCTGCATTATATCACTGAAGTAAGCTTTTCAGCGAGACGAGCTTCAAAAACTGAGTCATTTCGTGACTTTCTGATGTTGGTGTTCTGAAGTGCTTATCTCACTGAAAAAAGCATTTCTGTGAAACCAGCATGGAATGTTGAGTAATTTGGTGAATGTTAAGATCTTGGTCTTCTGACGTGCTTGTCTTACTGAAATAAACATATCTGTGAAACGAGCATCAAAATTTGAGACATTTTGGTGAAGTTGAGATATTGGTCTTCTAAAGTGCTTATCGCACTGAAATAAGCATTTCAGCGAGACCAGCATCAAAAGCTGAGTCATTTGGTGACTTAGAGATTTTGGTCTTCTAAAGTGCTTAACTCAATGTAATAAGCATTTCTGTCAAACCAGCAACAACAGATGATTCATTTCAAACAACTGAGATTTTGGTCTTCTAAAGTGCTTATCTCACCGAAACAAGCTTTTCTGTGAAACCTGTATCAACAGGTGATTCATTCGATGAATTAGCGATTTCTGTCTTCTGAAGGGCTTATCTCACTGAAATAAGCATTTCTGTGAAACCAGCATCAAAAGCTGAGTCATTTGGTGAATTTGAGACTTTGGTGATCTGAAGTGCTTATCTCACTGAAATAAGCATTTTATTGCAACCAGCATGAAAAGTTGAGTCATTTGTTGAAGATGAGTTTTTGATCGTCTGAAGTGCTTATCTTACTGAAATAAGCATATGTGTGAAACGAGCATCAAGCGTTGAGTCATTTTGGTGAAGTTGAGATATTGGTCTGCTAAAGTGCTTGTCTCACTGAAATAAGCATATCAGCGAGACAAGCATCAAAAGCTGAGTCATTTGGTGACTTAGAGATTTTGGTTTTCAGAAGTGCTTAATTCAATGAAGTAAGCATTTCTGTGAAACCAGCATCAACCGATGATGCATTTGAAGCAAATGAGATTTTGGTCTACTAAAGTGCTTATCTTACTGAAAGAAGCATTTCTGTGAAACCAGCATCAAAAGTTGAGTCATTTTGGTGAAGTTGAGATATTGGTCTGGTAAAGTGCTTATCTCACTGAAATAAGCATTTCAGCGAGACAAGCATCAACAGCTGAGTCATTTGGTGACTTTCAGATTTAAGTGTTCTGAAGTGCTTATCTCACTGAAATAAGCATTTGATTGTAACCAGCATGAAAAGTTGAGTCATTTGTTGAAGATGAGTTTTTGATCGTCTGAAGTGCTTATCATACTGAAATAAGCATATGTGTGAAACGAGCATCAAACGATGAGTCATTTTGGTGAAGTTGTGATCTAGGTCTTCGAAAGTGCTTATCTCACTGAAATAAGCAATATGAGAGAGACAAGCATCAAAAGCTGTGTCATTTGGTTATTTAGAGATTTTGGTCTTCAGAAGTGCTTACCTCAATGAAGTAAGCATTTCTGTGAAACCAGCATCAACAGCTCATGCATTTGCAGCAATTGAGATTTTGGTCTACTAAAGTGCTTACCTTACTGAAAGAAGCATTTCTGTCAAACCAGCATCAAAAGTTGAGTCATTTTGGTGAATTTGAGATATTGGTCTGCTAAAGTGCTTATCTCACTGAAATAAGCATATCAGCGAGACAAGCATCAAAAGCTGAGTCATTTGGTGACTAGGAGATTTTGGTCCTCAGAAGTGCTTATCTCAATGTAGTAAGCTTTTCAGTGAAACCAGCATCAACAGATCATGCATTTGAAGCAATTGAGATGTTGTCTACTAAAGTGCTTATCTTACTGAAAGAATCATTTCTGTGAAACCAGCATCAAAAGTTGAGTCATTTTGGTGAAGTTGAGATATTGGTCTGCTAAAGTGCTGATCTCACTGAAATAAGCATATCAGCGAGACAAGCATCAAAAGCTGAGTCATTTGGTGACTTTCAGATTTAAGTGTTCTGAAGTGCTTATCTCACTGAAATAAGCATTTGATTGTAACCAGCATCAAACGTTGAGTCATTTGTTCAAGTTGAGTTTTGATCGTCTGCATTATATCACTGAAGTAAGCTTTTCAGCGAGACCAGCTTCAAAAACTGAGTCATTTGGTGACTTTCAGATGTTGGTGTTCTGAAGTGATTATCTCACTGAAAAAAGCATTTCATTGAAACCAGCATGGAATGTTGAGTAAATTGGTGAATGTTAAGATTTTGGTCTTCTGAAGTGCTTATCTTACTGAAATAAACATATCTGTGAAACGAGCATCAAAATTTGAGACATTTTCGTGAGGTTGAGGTATTGGTCTTCTAAAGTGCTTATCTCACTGAAATAAGCATATCAGCGACACCAGCATCAAAACCTGTGTCATTTGGTTAATCTGATATTTTGTTGTTCTGAAGTGCTGATCTCAGTGAAATAAGCATTTGATTGTAACGAGAATCAAAAGTTGAGACATTTCGTGAAGTTGAGTTTTTGATCGTCTGCAGTGCTTATCTCACTGAAATAAGCATTTCATCGAGACCAGCATCAAAAGCTGAGTCATTTGGTGACTTAGAGATTTTGGTCTTCTAAAGTGCTTAACTGAATGTAATAAGCATTTCTGTCAAACCAGCATCAACAGATGATTCATTTGAAACAACTGAGATTTTGGTCTTCTAAAGTGCTTATCTCACCGAAACAAGCTTCTCTGTGAAACCTGCATCAACAGGTGATTCATTCGATGAATTAGCGATTTCTGTCTTCTGAAGGGCTTATCTCACTTGAAACAAGCATTTCTCAGAAACCAGCATCAAAAGTTGAGTCAGTTTGGTGAAGTTGAGATATTTGTCTGCTAAAGTGCTTATCTCACTGAAATAAGCATATCAGCGAGACACGCATCAAAAGCTGAGTCATTTGGTGTCTTAGAGATTTTGGTCTTCAGAACTGCTTAACTCAATGAAGTAAGCAAATCTGTGAAACCAGCATCAACAGATGATGCATTTGAAGAAATTGAGATTTTGGTGTTCTGAAGTGCTTATCTCACTGAAATAAGCATATGTGTGAAACGAGCATCAAGCGTTGAGTCATTTTGGTGAAGTTTAAATATAGGTCTTTGAAAGTGCTTATCTCACTGAAATAAGCATATCAGAGAGACAAGCATCAAAAGCTGTGTCATTTGGTGATTTAGAGATTTGGGTCTTCAGAAGTGCTTAACTCAATGAAATAAGCATTTCTGTGAAACCAGCATCAACAGATGATGCATTTGAAACAATTGAGATTTTGGTTCTGCTAAAGTGCTTATCTCACAGAAATAAGCATATCAGCGACACAAGCATCAAAAGCTGAGTCATTTGGTGACTTAGAGATTTTGGTGTTCTGAAGTGCTTACCTCAATGAAGTAAGCATTTCAGTTAAACCAGCATCAACAGATCATGCATTTGAAGCAATTGAGATATTGTCTACTAAAGTGCTTATCGTACTGAAAGAAGCATTTCTGTGAAACCAGCATCAAAAGTTGAGTCATTTTGGTGAAGTTGAGATATTGTTCTGCTAAAGTGCTTATCTCACTGAAATAAGCATATCAGCGAGACAAGCATCAAAAGCTGTGTCATTTGGTGACTTTCAGACTGAAGTGTTCTGAAATGCTTATCTCACTGAAATAAGCATTTGATTGTAACCAGCATCAAAAGTTGAGTCATTTGTTCAAGTTGAGTTTTGATCGTCTGCATTATATCACTGAAGTAAGCTTTTCAGCGAGACCAGCTTCAAAAACTGAGTCATTTCGTGACTTTCTGATGTTGGTGTTCTGAAGTGCTTATCTCACTGAAAAAAGCATTTCTGTGAAACCAGCATGGAATGTTGAGTAATTTGGTGAATGTTAAGATCTTGGTCTTCTGAAGTGCTTGTCTTACTGAAATAAACATATCTGTGAAACGAGCATCAAAATTTGAGACATTTTGGTGAAGTTGAGATATTGGTCTTCTAAAGTGCTTATCTCACTGAAATAAGCATTTCAGCGACACCAGCATCAAAAGCTCTGTCATTTGGCTAATCTGACATTTTGTTGTTCTGAAGCGCTGATCTCACTGAAATAAGCATTTGAATGTAACGAGAATCGAAAGTTGAGACATTTCTTGAAGTTGTGTTTTTGATCGTCTGCAGTGCTTATCTCACTGAAATAAGCATTTCAGCGAGACCAGCATCAAAAGCTGAGTCATTTGGTGACTTAGAGATTTTGGTCTTCTAAAGTGCTTAACTCAATGTAATAAGCATTTCTGTCAAACCAGCAACAACAGATGATTCATTTCAAACAACTGAGATTTTGTTCTTCTAAAGTGCTTATCTCACCGAAACAAGCTTTTCTGTGAAACCTGTATCAACAGGTGATTCATTCGATGAATTAGCGATTTCTGTCTTCTGAAGGGCTTATCTCACTGAAATAAGCATTTCTGTGAAACCAGCATCAAAAGCTGAGTCATTTGGTGAATTTGAGACTTTGGTGATCTGAAGTGCTTATCTCACTGAAATAAGCATTTTATTGCAACCAGCATGAAAAGTTGAGTCATTTGTTGAAGATGAGTTTTTGATCGTCTGAAGTGCTTATCTTACTGAAATAAGCATATGTGTGAAACGAGCATCAAGCGTTGAGTCATTTTGGTGAAGTTGAGATATTGGTCTGCTAAAGTGCTTATCTCACTGAAATAAGCATATCCGCGAGACAAGCATCAAAAGCTGTGTCATTTGGTGACTTTCAGATTGAAGTGTTCTGAAATGCTTATCTCACTGAAATAAGCATTTGATTGTAACCAGCATCAAAAGTTGAGTCATTTGTTCAAGTTGAGTTTTGATCGTCTGCATTATATCACTGAAGTAAGCTTTTCAGCGAGACCAGCTTCAAAAACTGAGTCATTTCGTGACTTTCTGATGTTGGTGTTCTGAAGTGCTTATCTCACTGAAAAAAGCATTTCTGTGAAACCAGCATGGAATGTTGAGTAATTTGGTGAATGTTAAGATTTTGGTCTCGTGAAGTGCTTATCTTACTGAAATAAACATATCTGTGAAACGAGCATCAAAATTTGAGACATTTTGGTGAGGTTGAGATATTGGTCTTCTGAAGTGCTTATCTCACTGAAATAAGCATATCAGCGACACTATCATCAAAAGCTGTGTCATTTGGTTAATCTGATATTTTGTTGTTCTGAAGTGCTGATCTCAGTGAAATAAGCATTTGATTGTAACGAGAATCAAAAGTTGAGACATTTCTTGAAGTTGAGTTTTTGATCGTCTGCAGTCCTTATCTCACTGAAATAAGCATTTCATCGAGACCAGCATCAAAAGCTGAGTCATTTGGTGACTCAGAGATTTTGGTCTTCTAAAGTGCTTAACTGAATGTAATAAGCATTTCTGTCAAACCAGCATCAACAGATGATTCATTTGAAACAACTGAGATTTTGGTCTTCTAAAGTGCTTATCTCACCGAAACAAGCTTCTCTGTGAAACCTGCATCAACAGGTGATTCATTCGATGAATTAGCGATTTCTGTCTTCTGAAGGGCTTATCTCACTGAAACAAGCATTTCTGAGAAACCAGCATCAAAAGTTGAGTCAGTTTGGTGAAGTTGAGATATTTGTCTGCTAAAGTGCTTATCTCACTGAAATAAGCATATCAGCGAGACAAGCATCAAAAGCTGAGTCATTTGGTGTCTTAGATATTTTGGTCTTCAGAACTGCTTAACTCAATGAAGTAAGCAAATCTGTGAAACCAGCATCAACAGATGATGCATTTGAAGCAATTGAGATTTTGGTGTTCTGAAGTGCTTATCTCACTGAAATAAGCATATGTGTGAAACGAGCATCAAGCGTTGAGTCATTTTGGTGAAGTTTAAATATAGGTCTTTGAAAGCGCTTATCTCACTGAAATAAGCATATCAGAGAGACAAGCATCAAAAGCTGTGTCATTTGGTGATTTAGAGATTTTGGTCTTCAGAAGTGCTTAACTCAATGAAATAAGCATTTCTGTGAAACCAGCATCAACAGATGATGCATTTGAAACAATTGAGATTTTGGTCTGCTAAAGTGCTTATCTCACCGAAACAAGCTTCTCTGTGAAACCTGCATCAACAGGTGATTCATTCGATGAATTAGCGATTTCTGTCTTCTGAGGGGCTTATCTCACTGAAACAAGCATTTCTGAGAAACCAGCATCAAAAGTTGAGTCAGTTTGGTGAAGTTGAGATATTTGTCTGCTAAAGTGCTTATCTCACTGAAATAAGCATATCAGCGAGACAAGCATCAAAAGCTGAGTCATTTGGTGTCTTAGATATTTTGGTCTTCAGAACTGCTTAACTCAATGAAGTAAGCAAATCTGTGAAACCAGCATCAACAGATGATGCATTTGAAGCAATTGAGATTTTGGTGTTCTGAAGTGCTTATCTCACTGAAATAAGCATATGTGTGAAACGAGCATCAAGCGTTGTGTCATTTTGGTGAAGTTTAAATATAGGTCTTTGAAAGTGCTTATCTCACTGAAATAAGCATATCAGAGAGACAAGCATCAAAAGCTGTGTCATTTGGTGATTTAGAGATTTTGGTCTTCAGAAGTGCTTAACTCAATGAAATAAGCATTTCTGTGAAACCAGCATCAACAGATGATGCATTTGAAACAATTGAGATTTTGGTCTGCTAAAGTGCTTATCTCACTGAAATAAGCATATCAGTGAGACAAGCATCAGAAGCTGTGTCATTTGGTGATTTAGAGATTTTGGTCTTCAGAAGTGCTTACCTCAATGAAATAAGCATTTCTGTGAAACCAGCATCAACAGATGATGCATTTGAAGCAATTGAGATTTTGGTCTACGAAAGTGCTTATCTCACTGAAATAAGCATTTCTGTGAAACCAGGATCAAACGTTGATTCATTTGATGAAGTTGAGATTTTTCTCATCTACAGTGCTTACCATACTGGAATAAGCAGTTGTGTGTAACAAGCATCAATACTTGAGTCATTTGGTGACGATGAGATTTTGGTCATCTGAAGTGCTTGTCTCACTGAAATAAGCATATCAGCGAGACAAGCATCAAAAGCTGAGTCATTTGGTGACTTAGAGATTTTGGTTTAGAAAGTGCTTAACTCAATGAAGTAAGCATTTCTGTGAAACCAGCATCAACCGATGATGCATTTGAAGCAAATGAGATTTTGGTCTACTAAAGTGCTTATCTTACTGAAAGAAGCATTTCTGTGAAACCAGCATCAAAAGTTGAGTCATTTTGGTGAAGTTGAGATATTGGTCTGCTAAAGTGCTTATCTCACTGCAATAAGCATTTCAGCGACACCAGCATCAAAAACTGAATCATTTGGTGACTTTCAGATTTAAGTGTTCTGAAGTGCTTATCTCACTGAAATAAGCATTTGATTGTAACCAGCATGAAAAGTTGAGTCATTTGTTGAAGATGAGTTTTTGATCGTCTGAAGTGCTTATCATACTTAAATAAGCATATGTGTGAAACGAGCATCAAACGATGAGTCATTTTGGTGAAGTTGTGATCTAGGTCTTCGAAAGTGCTTATCTCACTGAAATAAGCAATATCAGAGAGACAAGCATCAAAAGCTGTGTCATTTGGTGACTTAGAGATTTTGGTGTTCTGAAGTGCTTACCTCAATGAAGTAAGCATTTCAGTTAAACCAGCATCAACAGATCATGCATTTGAAGCAATTGAGATTTTGGTCTACTAAAGTGCTTATCGTACTGAAAGAAGCATTTCTGTCAAACCAGCATCAAAAGTTGAGTCATTTGTTCAAGTTGAGTTTTGATCGTCTGCATTATATCACTGAAGTAAGCTTTTCAGCGAGACCAGCTTCAAAAACTGAGTCATTTCGTGACTTTCTGATGTTGGTGTTCTGAAGTGCTTATCTCACTGAAAAAAGCATTTCTGTGAAACCAGCATGGAATGTTGAGTAATTTGGTGAATGTTAAGATCTTGGTCTTCTGAAGTGCTTGTCTTACTGAAATAAACATATCTGTGAAACGAGCATCAAAATTTGAGACATTTTGGTGAAGTTGAGATATTGGTCTTCTAAAGTGCTTATCGCACTGAAATAAGCATTTCAGCGACACCAGCATCAAAAGCTCTGTCATTTGGCTAATCTGACATTTTGTTGTTCTGAAGCGCTGATCTCACTGAAATAAGCATTTGAATGTAACGAGAATCGAAAGTTGAGACATTTCTTGAAGTTGTGTTTTTGATCGTCTGCAGTGCTTATCTCACTGAAATAAGCATTTCAGCGAGACCAGCATCAAAAGCTGAGTCATTTGGTGACTTAGAGATTTTGGTCTTCTAAAGTGCTTAACTCAATGTAATAAGCATTTCTGTCAAACCAGCAACAACAGATGATTCATTTCAAACAACTGAGATTTTGTTCTTCTAAAGTGCTTATCTCACCGAAACAAGCTTTTCTGTGAAACCTGTATCAACAGGTGATTCATTCGATGAATTAGCGATTTCTGTCTTCTGAAGGGCTTATCTCACTGAAATAAGCATTTCTGTGAAACCAGCATCAAAAGCTGAGTCATTTGGTGAATTTGAGACTTTGGTGATCTGAAGTGCTTATCTCACTGAAATAAGCATTTTATTGCAACCAGCATGAAAAGTTGAGTCATTTGTTGAAGATGAGTTTTTGATCGTCTGAAGTGCTTATCTTACTGAAATAAGCATATGTGTGAAACGAGCATCAAGCGTTGAGTCATTTTGGTGAAGTTGAGATATTGGTCTGCTAAAGTGCTTATCTCACTGAAATAAGCATATCCGCGAGACAAGCATCAAAAGCTGTGTCATTTGGTGACTTTCAGATTGAAGTGTTCTGAAATGCTTATCTCACTGAAATAAGCATTTGATTGTAACCAGCATCAAAAGTTGAGTCATTTGTTCAAGTTGAGTTTTGATCGTCTGCATTATATCACTGAAGTAAGCTTTTCAGCGAGACCAGCTTCAAAAACTGAGTCATTTCGTGACTTTCTGATGTTGGTGTTCTGAAGTGCTTATCTCACTGAGAAAAGCATTTCTGTGAAACCAGCATGGAATGTTGAGTAATTTGGTGAATGTTAAGATCTTGGTCTTCTGAAGTGCTTGTCTTACTGAAATAAACATATCTGTGAAACGAGCATCAAAATTTGAGACATTTTGGTGAAGTTGAGATATTGGTCTTCTAAAGTGCTTATCTCACTGAAATAAGCATTTCAGCGACACCAGCATCAAAAACTGAATCATTTGGTGACTTTCAGATTTAAGTGTTCTGAAGTGCTTATCTCACTGAAATAAGCATTTGATTGTAACCAGCATGAAAAGTTGAGTCATTTGTTGAAGATGAGTTTTTGATCGTCTGAAGTGCTTATCATACTGAAATAAGCATATGTGTGAAACGAGCATCAAACGATGAGTCATTTTGGTGAAGTTGTGATCTAGGTCTTCGAAAGTGCTTATCTCACTGAAATAAGCAATATCAGAGAGACAAGCATCAGAAACTGTGTCATTTGGTGACTTAGAGATTTTGGTGTTCTGAAGTGCTTAACTCAATGAAGTAAGCATTTCTGTGAAACCAGCATCAACAGCTCATGCATTTGCAGCAATTGAGATTTTGGTCTACTAAAGTGCTTATCTTACTGAAAGAAGCATTTCTGTGAAACCAGCATCAAAAGTTGAGTCATTTTGGTGAAGTTGAGATATTGGTTTGCTAAAGTGCTTATCTCATGAAATAAGCATATCAGCGAGACAAGCATCAACAGCTGAGTCATTTGGTGACTTTCAGATTTAAGTGTTCTGAAGTGCTTATCTCACTGAAATAAGCATTTGATTGTAACCAGCATCAAAAGTTGAGTCATTTGTTCAAGTTGAGTTTTTGATCGTCTGCATTATATCACTGAAATATGCATTTCAGCGAGACCAGCTTCAAAAACTGAGTCATTTGGTGACTTTCAGATGTTGGTGTTCTGAAGTGATTATCTCACTGAAAAAAGCATTTCATTGAAACCAGCATGGAATGTTGAGTAAATTGGTGAATGTTAAGATTTTGGTCTTCTGAAGTGCTTATCTTACTGAAATAAACATATCTGTGAAACGAGCATCAAAATTTGAGACATTTTCGTGAGGTTGAGATATTGGTCTTCTAAAGTGCTTATCTCACTGAAATAAGCATATCAGCGACACCAGCATCAAAACCTGTGTCATTTGGTTAATCTGATATTTTGTTGTTCTGAAGTGCTGATCTCAGTGAAATAAGCATTTGATTGTAACGAGAATCAAAAGTTGAGACATTTCGTGAAGTTGAGTTTTTGATCGTCTGCAGTGCTTATCTCACTGAAATAAGCATTTCATCGAGACCAGCATCAAAAGCTGAGTCATTTGGTGACTTAGAGATTTTGGTCTTCTAAAGTGCTTAACTGAATGTAATAAGCATTTCTGTCAAACCAGCATCAACAGATGATTCATTTGAAACAACTGAGATTTTGGTCTTCTAAAGTGCTTATCTCACCGAAACAAGCTTCTCTGTGAAACCTGCATCAACAGGTGATTCATTCGATGAATTAGCGATTTCTGTCTTCTGAAGGGCTTATCTCACTTGAAACAAGCATTTCTCAGAAACCAGCATCAAAAGTTGTGTCAGTTTGGTGAAGTTGAGATATTTGTCTGCTAAAGTGCTTATCTCACTGAAATAAGCATATCAGCGAGACACGCATCAAAAGCTGAGTCATTTGGTGTCTTAGAGATTTTGGTCTTCAGAACTGCTTAACTCAATGAAGTAAGCAAATCTG
Organism: Stegostoma tigrinum; assembly: GCF_030684315.1. Taxonomy (NCBI): domain Eukaryota; kingdom Metazoa; phylum Chordata; class Chondrichthyes; order Orectolobiformes; family Stegostomatidae; genus Stegostoma; species Stegostoma tigrinum. The sequence goes on from NW_026728050.1 coordinate 325,991, forward strand.
TGAAACCAGCATCAACAGATGATGCATTTGAAGAAATTGAGATTTTGGTGTTCTGAAGTGCTTATCTCACTGAAATAAGCATATGTGTGAAACGAGCATCAAGCGTTGAGTCATTTTGGTGAAGTTTAAATATAGGTCTTTGAAAGTGCTTATCTCACTGAAATAAGCATATCAGAGAGACAAGCATCAAAAGCTGTGTCATTTGGTGATTTAGAGATTTTGGCCTTCAGAAGTGCTTAACTCAATGAAATAAGCATTTCTGTGAAACCAGCATCAACAGATGATGCATTTGAAACAATTGAGATTTTGGTTCTGCTAAAGTGCTTATCTCACAGAAATAAGCATATCAGCGACACAAGCATCAAAAGCTGAGTCATTTGGTGACTTAGAGATTTTGGTGTTCTGAAGTGCTTACCTCAATGAAGTAAGCATTTCAGTTAAACCAGCATCAACAGATCATGCATTTGAAGCAATTGAGATATTGTCTACTAAAGTGCTTATCGTACTGAAAGAAGCATTTCTGTGAAACCAGCATCAAAAGTTGAGTCATTTTGGTGAAGTTGAGATATTGTTCTGCTAAAGTGCTTATCTCACTGAAATAAGCATATCAGCGAGACAAGCATCAAAAGCTGTGTCATTTGGTGACTTTCAGACTGAAGTGTTCTGAAATGCTTATCTCACTGAAATAAGCATTTGATTGTAACCAGCATCAAAAGTTGAGTCATTTGTTCAAGTTGAGTTTTGATCGTCTGCATTATATCACTGAAGTAAGCTTTTCAGCGAGACCAGCTTCAAAAACTGAGTCATTTCGTGACTTTCTGATGTTGGTGTTCTGAAGTGCTTATCTCACTGAAAAAAGCATTTCTGTGAAACCAGCATGGAATGTTGAGTAATTTGGTGAATGTTAAGATCTTGGTCTTCTGAAGTGCTTGTCTTACTGAAATAAACATATCTGTGAAACGAGCATCAAAATTTGAGACATTTTGGTGAAGTTGAGATATTGGTCTTCTAAAGTGCTTATCTCACTGAAATAAGCATTTCAGCGACACCAGCATCAAAAGCTCTGTCATTTGGCTAATCTGACATTTTGTTGTTCTGAAGCGCTGATCTCACTGAAATAAGCATTTGAATGTAACGAGAATCGAAAGTTGAGACATTTCTTGAAGTTGTGTTTTTGATCGTCTGCAGTGCTTATCTCACTGAAATAAGCATTTCAGCGAGACCAGCATCAAAAGCTGAGTCATTTGGTGACTTAGAGATTTTGGTCTTCTAAAGTGCTTAACTCAATGTAATAAGCATTTCTGTCAAACCAGCAACAACAGATGATTCATTTCAAACAACTGAGATTTTGGTCTTCTAAAGTGCTTATCTCACCGAAACAAGCTTTTCTGTGAAACCTGTATCAACAGGTGATTCATTCGATGAATTAGCGATTTCTGTCTTCTGAAGGGCTTATCTCACTGAAATAAGCATTTCTGTGAAACCAGCATCAAAAGCTGAGTCATTTGGTGAATTTGAGACTTTGGTGATCTGAAGTGCTTATCTCACTGAAATAAGCATTTTATTGCAACCAGCATGAAAAGTTGAGTCATTTGTTGAAGATGAGTTTTTGATCGTCTGAAGTGCTTATCTTACTGAAATAAGCATATGTGTGAAACGAGCATCAAGCGTTGAGTCATTTTGGTGAAGTTGAGATATTGGTCTGCTAAAGTGCTTATCTCACTGAAATAAGCATATCCGCGAGACAAGCATCAAAAGCTGTGTCATTTGGTGACTTTCAGATTGAAGTGTTCTGAAATGCTTATCTCACTGAAATAAGCATTTGATTGTAACCAGCATCAAAAGTTGAGTCATTTGTTCAAGTTGAGTTTTGATCGTCTGCATTATATCACTGAAGTAAGCTTTTCAGCGAGACCAGCTTCAAAAACTGAGTCATTTCGTGACTTTCTGATGTTGGTGTTCTGAAGTGCTTATCTCACTGAAAAAAGCATTTCTGTGAAACCAGCATGGAATGTTGAGTAATTTGGTGAATGTTAAGATCTTGGTCTTCTGAAGTGCTTGTCTTACTGAAATAAACATATCTTGTGAAACGAGCATCAAAATTTGAGACATTTTGGTGAAGTTGAGATATTGGTCTTCTAAAGTGCTTATCTCACTGAAATAAGCATTTCAGCGAGACCAGCATCAAAAGCTGAGTCATTTGGTGACTTAGAGATTTTGGTCTTCTAAAGTGCTTAACTCAATGTAATAAGCATTTCTGTCAAACCAGCAACAACAGATGATTCATTTCAAACAACTGAGATTTTGGTCTTCTAAAGTGCTTATCTCACCGAAACAAGCTTTTCTGTGAAACCTGTATCAACAGGTGATTCATTCGATGAATTAGCGATTTCTGTCTTCTGAAGGGCTTATCTCACTGAAATAAGCATTTCTGTGAAACCAGCATCAAAAGCTGAGTCATTTGGTGAATTTGAGACTTTGGTGATCTGAAGTGCTTATCTCACTGAAATAAGCATTTTATTGCAACCAGCATGAAAAGTTGAGTCATTTGTTGAAGATGAGTTTTTGATCGTCTGAAGTGCTTATCTTACTGAAATAAGCATATGTGTGAAACGAGCATCAAGCGTTGAGTCATTATGGTGAAGTTGAGATATTGGTCTGCTAAAGTGCTTGTCTCACTGAAATAAGCATATCAGCGAGACAAGCATCAAAAGCTGAGTCATTTGGTGACTTAGAGATTTTGGTTTTCAGAAGTGCTTAATTCAATGAAGTAAGCATTTCTGTGAAACCAGCATCAACCGATGATGCATTTGAAGCAAATGAGATTTTGGTCTACTAAAGTGCTTATCTTACTGAAAGAAGCATTTCTGTGAAACCAGCATCAAAAGTTGAGTCATTTTGGTGAAGTTGAGATATTGGTCTGCTAAAGTGCTTATCTCACTGAAATAAGCATTTCAGCGAGACAAGCATCAACAGCTGAGTCATTTGGTGACTTTCAGATTTAAGTGTTCTGAAGTGCTTATCTCACTGAAATAAGCATTTCATTGTAACCAGCATCAAAAGTTGAGTCATTTGTTGAAGATGAGTTTTTGATCGTCTGAAGTGCTTATCATACTGAAATAAGCATATGTGTGAAACGAGCATCAAACGATGAGTCATTTTGGTGAAGTTGTGATCTAGGTCTTCGAAAGTGCTTATCTCACTGAAATAAGCAATATGAGAGAGACAAGCATCAAAAGCTGTGTCATTTGGTTATTTAGAGATTTTGGTGTTCTGAAGTGCTTAACTCAATGAAGTAAGCATTTCTGTGAAACCAGCATCAACAGATGATGCATTTGAAACAATTGAGATTTTGGTCTACTAAAGTGCTTATCTTACTGAAAGAAGCATTTCTGTCAAACCAGCATCAAAAGTTGAGTCATTTTGGTGAAGTTGAGATATTGGTCTGCTAAAGTGCTTATCTCACGGAAATAAGCATATCAGCGAGACAAGCATCAACAGCTGAGTCATTTGGTGACTAGGAGATTTTGGTCCTCAGAAGTGCTTATCTCAATGTAGTAAGCTTTTCAGTGAAACCAGCATCAACAGATCATGCATTTGAAGCAATTGAGATTTTGTCTACTAAAGTGCTTATCTTACTGAAAGAAGCATTTCTGTGAAACCAGCATCAAAAGTTGAGTCATTTTGGTGAAGTTGAGATATTGGTTTGCTAAAGTGCTGATCTCACTGAAATAAGCATATCAGCGAGACAAGCATCAAAAGCTGAGTCATTTGGTGACTTTCAGATTTAAGTGTTCTGAAGTGCTTATCTCACTGAAATAAGCATTTGATTGTAACCAGCATCAAACGTTGAGTCATTTGTTCAAGTTGAGTTTTGATCGTCTGCATTATATCACTGAAGTAAGCTTTTCAGCGAGACGAGCTTCAAAAACTGAGTCATTTCGTGACTTTCTGATGTTGGTGTTCTGAAGTGCTTATCTCACTGAAAAAAGCATTTCTGTGAAACCAGCATGGAATGTTGAGTAATTTGGTGAATGTTAAGATCTTGGTCTTCTGACGTGCTTGTCTTACTGAAATAAACATATCTGTGAAACGAGCATCAAAATTTGAGACATTTTGGTGAAGTTGAGATATTGGTCTTCTAAAGTGCTTATCGCACTGAAATAAGCATTTCAGCGAGACCAGCATCAAAAGCTGAGTCATTTGGTGACTTAGAGATTTTGGTCTTCTAAAGTGCTTAACTCAATGTAATAAGCATTTCTGTCAAACCAGCAACAACAGATGATTCATTTCAAACAACTGAGATTTTGGTCTTCTAAAGTGCTTATCTCACCGAAACAAGCTTTTCTGTGAAACCTGTATCAACAGGTGATTCATTCGATGAATTAGCGATTTCTGTCTTCTGAAGGGCTTATCTCACTGAAATAAGCATTTCTGTGAAACCAGCATCAAAAGCTGAGTCATTTGGTGAATTTGAGACTTTGGTGATCTGAAGTGCTTATCTCACTGAAATAAGCATTTTATTGCAACCAGCATGAAAAGTTGAGTCATTTGTTGAAGATGAGTTTTTGATCGTCTGAAGTGCTTATCTTACTGAAATAAGCATATGTGTGAAACGAGCATCAAGCGTTGAGTCATTTTGGTGAAGTTGAGATATTGGTCTGCTAAAGTGCTTGTCTCACTGAAATAAGCATATCAGCGAGACAAGCATCAAAAGCTGAGTCATTTGGTGACTTAGAGATTTTGGTTTTCAGAAGTGCTTAATTCAATGAAGTAAGCATTTCTGTGAAACCAGCATCAACCGATGATGCATTTGAAGCAAATGAGATTTTGGTCTACTAAAGTGCTTATCTTACTGAAAGAAGCATTTCTGTGAAACCAGCATCAAAAGTTGAGTCATTTTGGTGAAGTTGAGATATTGGTCTGGTAAAGTGCTTATCTCACTGAAATAAGCATTTCAGCGAGACAAGCATCAACAGCTGAGTCATTTGGTGACTTTCAGATTTAAGTGTTCTGAAGTGCTTATCTCACTGAAATAAGCATTTGATTGTAACCAGCATGAAAAGTTGAGTCATTTGTTGAAGATGAGTTTTTGATCGTCTGAAGTGCTTATCATACTGAAATAAGCATATGTGTGAAACGAGCATCAAACGATGAGTCATTTTGGTGAAGTTGTGATCTAGGTCTTCGAAAGTGCTTATCTCACTGAAATAAGCAATATGAGAGAGACAAGCATCAAAAGCTGTGTCATTTGGTTATTTAGAGATTTTGGTCTTCAGAAGTGCTTACCTCAATGAAGTAAGCATTTCTGTGAAACCAGCATCAACAGATGATGCATTTGAAACAATTGAGATTTTGGTCTACTAAAGTGCTTACCTTACTGAAAGAAGCATTTCTGTCAAACCAGCATCAAAAGTTGAGTCATTTTGGTGAATTTGAGATATTGGTCTGCTAAAGTGCTTATCTCACTGAAATAAGCATATCAGCGAGACAAGCATCAAAAGCTGAGTCATTTGGTGACTAGGAGATTTTGGTCCTCAGAAGTGCTTATCTCAATGTAGTAAGCTTTTCAGTGAAACCAGCATCAACAGATCATGCATTTGAAGCAATTGAGATGTTGTCTACTAAAGTGCTTATCTTACTGAAAGAATCATTTCTGTGAAACCAGCATCAAAAGTTGAGTCATTTTGGTGAAGTTGAGATATTGGTCTGCTAAAGTGCTGATCTCACTGAAATAAGCATATCAGCGAGACACGCATCAAAAGCTGAGTCATTTGGTGACTTTCAGATTTAAGTGTTCTGAAGTGCTTATCTCACTGAAATAAGCATTTGATTGTAACCAGCATCAAACGTTGAGTCATTTGTTCAAGTTGAGTTTTGATCGTCTGCATTATATCACTGAAGTAAGCTTTTCAGCGAGACCAGCTTCAAAAACTGAGTCATTTGGTGACTTTCAGATGTTGGTGTTCTGAAGTGATTATCTCACTGAAAAAAGCATTTCATTGAAACCAGCATGGAATGTTGAGTAAATTGGTGAATGTTAAGATTTTGGTCTTCTGAAGTGCTTATCTTACTGAAATAAACATATCTGTGAAACGAGCATCAAAATTTGAGACATTTTCGTGAGGTTGAGGTATTGGTCTTCTAAAGTGCTTATCTCACTGAAATAAGCATATCAGCGACACCAGCATCAAAACCTGTGTCATTTGGTTAATCTGATATTTTGTTGTTCTGAAGTGCTGATCTCAGTGAAATAAGCATTTGATTGTAACGAGAATCAAAAGTTGAGACATTTCGTGAAGTTGAGTTTTTGATCGTCTGCAGTGCTTATCTCACTGAAATAAGCATTTCATCGAGACCAGCATCAAAAGCTGAGTCATTTGGTGACTTAGAGATTTTGGTCTTCTAAAGTGCTTAACTGAATGTAATAAGCATTTCTGTCAAACCAGCATCAACAGATGATTCATTTGAAACAACTGAGATTTTGGTCTTCTAAAGTGCTTATCTCACCGAAACAAGCTTCTCTGTGAAACCTGCATCAACAGGTGATTCATTCGATGAATTAGCGATTTCTGTCTTCTGAAGGGCTTATCTCACTTGAAACAAGCATTTCTCAGAAACCAGCATCAAAAGTTGAGTCAGTTTGGTGAAGTTGAGATATTTGTCTGCTAAAGTGCTTATCTCACTGAAATAAGCATATCAGCGAGACACGCATCAAAAGCTGAGTCATTTGGTGTCTTAGAGATTTTGGTCTTCAGAACTGCTTAACTCAATGAAGTAAGCAAATCTGTGAAACCAGCATCAACAGATGATGCATTTGAAGAAATTGAGATTTTGGTGTTCTGAAGTGCTTATCTCACTGAAATAAGCATATGTGTGAAACGAGCATCAAGCGTTGAGTCATTTTGGTGAAGTTTAAATATAGGTCTTTGAAAGTGCTTATCTCACTGAAATAAGCATATCAGAGAGACAAGCATCAAAAGCTGTGTCATTTGGTGATTTAGAGATTTTGGCCTTCAGAAGTGCTTAACTCAATGAAATAAGCATTTCTGTGAAACCAGCATCAACAGATGATGCATTTGAAACAATTGAGATTTTGGTTCTGCTAAAGTGCTTATCTCACAGAAATAAGCATATCAGCGACACAAGCATCAAAAGCTGAGTCATTTGGTGACTTAGAGATTTTGGTGTTCTGAAGTGCTTACCTCAATGAAGTAAGCATTTCAGTTAAACCAGCATCAACAGATCATGCATTTGAAGCAATTGAGATATTGTCTACTAAAGTGCTTATCGTACTGAAAGAAGCATTTCTGTGAAACCAGCATCAAAAGTTGAGTCATTTTGGTGAAGTTGAGATATTGTTCTGCTAAAGTGCTTATCTCACTGAAATAAGCATATCAGCGAGACAAGCATCAAAAGCTGTGTCATTTGGTGACTTTCAGACTGAAGTGTTCTGAAATGCTTATCTCACTGAAATAAGCATTTGATTGTAACCAGCATCAAAAGTTGAGTCATTTGTTCAAGTTGAGTTTTGATCGTCTGCATTATATCACTGAAGTAAGCTTTTCAGCGAGACCAGCTTCAAAAACTGAGTCATTTCGTGACTTTCTGATGTTGGTGTTCTGAAGTGCTTATCTCACTGAAAAAAGCATTTCTGTGAAACCAGCATGGAATGTTGAGTAATTTGGTGAATGTTAAGATCTTGGTCTTCTGAAGTGCTTGTCTTACTGAAATAAACATATCTGTGAAACGAGCATCAAAATTTGAGACATTTTGGTGAAGTTGAGATATTGGTCTTCTAAAGTGCTTATCTCACTGAAATAAGCATTTCAGCGACACCAGCATCAAAAGCTCTGTCATTTGGCTAATCTGACATTTTGTTGTTCTGAAGCGCTGATCTCACTGAAATAAGCATTTGAATGTAACGAGAATCGAAAGTTGAGACATTTCTTGAAGTTGTGTTTTTGATCGTCTGCAGTGCTTATCTCACTGAAATAAGCATTTCAGCGAGACCAGCATCAAAAGCTGAGTCATTTGGTGACTTAGAGATTTTGGTCTTCTAAAGTGCTTAACTCAATGTAATAAGCATTTCTGTCAAACCAGCAACAACAGATGATTCATTTCAAACAACTGAGATTTTGTTCTTCTAAAGTGCTTATCTCACCGAAACAAGCTTTTCTGTGAAACCTGTATCAACAGGTGATTCATTCGATGAATTAGCGATTTCTGTCTTCTGAAGGGCTTATCTCACTGAAATAAGCATTTCTGTGAAACCAGCATCAAAAGCTGAGTCATTTGGTGAATTTGAGACTTTGGTGATCTGAAGTGCTTATCTCACTGAAATAAGCATTTTATTGCAACCAGCATGAAAAGTTGAGTCATTTGTTGAAGATGAGTTTTTGATCGTCTGAAGTGCTTATCTTACTGAAATAAGCATATGTGTGAAACGAGCATCAAGCGTTGAGTCATTTTGGTGAAGTTGAGATATTGGTCTGCTAAAGTGCTTATCTCACTGAAATAAGCATATCCGCGAGACAAGCATCAAAAGCTGTGTCATTTGGTGACTTTCAGATTGAAGTGTTCTGAAATGCTTATCTCACTGAAATAAGCATTTGATTGTAACCAGCATCAAAAGTTGAGTCATTTGTTCAAGTTGAGTTTTGATCGTCTGCATTATATCACTGAAGTAAGCTTTTCAGCGAGACCAGCTTCAAAAACTGAGTCATTTCGTGACTTTCTGATGTTGGTGTTCTGAAGTGCTTATCTCACTGAAAAAAGCATTTCTGTGAAACCAGCATGGAATGTTGAGTAATTTGGTGAATGTTAAGATTTTGGTCTCGTGAAGTGCTTATCTTACTGAAATAAACATATCTGTGAAACGAGCATCAAAATTTGAGACATTTTGGTGAGGTTGAGATATTGGTCTTCTGAAGTGCTTATCTCACTGAAATAAGCATATCAGCGACACTATCATCAAAAGCTGTGTCATTTGGTTAATCTGATATTTTGTTGTTCTGAAGTGCTGATCTCAGTGAAATAAGCATTTGATTGTAACGAGAATCAAAAGTTGAGACATTTCTTGAAGTTGAGTTTTTGATCGTCTGCAGTCCTTATCTCACTGAAATAAGCATTTCATCGAGACCAGCATCAAAAGCTGAGTCATTTGGTGACTCAGAGATTTTGGTCTTCTAAAGTGCTTAACTGAATGTAATAAGCATTTCTGTCAAACCAGCATCAACAGATGATTCATTTGAAACAACTGAGATTTTGGTCTTCTAAAGTGCTTATCTCACCGAAACAAGCTTCTCTGTGAAACCTGCATCAACAGGTGATTCATTCGATGAATTAGCGATTTCTGTCTTCTGAAGGGCTTATCTCACTGAAACAAGCATTTCTGAGAAACCAGCATCAAAAGTTGAGTCAGTTTGGTGAAGTTGAGATATTTGTCTGCTAAAGTGCTTATCTCACTGAAATAAGCATATCAGCGAGACAAGCATCAAAAGCTGAGTCATTTGGTGTCTTAGATATTTTGGTCTTCAGAACTGCTTAACTCAATGAAGTAAGCAAATCTGTGAAACCAGCATCAACAGATGATGCATTTGAAGCAATTGAGATTTTGGTGTTCTGAAGTGCTTATCTCACTGAAATAAGCATATGTGTGAAACGAGCATCAAGCGTTGAGTCATTTTGGTGAAGTTTAAATATAGGTCTTTGAAAGCGCTTATCTCACTGAAATAAGCATATCAGAGAGACAAGCATCAAAAGCTGTGTCATTTGGTGATTTAGAGATTTTGGTCTTCAGAAGTGCTTAACTCAATGAAATAAGCATTTCTGTGAAACCAGCATCAACAGATGATGCATTTGAAACAATTGAGATTTTGGTCTGCTAAAGTGCTTATCTCACCGAAACAAGCTTCTCTGTGAAACCTGCATCAACAGGTGATTCATTCGATGAATTAGCGATTTCTGTCTTCTGAGGGGCTTATCTCACTGAAACAAGCATTTCTGAGAAACCAGCATCAAAAGTTGAGTCAGTTTGGTGAAGTTGAGATATTTGTCTGCTAAAGTGCTTATCTCACTGAAATAAGCATATCAGCGAGACAAGCATCAAAAGCTGAGTCATTTGGTGTCTTAGATATTTTGGTCTTCAGAACTGCTTAACTCAATGAAGTAAGCAAATCTGTGAAACCAGCATCAACAGATGATGCATTTGAAGCAATTGAGATTTTGGTGTTCTGAAGTGCTTATCTCACTGAAATAAGCATATGTGTGAAACGAGCATCAAGCGTTGTGTCATTTTGGTGAAGTTTAAATATAGGTCTTTGAAAGTGCTTATCTCACTGAAATAAGCATATCAGAGAGACAAGCATCAAAAGCTGTGTCATTTGGTGATTTAGAGATTTTGGTCTTCAGAAGTGCTTAACTCAATGAAATAAGCATTTCTGTGAAACCAGCATCAACAGATGATGCATTTGAAACAATTGAGATTTTGGTCTGCTAAAGTGCTTATCTCACTGAAATAAGCATATCAGTGAGACAAGCATCAGAAGCTGTGTCATTTGGTGATTTAGAGATTTTGGTCTTCAGAAGTGCTTACCTCAATGAAATAAGCATTTCTGTGAAACCAGCATCAACAGATGATGCATTTGAAGCAATTGAGATTTTGGTCTACGAAAGTGCTTATCTCACTGAAATAAGCATTTCTGTGAAACCAGGATCAAACGTTGATTCATTTGATGAAGTTGAGATTTTTCTCATCTACAGTGCTTACCATACTGGAATAAGCAGTTGTGTGTAACAAGCATCAATACTTGAGTCATTTGGTGACGATGAGATTTTGGTCATCTGAAGTGCTTGTCTCACTGAAATAAGCATATCAGCGAGACAAGCATCAAAAGCTGAGTCATTTGGTGACTTAGAGATTTTGGTTTAGAAAGTGCTTAACTCAATGAAGTAAGCATTTCTGTGAAACCAGCATCAACCGATGATGCATTTGAAGCAAATGAGATTTTGGTCTACTAAAGTGCTTATCTTACTGAAAGAAGCATTTCTGTGAAACCAGCATCAAAAGTTGAGTCATTTTGGTGAAGTTGAGATATTGGTCTGCTAAAGTGCTTATCTCACTGCAATAAGCATTTCAGCGACACCAGCATCAAAAACTGAATCATTTGGTGACTTTCAGATTTAAGTGTTCTGAAGTGCTTATCTCACTGAAATAAGCATTTGATTGTAACCAGCATGAAAAGTTGAGTCATTTGTTGAAGATGAGTTTTTGATCGTCTGAAGTGCTTATCATACTTAAATAAGCATATGTGTGAAACGAGCATCAAACGATGAGTCATTTTGGTGAAGTTGTGATCTAGGTCTTCGAAAGTGCTTATCTCACTGAAATAAGCAATATCAGAGAGACAAGCATCAAAAGCTGTGTCATTTGGTGACTTAGAGATTTTGGTGTTCTGAAGTGCTTACCTCAATGAAGTAAGCATTTCAGTTAAACCAGCATCAACAGATCATGCATTTGAAGCAATTGAGATTTTGGTCTACTAAAGTGCTTATCGTACTGAAAGAAGCATTTCTGTCAAACCAGCATCAAAAGTTGAGTCATTTGTTCAAGTTGAGTTTTGATCGTCTGCATTATATCACTGAAGTAAGCTTTTCAGCGAGACCAGCTTCAAAAACTGAGTCATTTCGTGACTTTCTGATGTTGGTGTTCTGAAGTGCTTATCTCACTGAAAAAAGCATTTCTGTGAAACCAGCATGGAATGTTGAGTAATTTGGTGAATGTTAAGATCTTGGTCTTCTGAAGTGCTTGTCTTACTGAAATAAACATATCTGTGAAACGAGCATCAAAATTTGAGACATTTTGGTGAAGTTGAGATATTGGTCTTCTAAAGTGCTTATCTCACTGAAATAAGCATTTCAGCGACACCAGCATCAAAAGCTCTGTCATTTGGCTAATCTGACATTTTGTTGTTCTGAAGCGCTGATCTCACTGAAATAAGCATTTGAATGTAACGAGAATCGAAAGTTGAGACATTTCTTGAAGTTGTGTTTTTGATCGTCTGCAGTGCTTATCTCACTGAAATAAGCATTTCAGCGAGACCAGCATCAAAAGCTGAGTCATTTGGTGACTTAGAGATTTTGGTCTTCTAAAGTGCTTAACTCAATGTAATAAGCATTTCTGTCAAACCAGCAACAACAGATGATTCATTTCAAACAACTGAGATTTTGTTCTTCTAAAGTGCTTATCTCACCGAAACAAGCTTTTCTGTGAAACCTGTATCAACAGGTGATTCATTCGATGAATTAGCGATTTCTGTCTTCTGAAGGGCTTATCTCACTGAAATAAGCATTTCTGTGAAACCAGCATCAAAAGCTGAGTCATTTGGTGAATTTGAGACTTTGGTGATCTGAAGTGCTTATCTCACTGAAATAAGCATTTTATTGCAACCAGCATGAAAAGTTGAGTCATTTGTTGAAGATGAGTTTTTGATCGTCTGAAGTGCTTATCTTACTGAAATAAGCATATGTGTGAAACGAGCATCAAGCGTTGAGTCATTTTGGTGAAGTTGAGATATTGGTCTGCTAAAGTGCTTATCTCACTGAAATAAGCATATCCGCGAGACAAGCATCAAAAGCTGTGTCATTTGGTGACTTTCAGATTGAAGTGTTCTGAAATGCTTATCTCACTGAAATAAGCATTTGATTGTAACCAGCATCAAAAGTTGAGTCATTTGTTCAAGTTGAGTTTTGATCGTCTGCATTATATCACTGAAGTAAGCTTTTCAGCGAGACC